>NC_064629.1:926422485-926732392 GCF_023864275.1 Schistocerca cancellata
TTGCTAGACAGTGTGTTGAGGGGTTTGAAACTACAGCAGTGTCTTTTCTATTTGGATGACATTATAGTGTTTTCAAGTAGTATGGAGCAGCATAGACAGCTGCTAAGAGAAGTCTTTATAAGCTTAAGAGTAGATCGTTTAACGTTGACACTGGAGAAGTATCATTTTGCATTAGAAGAATTCAAATCTTTAGGTTATGTCATCAGTAAGGACGGTATGCGAACAGATCCGAGGTTGGTACAGGCTGTAATGGACTTTCGGGAGCGAAAAATAGTTAAGGAACTGCAATCATTCTTCGGAATTTGCAATTTCTATCGATAGTTCGTGAAGGGTTTTGCAGATTTAGCATAGCCATTGATGCGATTTTTACAGAAGTGTGTGAAATTTGAGTGGACAGAAGAGTGTCAGAAAGCGTTTGACAAACTGAAGGAAGTGTTAACATCAAGTCCGGTTCTTGTGTTTCCAGATTTTGAAAAGGAATTTATTTTAGCATGCAATGCATCGAATCAAGCATTAGGGTGTGTTCTTAGTCAAGAAACTGATGGGAAAGAACATCCTGTAGCCTATGCATCTCAGCAGTTGAATGCAGCAGAGAGGAATTACACAACAACAGAGAGAGAGAGAGATGCTTAGTGCAATCTATGGAATTACATATTTTAAATGTTATTTATATGGGAGAAGATTTCGGGTAGTGACAGATTGTTGTGTACATAGTTCCGCGTAGTCAGCGCGTACACAACTTTCCCACTAGAGCGCGCCCCACTAAGCACAACAGCACAGGCGCAGCGCTCGTCCGTCTCCGCACTATGAGGTGGCGCTGTCTTAGAGACGGACCAAATTTTGCTTCCACCGATCCGCATATTAAAATGTCACGCAGCCAATGAGATTGCTGCTAACGTAGGACCTTTTCTCCTCGCAGATCACACTCGTGCAGTAATACCTGAACGCTCGATGTATAACGAGTGTACAGACCTCCGATTGGTCAGTCTGAATTAGTCTGCATTAGTCTGCATTTGTCTGTAGTCAAGTTTCAGTCTGCGCCTAATAAGATTATCATATTCCTGTACATAGCCATGAAGATAAATGTATAGACACTTTGTCAAGTATCAGAGATATGTGAAAATAAGATTAACATACCAAGACCAAAGGAACTTCAGATTGTCAACTGTAAATAGCATCCAGAACCAAGTTAAGTTATTTCTATGCTTTTTATTATTTTAATAAATGTGTGTGAAAATTAATCAAGTTCTGTTTAAAGTTGGTCACCGTCAATCTGCTACTCTAAGCGTGCAAGTGGCATTTCTATCATCTGACCTAACGGCAGAAGATAAACACGCCACGATAAGACCATGAGACATATTGCTGACACTCGCCTACTTCGTTAGAGCGACGAGTCAAATAATCTGATGGTGTGTATACCGAAGGTCTTACAGTACTCACACCACACAGATCATGCTGCGTTGAAGTGGTTGTTGCAGTTGAAGGATCCGTCCACTAGACTCGCTAGGTGGGCTGTGAAGCTTAGTAAATTTGGCTATTAGATGGTGCACAGGCCTGGGAAGAAAAACGGTAATGCGGATGCACTGAGTAGAAAGGTGGCAAAAGTAGAAATCATGGGATGTGACCTAGCAGTATGGCAAGAATTATAGGATGTCTACAACAATTGTAAATTGTATTGGACACAGCCACAATTTAATATGTATGGTGGTCTTCTCTGCAGGGACACGAAGTTAGGGCCAAGGGTAGAAGTGCCAGCGAAGCTCAGAGATGAGGTTTTAAAAGAAGCACATGATCTCGTGTTATCTGGTCATGGCGGATGTAGACCGACGAATAGGAGAGAGGCGAAGCGGTATTGGTGGAGATGTAGGAAAGTGGCTGTGGGTCAGTATGTCAAGACTTGCATGCGATGTGCGCAGAGAGCAGATTTGAGTCGGAAACAGACAAAGCTACAACGATTGCCAGAAGCGACATGTCCATTTTCTATGTTGGGAATTGATGCCCTAGGACCTTTCAGTCGAACACCATCGGGGAACAGATTCGTTCTGACAATAATAGACCATTTTTCGGGGTGTTTGGAGATGGTAGCTATGCCAAATCAACAGGCAACAATGGTCGTGCAAGCGTTAGTAAATAACTGGAATTTGAAGTTTTTTGTACCAAAGACAATAATTGTTGACCAAGGGACCAACTTCATGTCGGATTTAATGAAGGAACTGTGTAAATTGTTGAACGTAAAGTAGTTGAGGATGAGTGTGTTGCATCCACAGGCGAACGGAAGGGCAGAACGAGTACACAGAACAATTGGGAAGATGATGAGTTTTTATGTGGATTCTCAGCACTGTCAGTGGGACGAGTATTTGAAGCATATGCGCATACAATGCAAAAGTCCATACCAATACTGGTTTGTCTCTGTATGAGGCAGTGTACGGGCGAAAAATGCCGTCACCTTTTGATTTCGTGAAGCTACAGAAAGGATGGGCCAGTGAATCGGTACTTCAATTCTTGGAGACAATTTGGGATGTTTGGAAACGGGTACAAAAGGCGAAAACGAAGGCTTTGGAAAGGCAGGAAGATGCAGTGAAGTGGAAAGGAAGTTTACTGCAGTCTAGAGAAAGGCAATGGGTAATGATACCCAGCCCCTATACACCAAAAAGGAAAATGAAGAAGTCTGTCACGAGGTGTCAAGGACCATACCAAGTAGTTGAAACCACATCCCCCATTAATGTTAAGCTTCAGCTGGCAACTAGAACAACGATAGTACACAATGGGCGGTTGCGGCCACTTAACGGTTGTCTGGATGTAATTCCAGGCATGTCACAGGAAGGGAAGAGGGAGGAAGAGAGTGGAGAGAGGTGTTAAGCGCAGGGAAAACCAGGAAGGTGCAGTACAGCATGATGTACCATGTGCTTTGCGATCCAGAAAGTAGTGGAGTATTTGTAATTTCTTTTGATTTCTTGTTATGTATCATTGGGTTTGCATAGATTAATTAGCGATTGTATTTTCATATGTTGTATGTGTTTTCGAGTATTTTGAGCGTGCTAGGGACAGCAGTCTTTTTGAAGAGGGAGGAAGGGTGATGGTAATCACTGTCCTCAGGTCACTGAAACGGGGAGCGTTGAGCAAGTTTGTAGAAGTAAAAGCTAAGGAGGTATTCCGAATCTCTGCAGTTAACAGCCAGTACGCCGAGATGACAAAGAAGGAGTTATGGAACTGTCATAGAGGGAAGTAACGGTATGTTCAGACAGGCTGAAAAGCACCAATCCGGACACGTGCACGGTGCAGTTATTTTTAGCCAGGAGGGAAGAAGTAGACTGTCCAAGGAACATAGTGGAGCCAAAATTGAGCTTGCAATGGGTCGGGATGCATTGGAACGTATCCACCTATGAAAATTAATAGTAGTAGCAAATTGTTTTGAGCAGGGAGTATTTGCCGAAGCGAAACATATAGAGCTCGAGAGGAGCGAAATTTTAATCAATGGATCTGTGTGTAACATAATAAGACCAACCTTCCACCTGCCAGCGTCAATTTCAGGAGTCACGCAATTGAATGTTACACAGCAACAGCTGTATTGGCCAGAAGCTAATTTAGAGTTTTGCCAAGGCAGAAAATGACCTTGTTAAATCAAACTCTGGAGTCAGGTCTGTCGAGATCGATAAACTAGTTCATTTTAGCGCAAGAGGGGCGCATATCAGCTGAGCAGCTTGTGCAGCATGTTGCTCAATACAAGGAAAGGCAACGACAAGTAACGATCGTTTTGAGCACCTCTTTGCCAAGTGCCATCAAAGAATTAACTTTGTGATGTGTTGTTTTCGTTCTGATGAGGCGGAGAGCCAGTTCCAAGAGGGAACAGACGGTAGTCCAAATCCCAGTGGATTGGACACCGAGGGTGTAAGACTGGTAGGTAAGGGGTTGATCGAGCATTAAGTGGAGTGGTCATCCAGTAAGGAATTTTACGTTTTGTCTCACGGCATGTGTTTTAGGAAGACTAGACCACATCTAAGTTTCCTAATAGTAGTAGTAAATATGTCAGAAGTACATGCCGACCGAAACAAGTCTAAGAGTAGTTAGAGGTCGACCCGGGGACTGGGTCTTTCTGATGGGTGGAATAATGTAGTGGCACAACCGTTTAAGATGGGAAAAGGTTAGCTTTGGTGCTGTATTTCTGAGCACACAAGTTACAGCCAGATGCAGACCTGTTGACAGTAAGTTACGCTACCAGCAGTTGTGAAGTAGAATGGAGGTCGCAGTCCACAGACCTGCTGGAAAGAGAGTGGTTTGCATGGCGCAAGTTACAGGCAGAAGTGGCCCACTGGCCCAACCCAGCGGTTATGAGTACAGGAGTCGGAGCGGCATGTTAGCAAAACGGAGGTGTGCAGTCACGTATAAATAGGCGCCAGTTCACTAACAAGTGTTTCAAGTGTGACAGCTCTCCTGGACGGAGGGGCATGTCACACCACCGGCTACATGCAGCAGCAGATGGGGCACCAGCGTTCCAGTCCATAGCAGGTCGCTGTTCGACCCTCTGAGGCCAATGCAGGGTTCGCAGCCAGCCAGCAGTGGGCCATGCCACGGCTTGCTACTGCCGGCAGTCTTGTTGGCTCCCAACACACGCTGGAAGCATCCCGAGGCAAGGGCTGCAGATTTGGATGCCTGATCGCATGCCCTCGTTGTCGCCACGATCTTAGCCAAGCCCGCAAGGAAGGTCTCCGAGGGCTGCATTTCAGTTACCCGCAAGCGGGGCTGAGGCAACACGGATGGAGACCACTGAGTCGACTGCCGGCACCTCCTGACGTCGTCACAACTCTGCATCCAAGGCCGACACACCACAGGGCATTGCACGGGTCGCTGAGGCAGCCATTCCACGCCAAGCAATTTTGCCGACATCAAAGTGGTGTCCTCAGCATTGCGGGACCCTGTGACACAGACCAAGAGGAATGGGGGCACTGTAGCTGGAAATAATAAATCACTTGGGACACTCGGACGAGTTTTAATATGGCGCATCCTGACAGTTTCCATCATTGTCCAGCACCCCTCTACAACAGAAGCAACAACCCCCTCACCCCTACCCACACTCCACACATGCAGTTGGGTCTTAACCTTTTGTTCCTCCAAGAAATTTCGTTGACAGTGGCATATTTGCCGGAATATTTTAGTAAAAATGACATTCTAGGCAGTGAAAGTTTAAATTCCACTATCCAGATAGTTCACATATCAGGTACTGTTCCAAAATGCACATAAAATTGTTAGAGCTATGGCAGTCTCGAACAGAAGCCAGGGATATAGATACAGGTCAAACAATGTGTGGAATTTATGAATGGTGGGCTCTATGTGGTTCCCAAATCGTGCAGCGACCGTAAACCAGAAAATTACCAAATATGCAGCAACCAGTCGCAAAATCATGTTTTATTTATTCACTTTTACAAATCAATTTCAACTGATTAACAGCCATCATCGGTGCTTTCAACCAATATGTGACCTGAGTAGTAATACTGTCTTGACCTCTGCTTAATACAGTATTACTACTCAGGGCACATATTGGTTGAAAGCACCAGTGATGGTTGTTAATCAGTTGAAATCGATTTGCAAAAGTGAATAAATAAAACATGATTTTGTGATTGGTTGCTGCATATTTGGTAATTTGATGCGTGGAATGTTCGCAAGAATCGTCCATTGATAGCTGCTTGTATACATCTGTGGAGCTTATCTTACCACAGTGTAGCCCTCCGATAAGCTACTCACACCGGACATGTGGCATGTTTCAGTCTGACCTTAGGCGTTAAACATCGGTTTGAATTTCCCCCAAATTCAAACAGTTCCCACGAAAGTTTAAATGGTAATCATAGGAGTCGATCACTCCTCGATCTTTCTCCATCTTCACGGTGTCCCAATATGAGCCTCGTGGGATAGCATTTGGGCTTTGGAACCTAATTCCGTGTAATGTGAGCTTTTTTTTATTAAAAAAAAAAAGAATCTGAGTCTAGTTTTGGGGCTTATTACCAGTGTTCGCGTCATCGGCCACGACCACTTCGATTAATTCGATCTTAGGTAGGCGACAAGGAGTATGTGTCTTCGATCAGTAAAGGGAAATGAATGACCCTGTTAAATGTAAGATGAACAGTTACTGTTTGGTGCATTTGATGTGGGTGGTCGTGGCAACTGTGCAACGCGATTTGACGCTTTATTACCCCCCTGCTTCATAATAGCAATATTTGTCGAGAGCTCAAGCTCACAGGCAACTGTAGCTGGGCATGTAACCATCGCAGTTCCTTAGAGACGTTACGTAATGAAATCCAAATTTCTACTATAGGAATTTAGTGTTTTATTGTGATGGAGCCATTTAAGCTTGAGTGTCATCTTCAGATCATCTCCGTAGGTTACATAATTTTTTATTTTATTTTCTAATAATGTTGGTTACCGTATTTTCAGATATACAAGTTTTGTACATACGTACATATACCATCAGTGGTCGCTGTCACTCTGTATATTTGAAAATGCAGTAAAAAACATTATAATAAAATAAAAAATATCTTGTAACTTTCTAAAATGGTCTGAAGATGACACTCTAATGGAAATGGACCCATCACAATAAAACACTAAACTCCTATAGCAGCCATCTGGATTTCATTACGTTGTGTCTAAGAGATATCTTCAACGCTGCGGACCCATTGGCTCGTAAATTACTAACGTCATAATTCCGTATCGGCCCGGTGTGTGAATTCGAACATTTTCTCTGTGTTTAAAACTACTTCAATAATTGGTTGTAAAGTGTAAACGCGTTCCTGTTAACAACTTCACGAGGTGTATTCTTGTCCAGTATGTCTCTAATGGTTATTCCTACATATCAACTTCCACAACCTGCGCCGGCCGCGGTGGCCAAGCGGTTAAAGGCGCTACAGTCTGAAACCGCGCGGCCGCTACGGTCGCAGGTTCGAATCCTGCCTCGGGCATGGATGTGTGTGATGTCCTTAGGTTGGTTAGGTTTAAGTAGTTCTAAGTTCTAGGGGACTGATGACCTTAGAAGTTAAGTCCCATAGTGCTCAGAGCCAGCCACAACCTGCCTTCCCACATGTGACTGATTAACCTGTTTATTGGGCCGGCATAAGAAGACTGACTTGAATATTCTTTGCAAAAATACCGAGATGTGTTCTGTTTAAACGATTTGTAGCTTATATCTCCCCTCAGAGTCTGAATGACTCCTACTGCATGGATTAAAATAACATTTTATTTAGTTTTCATAACTGTGCAATTTCGACTGCGAACCAGTTTCAACTGATCTTCTGAAATACATATCAGAAGCAACATAGTTAAAAAGTAAAATATGAAACAACCATTCGTTTACAACCGAAAGTATAAAAACATGGTTTACTTAGTATTGATTGTCAAAACTGATAATTTTAAGTATTAGCATTATCAAATCACACAGTGGTAAAAACATAGGAGTTGACATAGCTTACTATAAAATTAAACACAATTTACACATATCTAAAAGTTGTGAACAGAACGTCATACAAAAAAAAAACATGTTTCCGCATTACTACAGTAGACTTCATAACTAAAGATATTATACTAACTGTATCTTCAAGAGTAGTGATGTAACATGCAACATTTGTTACTTTCTACAGCTACATCTACATGCAGACACCCAAAGCTACTGAAAAGTGCATGGCAGAGTGTATTTTGTACCATTGCTAGTCATTCACAGCCCTGAAATTTCCTGGCACATGTAAACTGTGTGCCGAACAGAAACTCGACCTTTGCCTTTCACGAGGAAGTGTTCGACCAACTGAGCTACCCAAGCACGACTCACAAATCTTCCTCACAGTTTTACCCCCGCCAGTTCCGCATCTCCTGCCTTTCTAATTTCACAGAAACTCTCCTGTGAAACTTGCGAGACTAACTACTGCTGGAAGGAGGATACCGCGGAGAATTGGCTTAACCACAGCCTGGGGGATATTTCCAGGATTAATTTTAACTCTGCAGCGGAATCTGCTAGGAAGCTTCATATCAGCGAACACTCCGTTGCAAAGTGAAAAATCATTCTGGAAACATGTTCCAAGCTGTGACTAAGCTATGTCTCCGCAATGTCCTATCTTCCAGGAGAGCTAGTCCCACAAGTTCTGCAGGAGAACTTTTGTAAAGCTGGAAGGTAAGTGATGAGAAACTGACGCAAGTATAGCTGTGAGGACGTATCGTAAGTCCTACTTGAGTAGCTCAGTTATCAGTTGGTAGAGCACTTGCCGGCGTAAAGCAAAGGTCCAGAGCTCGAGCCTCGCTTCGACGCACAGTTTTAAACTGCCAGGAAGTTCTATAGCAGCGCACACTTCATTGCAGAATTAAAAATCATCCTATTCACTTTCCTACTCTGCTGAAAAGCGTGGCAAAAATGATTGTCCAGTACGCATCTTTAAGAGCCCTAATCTACCTCGTAGGCGGTAGAATCCTTCCGCAGTCTGTCGCGAATGTTGGTTATTGAAGCTTATCCAATAGAATTTCATAAAATGATCGTCTTCTGCCCTTTAAGGATTGATAACTAATCTCACGAAGCTGATCGGATTTACCCGTAACAAACCTAACAGCTTCAGTGTCTCCGTTTAACACTTCAAATACCCAAAGTTTTTTCCAACGTGACAATGAACTACTTGTCAGTACGTATTCTTTGAGAATAACTATGAAGAAACCAGCTCAGTTATTATGTATGTCTTAGTCTACAATGGGATGTGGGATGGTAAATATGCATACCAGTGAATCAGGAGGAAAACAGCTATACATGGTAATTTCAGTTGTTCATAATTGGCATATATATATATACATTTAAAAGTGTTACTTAACTCGACATGGTGCGATCCCAAACAATCCAGTGGTACTCAGTAAGGGGTCGCAAAACTGTCCAGTGCGCAGTCTCCCTTATTTGGGCGCTACACAGTCTCTCAATTCTCACAGTAAACTGTAGTTGGCTATTCGCTTTCACTATAACAGACATTATCTGCTCGTTCCATTTTATGTCGTTTGGAACGTTACGTGTAGGTGTTTAACCAGCGTGACAAAGTCAATCAGTGTATCATTAATACTACATTCGAACATTAAAGAAATTTTTGTCGCACTCATTCGCATCAACTTTCTATTTATCCAAATATAAAAGAAGCTGTTATTCATCGCGCCAAACAAAAATTCCATCCAAGTCAACCTGACTCCCCCAACAGTCACTCAACGATGGCACTTTTCCGCAAACATCAGCGTATCATCAAACGGATTCAGATTGCTGCCCATTCTACCCGACACGTTTGATTGATCAAAAAGATCCGGACGCTTATTAGCGGACATTAGTAAGGGGTGTGTCTATTCTTCACCTTTAAGACGCCTTTCACTCGGCTGTGGAGACTTTCAATGTCTATGGAGGAACGGCAGCCCAATCATCCTCAGGAGAAAGTGGGGGAGTGAAGCAAACGTTGTAACTCATCCCAAAGGTATTCCATTGCATTCACGTCGGGATTCTGGGCAGGCCAATCAGTTGAGGAATTAAACTTCCTGGCAGATTGAAACTGTAACTCATCCCAAAGGTATTCCGTTGCATTCACGTCGGGATCCAGGGCACGCCAATCAGTTGAAGAATTAAACTTCCTGGCAGACTGAAACTATGTCCGAGACCGAGACTCCAACTCGGGACCCTTGCTTTTCGCACGCAACTGCTCTACCGACTGAACTACCCAAGCACGATTCAGGACACCTTCTCACAGCTCTGCTTCCGCCTGTACCTCGTCTCAGTCGGTAGAGCACTTGCCCGCGAGAGGCAAAGGACCTGAGTTGGAGCCTCGGTTCGTCGGCACACAGTTTTAATCTGCTAGGAAGCTTCACATCAGCGCACAGTCTGATGCAGAGTCGAAATTTCATTCTAGAAGCATTTTAGGAATGTTATTTTTCACAAAACATTGCCTTACAGATGCTGCCTTATGACAGTGTGCAATGTCCTGCTGATACAAACAGTAATCGTCTCCGAACTGTTCCTATAGCTAAACAGTACACAATCCAGTAAAGTGTGTTCGTACCCTCCCGTATTTAGCGTTGTCTTAAGCACAATAAGGTGACCACCTTCTCCATTCTGCACGGCCTGCCTGCTCTCCAGGCATTTATCAGTTCCAAACCCTTACATAAGGTCTAATGTTATTCATCACTCCAGTCATCCAGCGTGCACTGGCGTTACCACTAGCGTCTCTTAGCATGTGTGGCCTGTGAGGAGCTACTCGACCATTTGTGTCCCTTTGTTTTTAACTCCCTGTGCACGGGCATTGTAATAGCGTGACTGCTGGCTGCACTTAGAAACTCACGACTGATTCTTTCCGCTGATTTCATATGATTTTTACTACCAACTTCAGCAATACTTGAAAGTCCCCGTCTGTATACGAGGTCTGCTGGGCTTTGTTTAACTGTGGTTTTCTTTCGCGGTTCCGCTGCTCTTTAATATCACCAAGAGTCGTCTTAGGCAGCTTGAGAAGCTTTGAAATGGCCTGATAGGTTTGTTACTCTGGTGACATCCAATGACTCGTCCACGTTCGAAGTCATTGACCCTCCACCCCCCGCCGCTGAACTTCGCATTCTGTTTTTCTGTTTCTCGTGAGATGTAGTGGTCATTACCGCATTAAGTAGGGTATTCAGGTATTTTTGATCAGATGATGTACACGGAGAGCAGAAGCGGTCCTATCACCCTTCCCCGGGGCCCTGCTGATGTTACAGTTGCCCGTGATGAACATTTGCCATACTGGGAATTTACGTAATATTTTCCACTAGGAGATTCCTGCGAAGAAACATGATCCTGATTTATTCAACTCTAACAGTAGCGTAGCACGACAGCAAATGGATTGCGAGTACGCGAAACAGCGTTCGTATGAGGTTGGCACGTGTGAACAGAGCCGCTGGGCGTGGTGGGAACTGGCGCGTAACTGCTGTTTGACAAACGATCGCTGCCAACGGAACGGCTGCAGTCAAAACATTTTTAAGCGAAGTGGACGCAGTAGAAGATACACCGCCAGATAATGCTGCAGAGAGAGATGTTTGTAAGTTACACCTCCACGGCTGAATTATTCTAATGCACGAAATAATTACTAGCCGGGCTGACGCTGAAAGTGTTATATAGCTGGGGGAGAGATGTTATATAGCACGCCGCAGAGCAGGTAATAACACCTCCCGATGCAGCCCCCGTGCCCGTTGCCGACTTTTTATGATACATTTGAATTCTTTATTAATAAACATGTATCGTTAATACTGATGCGCTGGGGCAGTATATCACATTCAGATAACACTGCCTTCCTGCAGCTTCTTTGTATAGGCCTCTGCAGGGAATATGAAGCATTCAACACCGGTTCACAGGAATCACGGTTTTGCGGTTCCCAGATTCCAAATACCTTTTTGAAACTGGAAAAATGATAAAAAAAATTTATTCGTGGAAAACTTTATACGTTCCGTTGTGCGTCTACGAAAGTCGAACAATGGAGACATTGACGTGGCCACGGCGGCTGCCTGTTTGTTGCCACAATTCATTTAGAATTCAGTATTTACACGAAAATTGATTATAGACTGAATTACAGTTGGCAGCTGATGATCCATTTGTTAACTACATCTCTGAAGTACTATGCTCAATAAATAGGAAATACCTGTTATTTCTGTAATTCTGTGACGGCTCCCACAAGAATCAGCATTAAATTGAAGTGTGCCCGCGAGTAACGGCGTATGGCACATTTTATAGGATGTTGAGTTTAAGGTCGAATAATATTATGTATGACTTTTTCTTACGTTAATAGTAATAGTTTGCAGGTTATACGTCTGGGTGCACAATTACAAACGATCGTAGTTATCAATTTTATACTGTGTTCGCTGGAACGACGTTGTAAACCGACAACCTGTCTGATAGCTGGTACGTGAGCGTCCCTCCTAGTAAAAGGAAATACGTGAGTAACATAAGATAACCGAAAAGTAACATTGGCCAGTGGGAGAAAAAACAAAAGCAAAACTGCATGATAGCGATTTTAAGCAAGAACCGAGATTTTGGTACCAGCATAACAACCTCCAACAAAGGTGATTGTTACGCTGGTACCAAAATCTCGCTTCTTGCTTAAAATCTCTATCATGCAGTTTTGCTTTTGTTTTTCTCCCACTGGCCAATATTATATACTATATATATATACAGTAATGGATATATATACAATTATTGTAATGCTGCTGTCTGTATCAACAGTTTGCGTAACGCAATAGACTGGTGCTGTATGCTCTGTAAAGAATAAAGTCTGTTGTTCAGATAGACATGTCGGTCACTAAATCGCACAGAAAAGTAATAAAACAAGTACCAATCAAATGATAGTTTTATGGTTGACAACGATACATAATATAAAGTGTCGTGAACTTCTCCGTGTTCACAGAAACGAACAGAATAGCTTACATCTAACTTTTGGTAGATATCTGACTTCGTTTCCGTTTTCACGCTAGAGTCTGTAATCCTAGCAACTTACTTAAAAGTGGATATTGATACACAAGCGTGGGAGTCAAATTAAAGCTATGCTGGGAATACCACCATTTGACTTACGGTGAGAAGTATTTGTACTGTACTAAGCGAACCGACGTAAATGAGTCAACAGAAGGAAGAAATTTGCTCTACAATGGACCACTCATGTCCATGAAAAAGAATTGCGAGATGTGTTAGATATAGATCACTTCATAGACCAAAAATTTAACCAATTGTATGGATATCTGAGATGTGATTAGTGATTTAAAATGTTCAAAATGACTTCACTTTTTTATTCAAGCAGATAAGATGAAATTGTTGTTTACTATATGCTATTCGTGTTTCCTGTTGGTTCAATAAAGTTGTTATGAAGAACTCGCAGGCAGTGGGCGCTACAGTGTTTTGTAAAATAAGACACTGATGTCAAATAACAGTGTATATCTAAGGCTGTACAACTATATTACCCCATAAGAAAGGAAAATACCGGGTAAAATCATCCATAGAATTGGCTTTTAAATCGAGTTCTACTATCTTATACCAAGTTTACGCACAGCGTAAGATAATCGTGTAGAAATGATCGTCACATTTCCATATTTTTCCACTGAGAAAGTGTACTACATTTGTACAAATGACTCTTGGTACACCATAACATGACCTGTGAAACATGTAAATGACTAGACTAAAATACGCATCTGCTGAACAAAAGGTACAAAACAGAGAATAAATGTGCAGATAGGTGTTGGGCTACCAGGACATACATGGAGCCTTCAACTGACGTAGTAAAACATTATAACAGGAAAGTTTCACAAAACTTCAAGAGTTATGCCCATATTAAAGGTTGTTAACGACACAAAAATTAGTTTGAAATTTCTCGTATTGACAAAACGGAAGCAGCGATCTACATTTGTCTTGAAAAAACTTTCGAAATCTTAATCATGGTTGCGAATCAGCAACTGTATAAAGCTGAAGAGGTTGAAAAAATCAGCCAACCAGTTGCAAAAGGAAGGATTATTAGCCCTTGACCTAGGTTTCGGTATTTCTAAAAGTATCTTTTAGAAATAGCGAAACCTAGATCAATGGCTAATAAACCCTTATTTTGCAATACGTTGGCTCATTTTTTCAACCTATCCTGAAGAAACTACCTATAGCCAAGATCGCATTAACTAATATTCATTACTGAGTACCGGTTTCGACAGTTGAATCTGTCATTTTCTGGTCTTTAAAAATTTTTTTTTGGTTATTAATCGTGTTCCATTATAAATTCATCGTTCATGCCATGTTGTCGTTATGTTGGTGAAAATACAACACATTATCCATAGATTTGTCAAAATTAAAAACTAAACTTTTGCCTAGATGTGCATTTCTACTAAAGATCGGGCACTGTAAGGACGAACAAGTCCCAGACGAGTGCCACTTGTGTGGACATGCCAATGCGCACAACGTGCTTTTTATCTGCATATGGTTTTACTTTTGACAAACCTATGTATAATATGTTGTATTTTCTCCGTCATGATGACGACATAGCATGAGAGATAAACTCATAATGAAACACGATTTACACGATTTAAAGTGAAATAAATTTTTTGAAGATCAGAGAAGGACAGTTTCAGCTGTCGAAACCGGTCGTCAATAATAAATACTAATTATTGCGACCTTGGCTATAAAATGTTTTTTCAACAAAAAATAGTGTCCAAACAGTTGTACACGAGACAGGAATAGAGATAGAAAACAGTAAAAATAAAAAGGTCAAAGGTTGAATACCGTCTACAAATGTTGCCTCACAATGAAAAATCAAGGGATGTTGCCACAATTCAACAGCAGTAACACAGCAAAGATCAGTGACATTGTAATCAGTGCTAGTACTGCGTAAAATCAGCTTAAAGTACAAAAACTCATTAGTGCCCCAGGGTCCGTTGTACTTCCTTTCAGTTCCTATGTACAATTTACGAGTGAATCAGCTCCGGTTTCAGTCATAATTTACCGCAGGTCCCTTGAGCATGGATATGTTCCCCGTAGATGGGAAAGAACACAAGTCACAGCCATCTACAAATCAGGTAGTAAAACTGATCCACATAAGTAGCGTCCTATGTCATTCTCATCTGTTTGTAGCAGAACACTAGGACATATCTTAAATCCAAACATTAAGACGTATCTCGAACAAAACAAATTTCTCCACGGTAATCAAAATAGATTCCAGAAACATCGATTACGCCAAACTTAACTGGTGCTTTTCAAACACGTTACCCTCAAGGCAATGAATAGAGGATATCAGGTTGAATAAAAGATTCCGAACTTTGGGAAATCCTTAGATGCAGTACCAGATCTACTCCTCCTAAAGAAAATTAGGAAGGAGAATTATTTACAGACACACACACATGGCGTATCTTTGGAGAGTATAATAGGATCGTTATGGCTCATATTACTAGTTAATGACTTCATATTTAGCATTAGTTGTAAGATCAGGCTTCTTACAGATGACGCAAGGAAACCATATGCACTGAAATTAGCAGAAATATCCAGTTATGTTTCGATAAAATGCCAGCCGGATGAGAAGGCTGACCAGTTGCACTTAATATAGAGAAATACAAAGCTAGACTCTTCAAGACACTTGACACACTATAACTTTCTGATTAATGTGTAACTATTAAGTCAGTCATATCACACAGACGGTGAGTCGTATCGACTCATTTCAAGTCCGACAAACTAGGCAAATCGAATGCATATATTGAATGACAGTGCGAATGATCATAGACTTGTTTGACCTGGCGAGGAAGTGTAACAGAAGTGTTCCAAGATCTTAACAGTAAAACACCCGAAGAAAGCCTGCTTAGAAAACTCCTAAAACCGTCCTTCAGAGAAGAAGCTATGAAAGTTCCTCATCCTACGGCCAGTCAATATCGTAGAGTTCGTGCATATAAAATTAGGCAAGCTCACACAAAGACGTACAAGAAGTTACTGGATCTGAGGTCCACCTGCAACGGCTTCTTACATAAATACAAAAAGTGTATCAGCACCTCTGTGCCATCACTAGTTGGCACTTTTTTTCGGTTCTGTAAAACATAAACATGTTTTGAGTAATAATTATTCTAATGAAATTAGGCCTAAAATAGTTTTTATCTGTCGTTATTACCTAAATTTTTTTTCTGTATTGTTGGATTGTGTAGAACCTTCTTTACATTACTGTATATTGATAGCCTGTCACCTGCAATTAAATGATACTGCATGAGTTTGGTTGCGTAGTTAACAACTCACTTCATCTACAAACGTAACTTTGTTGTGCATAAATATGTTGTTCTCGAAATATTCATTGTAATCTGCCTTCCCATCTGCTGCTACATGCATAGACGAACACTATACATGTTTTGCGGAACTTCACTCGTAAGTTGCACTTTTTCACTTAACAGAACATGAAAAGTAAGTTAATACTCTCTGTTACCATTACACAACGATTTGAAGAGCATAGGTGACAATGGAGACTGAGGATTTATAATGTAATGGTATCATCTTGCCCCGATGGCCACGCAAATGAATAAAATTAGCATCAATATGTTATCACACGAGCCGTGTGTTAGAGCATTTATTACGTGTTTTGGAATGTGACTCCTCATGAACCACAGCGCCTTTCTAGTAGCGTTTCCCACTGCAATTTGTTGAACATTCCTGCAACACTGTTACCCTGATTAAATGAATCATTGATGAAGCGCACATGTCTTTTTTGAAAGTTTACTCTGCATTTCGTAACTTTCTCCTAACGTTCACAATTCTGTACTCATGTAAGCGGTCTACGAATAGCGTCATGGAGCTGCAGACGTTATCTATGAGCTCGTATATACTGTGAACAATTGCGGTCCTATCGACATACACCGAAGCTCGCCGGGCTCTAATTTGAGGATTGTTTCCCATTAAAAACAACGGTGGTGACTACGGTTTCATTCAGTCTGATCACCTATCTGCTCAGATATTCCGTACGTGTATATTTTGTTTTACTAGGCTTCGATGCAGAGCTGTGTCGAGGAATTTATGAATTTCAAGAAACACGGCATCAGCCTATGTTCCATCAGCTACTGCCTTGCTCAGTTTCGCAAAAAAATAGAACAATCTTCGTTTCACACAATCGGTGCTGACCGAAATCATGTTGGTTTCTACGGAGATGCTGTTAGGCGAACACAAAATACACTATCTGATCAAAAGTGTCATGACGACAATGAGTGGCTATTAATATGGGGTGTGTCCACCTTTCGCCATTATGACGGCTTGAGCTCTGTTAGAGACACTTTCAACAACATTTCTGAATGTGTGTTGAGGAATGTAAACCCATTATTGCTCAAGAGCCGAAACCAGAGAATGTAGTCATGCTCGACGCTGGAGTCTGGAGAAAAGTCGGCGTCCTAACTCCTCTCACTGGGCTCTGGCCAGTCCGTTTCAAGAAGGCTATTGTCCACAAACCATTGTCTCATAATACTGCTTTATTACAGGGTGCTTATACAAACAATCGTTTCTCCGAACTGTTCCTCAACTGTACGTGATACACAATGCTCAAAAGTGCGTTCATATGCTTCTACATTCAGCGTTTTGTTAAGCGCAACAGAGACCACCCACTAACTGCGGATATCACCTCCACAACGTAAAATAACCTTCTCTGTTCTTCACTGTTGGCACTACACATCACGGCAGGTAAATTTCTCCTGGTCTTGGTTTAGCTTCTACTCGCTCTACCACATAAATATTTTGTATACGTCATTTCGAATCTATTTGTAGTTATCTTGCGATAGTACTTCTTTTAAAGTTCAGACTGTCAGTGAGATTACTGCTCATCCTCGCTCACAATGGCATACGTATCTTGAGAAGTCTCCATTCAGCACATACAGCTTTACCTCTTTTTCTGTCGTTAACTCTTCAGTCTGCACACAGTTCATGCCTGGAAGGAAAATGGTCTTTTACCGTAACGGAGTTGACTTTTTGAACTTATTGTATTTTATTACACATTATAGAGTACAGTAAGTTAGACTACCGAGCGTCTTATCACAGTGAATTCACTGATCAAAATTCCTGATTTGTTTTTCCGTGAAGGTTGCAAATCCTCCCAGGCGTGTGATAATATCATACCTTCAAGAAGGACATCGCCGCTTGTCATCGCTGTTCTTGCTCCACTGAGCAAGCGTTCCATCTGAAACGATCTCATTGTCGACTCAACATTAAGTTCAGAGATTTAAAATAGAGGCTGAAGTTGGCCACTGGAAACGAATTGACGGCAAAGGAAACCAGTGCGACAACTTAACTGCATGGTAGGTCAGGCTTGTCACCTCTTTATCCATTTCCGTGTACGCTAAACTATAAGTTTTCCTTAAATCAAAATGTATTCCAGAATACTTTTAGTGTCGCTCTTCCAGGTGCAGTAGATTGAGCGCAATTAAAGTTTGGGCTGGGGCTCCGGACGTAGCCAGGAGCGCGTCCGTACGCTTATGTGCCACCTTCAACCCTTATCTAAATCTAGACGCTCACGTACAATTTCTGCCAGTCTCATAGGGTTTTTTACTCTGCAAGTCACTACAAGGTACAGTTGGCATTATCAGTAATGCGCTTTTCTATTTCACCAGCGAATGATTAACAGGAAAGAAAAATAACTTTATTGTCCCTGTACGCGCCCTGACAATTTAGTCTGCTGTTTCAATACTTGCGTTCTGTCTCAAATATCAGTTCTGTTATGTTTTCATACAGAGTTTCTCGCAAAGAACATCAGCTTTCTTCCTAAGAATGTGGTGTACCATACCTCACTATCTCCATATCAGTTTCATACTGAAAAAATGTGCCGGTTGATGGGGGAGAATGTTGTACCTTGAGGACATTATCTGCTGTAACTTCCTGAAATCGGATCCCGACAGATTTACTCGTTATGGATATGTTTGGGGTGACCTATTGCAGCTGCCTTAATCTGTGTAACGTTTTTGTGTGTTCTTTGTGTTCAGCTTCACTCAGTTTTCGTTTCGTATTCATAAAGCTGTAGACGGATGTAACTCCCTGCTGAAACTTGTAATTGTAAAAGTTAAATTAATGATTACCATCTGGTTGAATAAAAGAAGAAAAATATCTGTGTGCATTTTACTGGTCCGCGTCACAGATTTATCGTGAAAATGTTGGGATAAAATCATAACAAATGTTTCGCACTAATATACTGTTTGTTCGCGAATTTCCGTTACAAACTTCTAGGACTTGTAGAGGGAATGTCCAGAAACGTACCATTTCCGTTCAGCGACAGTTTCAATTCAGATGTTTAACTCGTCCACTTCTGCTTGAGGAATTGAATTAGGCGTGACAAAGTGAAATTATTAGGTACAAATTCGAAAGGAAACATAACGAAACATCCACTTATCACTTAAGCACATTTTTTTTGTCTTAACAGTTAAACATTACGTGTTTACATTATTCGAAAACAAAAAAGGCTCCACATACAGTACGAGCAGAACTCTACAGAACAGTATTGATGTATTACAGCGACGGCTCGATGTGACAACAACCAGTGTTGTTACAGACATCGTACGTACAAAGCTTGTTATAGCACATACTCTTCAGCCCACCTGGTGTCTCTTCAGTTTCTAGATCAGCGACCACAACTCGTACCGTTAGATCTTTCTCTGTATCTACGGAAGTCTCGTAAATTAATCTTTGCATAGAACGGCACAAGACGTAGTCCACATCAGCCTGTCTACCCCACTGCATACCAAGACGAGCAAGTCAGAGACTTTTCTCTTTCCCTCAGCAGATGTGGACGCGTTACACATCTGAATTGACTCCGTCGTAGAACGAAAACGGTTCGTTTCCGGACACGGGTTCCTATTCAAAATATTATGAACTCACTCCCCTCTACAAGTCCTAGAAGTTTGTAATGGGAACTTCCGAACACTCTGTATAACGTCCTTATCAGTCTCTTTAATATGATGTAACAATATTATGAGAAGGAAAGTTGCTGCTCACCATATAGCGGAGATGCTGAGGCCTATCTGCGACTCAGCACCTACACCGTACGGTGAGTAGCAACTTTCCTTCTCACAATATTGTTACGTTCCATCCTGGATTTTCCATTGTTTGTATCTAATATTATGGTTACACAGAGTAGTATAATGCTTACAAAATAGATAAATTATTAGTTTGGACTATCGCTGGCCTCTGTATGCTCGATGTGACAGCTATGTATGTCTATATTTATATAGTGTTTCTACCTTCAAATTATAATGCATTGAAACTTAATCCTTTTACAGTGCTAAACTGTTAGCGTCCTATTGAGACGTTATGTCGAAATCGTGCTGGGGCTCGGCAGTTGTGAGTGCTGTCTGCCTACTTCACTTACGACTTCTGTAGTGGACTGACAAGACAGCCAGTCCACAGTGACGGGTAACCGAAAGGCACGCGTACACACACGCCGACTGGCGTGAAGTCTGGAACAGGCTACGTAATGAATGCTAATATGAAAAGTACGTAGCTTCTATAATACTTAACTTTACTTCATCCTTGTGGTACATCGCTCTTGATAATACAAATAAGACTCTTTCCAGATATGGTTAATGGCGCCTTGCTAGGTCGTAGTCATGGACTTAGCTAAAGGCTATTCTAACTGTCTCTCGGCAAATGAGAGAAAGGCTTCGTCAGTGTAGTCGCTAGCAAAGTCGTCGTACAACTGGGGCGAGTGCTAGTACGTCTTTCTAGACCTGCCATGTGGTGGCGCTAGGTCTGCAATTACTGACAGTGGCAACACGCGGGTCCGACATGTACTAATGGACCGCGGCCGATTTAAAGCTACCACCTAGCAAGTGTGGTGTCTGGCGGTGACACCACAACTTCAACATCAAAATGCTAGAAGAGAGAAGGTGAAATGCTCGTCATACCTTAACTTAAACAAATTAATGAAAGTCTCCGACGGCTGAGCATTTGTGTTACAGCGGTAATACCGTCACAGGGAGACAATAAATTAGATATGAAAGTAACTGACTATATTTATTATTTACAGGTTGCCTAGTTAGGGTTAGTTGTAGAATAATCGGGTTTATAACTGCAAAGCAAGAATGCACTGAACATATCGGTTTATTGTAAACAAAATTCGGCATGAACCAAAGAAAATACTACATATTGAGTAGTTACTATAGCGAGAATACTCAGTTCTCTTAACATTAACGTCAAACAGTGGCTCACCAGCAGCACTACAGCTAACACATAGCTGTATACGTCAAATCTAACTGGAAGCGCAACAAACTTGCGCAATCGGCACAGTTCGCAAATACAAGGTAATCGTGTGCAAGACTCCCGAAATAAGACATGTAATCAAGCAACCGAAGTTACTCGTACGTTGCAGTTCCTGCAAATTAGGAGCTGTTCAGACAACGGACAGTGCTAATGGCAAAATGTGAAGCTTACTTAAAATTCAGCGAACATGTGCCTCAACGCACAAGTCAGTACCGATTGCAAAAATGGCTGAGACGACCCGAGAATAGCTACCACCGACAACAGGGCAGGTCCAGGCGTCCTCTCCAAGGCAGGTCCCCAAATGGAATCGTTGTCTCTTCTCAACTTTCCACCTGTCGAAAAATTCAATCTGGAGGGGAGGACCTCCAGGCATTGCCACACTAACCAGTGAGAATATCACTTTCTTGTCTAGAATACAGGAGCCCCTGCACAAGTTTAGCATTCTTGACTAACTGGATGGATTTTAGTACACAGAAGGTTGGTACTGACTCATAGCCAGGTTCCACTCATTGCTCCAGTCCTTCGCGCCAAAGTAGGGTGTCGGACAAGATTCACACGATTGGATAACCAGATTTTGTGAGGGAAGGCAACGAGTATTCCCGCGGTAGGCTAGCGGCGCCTAATCTTTCTCATCTGTGTTCTGTGTACCGAAAGGTGAATTCGGCATACATGGCAGTAATCTGGGAGCTAGATGGTAGCTTCCTTCAAAGGAGAAAACCGCATTCATAGTCGAAATGGACAGCTTCGGTGAAAAAGCAACACCCATGAGTCCGACCTCCTTTCACCAGAACCTTTGTGACAGACCTTTTGTGGTCACGCCGGAACCGCTACGCGCTAGCTCAGGCCGCTCGCTTTCCACGAAGGAGTCTGCAGGACATGATAATGATCAGATACAGAAACTATATAAACACAGACACTGCAACCATCACTGACGTATCCACGTCTCGACGGGCTAAAATAACAATAAGATATTTGTCTCTACCTATGCTGGAATCATGAAATGTGCGACGGTAAGGGTTGTGGACTCCGTGACGTATCTAAGATTGGGTTGGTACTGGAGGATAGCCTAAGTGGTTAAGGTTGTAAGTAGGCTGTTTAGGTTTTTTTATTGGTAACGCCACATAGCGCTCTGTATGAAAATGACTGGCTGTGTTGTGTGCAGTCTGTGGCTAGTTTGCATTGTTGTCTGCCATTGTAGTGTTGGGCAGCTGGATGTGAACAGCGCGTAGCGTTGCGCAGTTGGAGGTGAGCCGCCAGCAGTGGTGGATGTGGGGAGAGAAATGGCGGAGTTTTGAAATTTGTAAGACTGGATGTCATGAACTGCCATATATATTATGACTTTTGATTACTATTAAGGTAAATACATTGTTTGTTCTCTATTAAAATCTTTCATTTGCTAACTATGCCTATCAATAGTTAGTGCCTTCCGTAGTTTGAATCTTTTATTTAGCTGGCAGTAGTGGCGCTCGCTGTATTGCAGTAGTTCGAGTAACGAAGGTTTTTGGTGATGTAAGTGATTTGTGAAAGGTATAGGTTAATGTCAGTCAGGGCCGTTCTTTTGTAGGGATTTTTGAAAGTCAGATTGCGTTGCGCTAAAAATATTGTATGTCAGTTTAAGCACAGTCGTGTACAATTTTTCTATGGGAACGTTTCAAGGTGACCGCTCGCGATAAGCGGGATATCCAGGTTTGAGCTCCGGTCTGGCACAAATTTACGTCTGTCACAAACAGCTGACGTCAATCTGGATGGCAAAACACGAATTAATTTCGTTTTCTCATTTGCGTTTGGACGCTGTTGTTGCACTTGCATTCGCAGGGAACTGAAGTTTTTTGATTCCTTTCAATGCTATCTTTCCTCTGAATTGCCCCTTCTATAAGCCAGAGAATATTTACGGATCATGTTGAGACTACATCTTTAATTATTTTTTAATGTTCAACTTAATACGTATTTTGAGTTATATTCCGGCGAATATCCTTAGTCTCACTTTGGTTCCTAGCTCTGAAAGTTCTTCACCACGGTAACCGAATCAATGCCCTAGTTGAACGCGTTTCCGCGCAGCATCAGTTTATGAATTTACTCAAAGCTAACTCGTAACAACCACGCGCATGCGCCTACACTAGGACGATGACGTAACGGGCAAAACAAATAATACCAGAGGAAAACGTACAGATATGATCTGTTCGTTGTGGGCTCAGACATTGTTTACGCATTAATAGTCTCTTAAACTCACCAGACAAGAAAATTCATCACACCTAGATAAATCATTACGAGCATCATTTAATACTGTGTAGTTACGTCCGGTTAGGAAGTGTGTCCACAAAGTTGTGCAGGTAGGTCACATACAGGTTAAGCCACTCGTTGAGGATCTGATCGCACAACAGCATCCAATTGTGGGAATACAGATATCAGCCTTTTGCCCGCTGTTCCGACATATCCCTCAGTTTTTCTATGGGGTTCACGTCAGGTGATTTTGCAGGTCACTCGAGATGTAATATTGTGGGACAGGTTCAGAAAATCAGTCATATGCTCTTCCAGCCCGATGAACTTTGGTGCTGTCGTCTCGAAAAATAGGGGGAGCAATGGTATCTTGCTAAGTGACCGACTCCAAATGTCTATTCCGTGAAGTTCCCGTCGCAATTTTCTCTCGTTAACATGTTGAGATGAACCTTCATTCACTGTCTGAGCAATTCGTGTCAGGTCTGGAAGACATTTTGATTCATAAGCCGTGAAGCGCGTCTAGGTCCTTCTCAGTGAGGATCTTTTTCCTACAAAAATTCTGACGTCGTTTTCCTTGGCCACATGTGCTCTTAGCCACGCAGAACAGTCCTCTACTAAACTCCAACAAATCCAGCAACTTCACACACCGTACCGCCTGGGCAGCGCCAAACACAATTGCCCCTTTTTGCCACTTCGTCACGTCCTTACATTTACGTTAATGTACAATGCCCTCTCGAAACATAAATGTCGCGCTGATCAGTACTGCCTACGTTCAAGTAGAGGCAGTGCGCGTGTGATTGAACTCGTGGCTCGACTGCTGCGCCATCTGTAAAGGCTTAACAGTTCATCGGTTGTTAGCGGTTCAAGTCTGACAGTATTTTGCCACACAAGAATGCGAATATAATTTATTGTGTTGCCCTAATTAGAAAATGTGCCGGTGATGCTGTGTGGCCGGCGCCGCTATAGCTAGGGAGGTCCGCCGCGAAGCGGGCAGCAGGCGGCAGGAGTCTTGCGCGCTGCTGTAGCGGCGCCGGTGATTTACTGGCGCTGCAGCTGCAATCAGGCGGACACCTCGCGCCTCTCCCGCCCCGCCTGCTTCGCCGAGCCAGAAGCCGCGTCTTCATTGCGCCACCGCTCACCGCAAACCGACCTCTCCTGCCTGTTTACTCTTCTGCTTTTCATTGTATAGGCGAAGGACATTCACAGTGCACCTTATGATTGGTTGGTTGGTTGGTTTAAGGATTAAAGGGACCAAACTGCAGAGGTCATCGGTCCCGCACCTTATGAATGTGTTTCTTTTGCTGATCGTGTATTCGGCAATACGCAGTCACTTGTCGCGATGACGTCTGGAAGCATTCTATATCTGCATACAATAGCTGATCATAAGTATCCGAACACCCTATGTAACACGGAACTGATCGCCACAAAGCACGAAAAGCGGAGCCGCTAGTATAAACGGAGGCAGGGTGTACTGTGAGGAACAGTAACTGCAGGATGGGTCGGTCGGGAGAGCCCATTCATTTTCACCGTCATCTAGTCATTGCATGTCACCCGAGTAACAGGTCTGGCGTGGACGTTTAATCCCTTCTACAGCCACCAAAGTCGACTGTCGGTAGTGTATTTGTAAAGTGGAAACGCGGAGGTACAACAACAACAAAAATAAGACCAGGAACCGTCGAGCATTGCGGCGGGCAGTTGTAAAAAAATCGCGTCATGTCAGCTGAAGGAATCACTCCTGACGTCCGAAGTACTAAAGCAGTCCAGCTAACACAACGTCTGTCCGTAGGGAATTGTGAAGCAGCTCCATATGGCACATACGTTTCTGTAGTCAGTGCCGAGCGATGCTCGAGGTGGTGTAAACCGCAAACGAGTGGTTTGAAGTGATTAATCACGCTATACACTGTGGCAGTTCCGTAGGCCGGTTCGGATTTGGCGAATGCCTGGGACGATTCAGGGAAATCACGGAAAACCCAAATCTGGATGCCGGACGCGAGTTTGAACCGTCGTCCAGTGTGCTAAGCGTTGCGCCACCTCCCTCGGTGTTTGCCCCTGGAACGAGCTACCCTTGTAAGTAGGCTGTTTAGGTTTTTATGTTGGTAACGCCACGCAGCGCTCTATATGAAAATCACTGACTGTGCTGTGTGCAGTCTGTGGCTGGTTTGCATTGTTGGAATTTGCTATTGTAGTGTTGGGCAGTTGGCTGTTAACAGCGCGTAGCGTTGCGCAGTTGGAGGTGAGCCGCCAGCAGTGGTGGATGTGGGGAGAGAAATGGCAGAATTTTGAGAGCGGACGATCTGGACGTTTGTCCATCAGAAAGAGTAAATTTGTAATATTGGATATCATGAACTGATATATATATATATATATATATATATATATATATTATGAATTTTGAACACTATTAAGGTAAATACATTGTTTGTTCTTTATCAAAATCTTTCATTTGCTAACTATGCATATCAGTAGTTAGTACCTTTTATTCAGCTGGCAGTATTGGCGCACGCTGTATTGCAGTAGTTTGACTAACGAAGATTTTTGTGAGGTAAGTCATTCATGAAAGGTATAGGTTATTGTTAGTCAGTGCCATTCTTTTATAGGGATTTTTGAAAGTCAGACTGCGTTGCGCTAAAAATATTGTGTGTCAGTTTAAGCACAGTCATTTATAATTTTTCTAAGGGGACGTTCCACCCTGCACTCTGTGCCCTGTTACGTTTCAGAAAAAGCACTGCCCTCTGTCCACCTCATCACTTTCTCCTAAAGGAATAGAAAATTAACACATATAATCAGTTATATCCGCCAAACAGTAACTCAAGTGCTCCCATCTTCTCCTAGTTACTGCTCTTTCACTGTTCGTTTACAGTTCAGTCCCGTCACGTTACTTCTCCTCAGTCTTCATTACTTGTGATCTTGATCTATCACTTCCCTCTCTGTCTGTCTGTCTCTCTCTCTTCTCCCTTATTTTCTTTCTCGTTCTTTGCTGCCATTGTCCTCACTTTAAATCTGACTGTAATTTAAGTTTGTTATTTTACTTTTCATGAATTAATGTCCACTGTGGATTTCCTTCTTTTACGGCTACTGTTACTTCCACTATTTATGTCATAGTTACTTCTAAGTGTTGGATTTCATACTAGACTTCTTGTTTTACGTATGTCGTAATGACTGTACTGTAAAATATCTATAACGTTTTATGAAATATAAGAGAGGGTCTACTGGCCCTCATTGTGCCAGGACAAATAAACAAATAATTAAGAAAAGGTTGCGGGAAACCTCTCTTCAAAAGAACTCTTATACTCCCACGAAGAGCAGATAACTGCACACGTGATCTAGAAAAGCATTAGGAAACTAAACATAAGGCAGACCTTGTCGGTTGAAGTTACTCGTTACACTGAAAATGTTTGTCGCTATATCGATCAAATTCCACTCTGAAGATCGCCTTACTACTGACACATAACAAGATACCTATGGTGGCGAGCTCGCGTGCAACACATCCTAATGATGGTCTTATAGATAGTGAACGACATACAGAAGAGTACATGCAGAAGTGTGCAGTCTCTCATGTCATTTAGAACCCGACATAATCGTTGTACAGACCAGTCAACAAATATCTCGAGGAAAGTGTGTTGAGAACTTCCTTTCCTGAAATACGGTTCGACTGAGGTATCGCAGCAGGATAAAGCCCCATTTTTCTTCATTCGGGCTGATCGAGGATGATGGGCGATCAAAGAGTTTCCGTTCGAAGATTGTGCAGCACAGAATAGGTATGCCAGTCAGGCAGATCGCCGTGAGCGTTGAGGCAATAATCCCACCGACGCACGAATTTGAAGATATCCCTTTGGTAAAACACAGTGCCCTGAAGTGTGAAAAAGCCCGTAACTGCCTACTGACTGCAGCTGCTGCAGACTGTTAACAAAGGTACGAGCGTACGGAATACGTTACCGCATATGCTCGAAGACTTCTTAAGTGATACAGCCCATTATGTTGTCGTCGACGATGATTGTTCATCCGAAACAAGGTTACCGACACGAGTGCCCCAGGGAATTGTGACACTACCGCTGCTATTTTCTATATAATGCACGTTTTCAAATAAAAAATGTAGGCCTCAACTATGTACCCTCAGACATAGTAGAAATTTGGCTGGTTTCGTTGTCTAGGGACTGGGATACGTGGTTGCCGCATTACAAGCCAAGGACTGCTGAGTCTACACTATACAATATGAATATACACATGAATCGAATGGTAGAACGTTCCTATCACTCCGAAATTGCGAATTTTGAATGTAGCATAGAAATTTATAAATGAAAGATTGCAATTAAATAAATTCTCCAGATACTATTTTAACGACTTTCGATGGTGAGTACGATAGCAGACGTATCTTCGAGAATTCCCTTTATTACTGTAACACACTTATTGGTGTCGATGGTCCAGCAATTAAATAAAATATAAGTTGAATAACAAGGAAACATAGATTCCTACTTCACGTAATTAGTTATGAGCAACAACATAGCTCGCAAGATATTCACTTCTAAATGCATACTATGTCTTCACTGCAGAAGCCACGGAAATATCACAAGTGCACAAGTCGGCACTAGGAAATATTTCTATCTCCCGAGACCCCACGCAAACTGCTCAACACTCTGCAAGTATTTCCTGTGACCGTCTGCCGCGCCTTACCATCAAGCACTCCCTCGTGTGCTGTGCGACACGATGCTCTTCCCTCACTTCCATACAGTCTCTCCATTGACTTCGGTAGTCGCCTATCGTAGTAACGAGCGCTGTGATTGGCTAGAACGTTCCCGCCAAGTCTCCAAGCCAACGCGCACTCACAAACATATTGAAACACATACGAAATACAGGATTTCCGCTTAAATAACTTGAAATTAAATAAATATTCCTATGTCTGGACCATATGAAACGTCCCCTTTAAACATTTGTACATGACTGTGCTTAAAGTGACATACAATATTTTTAGCGCAACGCAATCTGACTTTCAAAAATCCCTACAAAAGAATGGCCCTGACTAACATTAACCTATACCTTTCACAAATCACTTACCTCACAAAAATCTTCGTTACTCGAACTACTGCAATACGGCGAGCGCCACTACTGCCAGCTAAAGAAAAGATTCAAACTACGGAAGGCTCTAACTACTGATAGGCATAGTTGGTAAATGAAAGACTTTAATAGAGAACAAACAATGTATTTACCTTAATAGTCATAATATATATAGCAGTTCATAATATCCAGTATAACAAATTTCAAAACTCCGCCATCTCTCTCCCAACATCCACCACTGCTGGCGGCTCACCTCCAACTGCCCAATGCTACGCGCTGTTCACATCCAGCTGCCGCTGCCCAACACTACAATGGCAGACAACAATGCAAACTAGCCACAGACTGCACACAGCACAGCCAGTGATTTTCATACAGAGCGCTACGTAACGTTGCCAATAAGAAAACATAAACAGCCTACTTACACATAAACACGCTCTAACACACATTATTAAATACATAAACAAATTAAATAAATATATATCAAAGGAACAGAAGCAAAAGTAGGCCAGTAGCCTAATGTCTCGGTACTTTCTAAAACACAGTAAATATTTGACCAATTTCTTCATGAATAGTATATATCTGATATAAACAAAGACATAGACGAATAAATACATATTTATAAGCATACCTGCTACAGTTTTTTCTTGTAGCTGTGGAGTACTAATGGCCTGACGTGATTAGTGGTAATCGGCCACTTTGACCTCTAATAACTCCTGCACTATTCACGTTACATGTCTGTAATTCATACCAATTTAGGTTTACACTAACAGCTTTCTAAAGACATGTCGATGACAAAATCGGATGAACCGTTTAGATTTTGGAAATTCGTTACTGGGAGTTAGTTGTATAATTTACAGCCAGATACTAAACTTTAAACTAATAAAGATATTGAAAGTCTGATTACACCATCAGAATTGTCGTGCAAATAAAAGTAATGTACATGTTTCTTTTTAAGGTACCATGATTCCTCTAGCTATTATTAACTTCTACATGAACTGTGAAATGTCTACCACTATGGTTTCACAAAGTCCGCGGCCCGTGCGGCTACGCCAACTCCGCCAGGGCAATACTGTTTACAAAATTTTTGTAGTGGTGTCGGAGCAGCAAGAATTTCGAAATTAACTTAAACTAACACAAATTATGAACGAAACGGCATATCAAATAAATGCCTGCATTTCAATTATGCATAAACGGTTTTTTTGGACAAGAAGTAAAATTTTTTCAATGCACTTCTACTTACGTGCGATTTTGTAAGCACTTCTTGTACCACTCACTCAGCACTAAGGCGCCTTCTTGCACTAATTTTTTCTGTCGCACTGCACACGCTCACGCGGATTTTAGCACAAAGTATTGATCAACTCACATCAGTCTTTTGACCAAGTGCCTCACAGAAATCGTGTCTGCCTCTGAATTTCGAGCTCCACCTTTTATCGTGACAAATCTGTCTACAACGGAAACCAGAAGTAGAAACCAGTCAACAAGCCATTTCCCAAACCCAACCAAGATCCTCGCTAAAGACTCCCTCCAGCGGAATACGATACTTTAGGAACAAAGTCACAAGGCAAACGACTGAATCACAGGAAGCTCAAATTCCCACAAGTTCTATTTAATTGACTTTAATAAATCCTTCCTACCTCCACACACCCAAAACTTCGTGCACATACATTTACAATTTTAATACCCTTCAAATTGACCACTAAATTCTTTGATGCACTCTTATACAAAGCATAAATCAATACATATTTTACTTAAATCCATGAGGTCACTGACCTACACATACCCTCAATGCCTAAACTACCCCCTCTTGCACACGTACAGTGCCACAATAAACTAACAAATTACTAATGAATCCCCAAGTAAAATATATAAAATCATCCCTCCAATGTTACTACCACTAATTACAAAATGTTTCAAGTGGCTCTGAGCATTATGGCCCATACATCTGAGGTCATCAGTCCCCCAGACTTAGAACTACTTAACTAACCTAATGACATCACACACATCCATGTCCAACGCAGGATTCGAACCTGCGACCGTAGCAGCAGCGCGGTTCCAGACTGAAGCGCCTAGAACCGCTAGGCCACAACGGCCGGCCACTAATTACAAATTAGAACAGCTTTTCATTTCTCCCCTTTCTCTACATAAAGTCTCAACTCCGTCACGTTTCTTAGACTGAAAGGTTTTCCTAAGACGGGGTATTTTAAACGGTATGCATTTGTGTGAGCGCACTCTGCCACAACAAATGAATCCATAATATAACTAGAATAATTTCTTAATCTCCCCGTATACTTCGCTGGAACGCTCTTTGGTGCGTACAAGCACTTTGTCCTCCACTTTTTACTTCATCGGTTTGTATCGCCCATCTTGTCGCCTTTTACTTTCAGTGGCTGACTTTTTCATACGGGCCGTTACTGCCTGCTCTCTTTCAGCAGCCGATTCAGATTTTCGCGGCGGGAATTCTACCGTTTCTGTGAGTAGGAACTTTGGTTTCATCCCAGTCATGACTTCCAAAGATGAGTACTCCATAGCCTTCTTTTTATGCTGTTGAGTACGTCCTCAAACGCGCTCACGTACTCCACCCACTTGGAATGACGACTGCTGCCGTACATTCTACATAAACGTCCAGAGTGTTAGTATTCGCTTTCCGTATCTGGTACAGTTTAATGAACTTAGAGAACACGTCCAACACAACAAAGATGTGCTTCATGTCAAAGCTGTCCACAGCCAGCTCGCCCACTTTAGTAGGTATAATGCTTCGTATTTCCCCCTGTTGCACGGTCGTGCAATATTTGACCCATTGGCAACGATCACACGCCGCCAGCTGCGCGCGGACCCGTCTGGCCGGGTTATTTACGTGGGCGTACTCCTCGATAATTTCAGTGCACTTTTCGACCCCGTAATTTCCGTGACTTATATGGACGTAGTCTGTTAACTGTTCCACATACCTATTGGGAAAAAACAGTCTCCATTTGTCCGTCTCTTCATCTTTCCGCCGGAATAACACTCCGTTGTGTATTTTAAAACCTTTGGGTACCTTCTCGTATCCCTTGCTGTCGAAATTCACCTCAATGTGTTTCGGGTCAGGATCGTCGTTTTGTGCTCGCCGCATATCTTTGCACACCGCACGAATTTCATTCTCCCCGATACCCTATTCATATACAGTAGCTGAAATTCGTTCGGCTCCTCCCTTCCATCGTCTTCCGCCGCCATCCTGCAGTCCTGCAGATAACTCAGCACCTTGTTGTCCGACAACACTATCACTTTTCTGCCCTCTAAATACATGCGAAAATTCTTAAATCCGTCCATGATCGCGAACATCTTCTTCTCCGATATGCCGTATCCCCGTTCGTGGTTATTTAGCGTGCGGCTGGAGAGTGCCACACTACAGTGTTCAATTTTTCCATCGACTATCTTTTCCTGACATATCTCACAACCGATTCAATAGTCCGAACTGGGGGATTCATACCTGGGTAGTACAATATCTTACTATTGCACAATTTATCCTTTATACCCTGGAATTCCGTTTCATATTCCTCGGTCCACCTCCAAGCTGCATTTTTCTTCAACAATTTGCCTAAATTAGGAATATTCATTTCTCCCTCCCCCAAGAATTTCCTGTGGAAACCGCACAAGCCCAAGTATGACTTCAGTTGTTTCCTACTTTTGGGTCTGTTACATTCGGCAATGGACTTTAATTTTTCGGAACTAGGTAAAATTTCTTCCGAAGTAAGGATATGGCCCAGGAATTGAATTTCTGATCGAACAAATTCACATTTTGCGATCTTTAAAGTCATTCCACCTCGTCTCACAGCTATGAGTACCTCCTCCAAAACTCGACAATGCTCATTCCACGTTTCTGTAGCGATCAATATATCATCTACGTATATCACGAGTTTGCTCATTAGACTCTCCCCCAGCACATGACTCAACGCTCTTACAAAAACTGCCATAGAAATTGTAAGTCCGACTGGTACTATCCTAAACCGGTAGCTTTGGCCTTCAAAAAGGAAAGAAGTGTACCGTCTACTTTCCTCTGCCAACGGGATCTGCCAAAATCCCGAGGGCAGATCAACACTGGACATTAAATAGATATTATTAAAATTCTGCAGCAGTTCCTCCATATTGACAGACTGGTCTAATTCCCATACAATTACTTTATTTTTTTCGCATCTATTACAATTTTGACCGAGTTATCACGTTTTTTAACAATAACGATAGGACTGCAGTAATCGCGCCTACATTGTTCGACTATACCCCAATCCAACATTTGTTTTAATCGAACTCTGACGGCATCCAGATCAGGTATAGGTATTACATAAGGTTTGCACTTTATTAGTTCGTGAGGTTTCACTTATATAGAGTACTCGAAATCGGTAACTTTACCAGACAGATCCGAAAATACTTCCTCTTAGCGGTAAAACAGCCCACACAACTCTCTCTTTTTCCCTTCTGATACACCCTTGACTGCATCAATCACTTTGTAAGGGATCCGTAGGCCCTTACTATAACTTCGCACTCGGCAGAGGTCGATAGGGCGAACAATCGATTGTGACGTGTAGCGAGAGCGAGTGTCAAGATGCGCCAGAGTGGTTGGCGGGAATGGTGTGTGTGTGGAGGCCATTATTGGAATACAGGGTTTTTAACCGAGAAGGGTGTCACCATCGCCGTGGTTAGACCTCTAAATAATAAATGAATACCGGGAAAGTGATGAAGTATCTTTTTAAAAGTGATCAGTGACGTTACTAGTGCCGATATTTAGTTTCGCGTCTACCGCGCCGGCCTAACCTTGGATTGCAGTGTTGGATGCAATGATGGATTAGCGTGTGAAGATAATGGCAAATGAAGAAAGCCTGTGCTGAGACTAGCCGTAATTAGATATGTATGACGAATGCAGTGGCTGTCTCCTTTCTGGTGTTTTGAGAAGAATATAAGTTCGTAATTAGTAAAACTGTGTTGGTGTTTCTTATTACCATACGTTCAGTATTATAGTATTGAACAGGACGAACTGGGAAGTAACGACTTCCGTAGCAGTCAATTCTGAATACCAGCCCCGTTAGGTTCACGGTCATGTTAATAACAAATATTGGGCTGCTATTCGATCAGATCAGGTCGGGATATAAACGGAGGTGTTAAAACTTCCTTAATTCTGTTATTCATATCGACTTCCTTACCCCAACCCTCAGTAACTATGGCATGAGCAATCTTTCACCTGTTAAAGGTCTTTTAAATTTTACTTGCCTGTTTTCATTCTGAAATTCACATTCTAGGCATTTTCCTATACAGTTAAGCGAAGTATTGTATTTGCACACGAAGTCAGTTCCTAAAATTACCTCGTTTACTCGACCACTCATCACAAAACATTCTATCTGGAATTTGTTTTCTCTATATTTTAATTCTAAAAGTATTTGATGTCTTATTGGCTTACTCATACCACTAGCTACCGTTTCAATCTGAACGGTAATGACTGGGAAGATTACTAGTTTCCTATTTTTGATCTTGTTCATAAAACTTTCCGACACCGCTGACACATTACTACCTGAATCTAGAAGTGCATCTACCATTTTTTTGCAAACTTCAGTTTCAATAATTGGCTGTACATTTACCATTTCCTTTCGTTCTAAATATTTCTCCTTTAATAAGTCATTTTCTACGTCTCGTCCCTTCTCTTCCATTTATAGCGTACACACATCCTCTTCTATCCATCCCTCAATCTCATGTTCATTCCAAAATAATTCATTAAATATTTCCTTCGCCCCAAATTCATTCCTTCCATTTTCTAAACCTCTAGCAATTTTAAACTTCTCTCGTTTCCACATAAGCGACAGAACGACCGTAACGTTCTACCGCACCAACGCTAATCAGTCACACTAAAATCACACTCCTCCTTCATATACCAATTCGTATAAACTTCATTACACAAACTGTCCCCATCCACACTCATCATCATCATCATCATCATCATCATTTAAGACTGATTATGCCTTTCAGCGTTCAGTCTGGCGCATAGCCCCCCCATATAATTCATCATCATCATCATCATCATCATCATCATCATCATCATCATTTAAGACTGATTATGCCTTTCAGCGTTCAGTCTGGAGCATAGCCCCCCTTATATAGTTCCTCCATGATCCTCTATTCAGTGCTAACGTTGGTGCCTCTTCTGATGTTAAACCTATTACTTCAAAATCATTCTTAACCGAATCCAGGTACCTTCTACTCGGTCTGCCCCGACTCCTCCTACCCTCTACTGCTGAATCCATGAGTCTCTTGGGTAACCTTGCTTCTCCCATGCGTGTAACATGACCCCACCATCTAAGCCTGTTCGCCCTGACTGCTACATCTATAGAGTTCATTCCCAGTTTTTCTTTGATTTCCTCATTGTGGACACCCTCCTGCCATTGTTCCCATCTACTAGTACCTGCAATCATCCTAGCTACTTTCATATCCGTAACCTCAACCTTGTTGATAAGGTACCCTGAATCCACCCAGCTTTCGCTCCCATACAACAAAGTTGGTCGAAAGATTGAACGGTGCACAGATAACTTAGTCTTGGTACTGACTTCCTTCTTGCAGAAGAGAGTAGATCGTAGCTGAGCGCTCACTGCATTAGCTTTGCTACACCTCGCTTCCAGTTCTTTCACTATGTTGCCATCCTGTGAGAATATGCATCCTAAGTACTTGAAACCGTCCACCTGTTCTAACTTTGTTCCCCCTATTTGGCACTCAATCCGTTTATATTTCTTTCCCACTGACATTACTTTCGTTTTGGAGATGCTAATCTTGATACCATAGTCCTTACGTTTCTGATCTAGCTCGGAAATATTACTTTCCAAACTTTCAATCGAATCTGCCATCACAACTAAGTCATCCGCATATGCAAGACTGCTTATTTTGTGTTCACATATCTTAATCTCACCCAGCCAGTCTATTCTTTTCAACATATGATCCATAAATAATATGAACAACAGTGGAGACAGGTTGCAGCCTTGTCTTACCCCTGAAACTACTCTGAACCATGAACTCAACTTACCGTCAACTCTAACTGCTGCCTGACTATCCATGTAAAGACCTTTATTTGCTTACAAAAGTTTGCCTCCTATTCCATAATCTTGTAGAACAGACAATAACTTCCTCCTAGGAACCCGGTCATATGCCTTTTATAGATCTATAAAGCATAGATACAATTCCCTGTTCCACTCATAACACTTCTCCATTTTTTGCCGTAAGCTAAAGATCTGGTCCTGACAACCTCTAAGAGGCCTAAACCCACACTGATTTTCATCCAATTGGTCCTCAACTAATACTCGCACTTTCCTTTCAACAATACCTGAGGAGATTTTACCCACAACGCTGATTAAAGAGATACCTCTGTAGTTGTTACAATCTTTTCTGTTTCCATGTTTAAAGATTGGTGTGATTACTGCTTTTGTCCAGTCTGATGGAACCTGTCCCGACTCCCAGGCCATTTCAATTATCCTGTGTAGCCATTTAAGACCTGACATTCCACTGTATTTGATGAGTTCCGACTTAATTTCATCCACCCCAGCCGCTTTATTGCACTGCAATCTATTGACCATTTTTTCCACTTCCTCAAATGTGATCCTATTTCCATCATCATTCCTATCCCATTCTACCTCGAAATCTGAAACATTACTGATCGCATTTTCACCTACATTGAGCAACTCTTCAAAATATTCCCTCCATCTGCCCAAGGCATCCACAGGATTCACCAGCAATTTTCCTGACCTGTCCAAAATACTTGTCATTTCCTTCTTACCTCCCTTTCGAAGACTGCTAATTACACTCCAGAATGGTTTTCCAGCAGCTTGACCCATAGTCTCCAACCTGTTTCCAAAGTCTTCCCACGATTTCTTCTTGGATGCTGCAATTATCTGTTTGGCTTTGTTTCTTTCTTCAACATAACTTTCTCTGTCAACCTGGGTTCTGGTATGTAGCCATTTTTGATACGCCTTCTTTTTCCTTTTACAGGCTGCCTTGACTGTATCATTCCACCAAGCTGTTTGCTTCATCCTACTTTTACACACTACTGTTCCAAGACATTCTTCAGCCACTTCTAGTACTATGTCCCTGTACCTTGTCCATTCCTTTTCCAATGACTGTAATTGACTACATTCAACTAACTGGCACCTTTCTGAGATCGCTGTTATGTACTTGTGCCTGATTTCCTTATCCTGAAATTTCTCCACTCTTATCCTCCTACATATGGACCTGACCTCCTGCACTTTCGGCCTCACAATCCCAATTTCACTGCAGATTAAATAATGATCAGTGTCATCAAAGAATCCCCTGAATACACGTGTGTCCCTCACAGCCTTCCTGAATTCCTGATCTGTTATTATATAGTCAATGACAGATTTGGTTCCCTTGCCTTCCCAAGTATACCGGTGAATGTTCTTATGTTTAAAAAAGGAGTTTGTGATTACTAAGCCCATACTGGCACAGAAATCCAAGAGTTGTTTCCCGTTCCTGTTGGCCTCCATATCCTCTCCAAATTTACCCATAACCTTTTCATACCCTTCTGTTCGATTTCCAATCCTGGCGTTAAAATCACCCATGAGCAGAACACTGTCCTTGTCCTTTAACAACTATATCACTGAGTGCCTCATAAAAACTATCCATCTTATCTTGATCTGTCCCTTCACAATGCGAATATACTGACACAATCCTAATTTTCTTGCTAGACACTGTCAAATCTATCCACATCATTCGTTCGTTTACATACCTTATTGCAACTACGCTGGGTTCCATTTCTTTCCTGATGTAAAGCCCTACACCCCATTGTGCTATTCCTGCTTTGACTCCTGACGGATAGACCTTGTATTCTCCCAATTCCTCTTCTTTCTCACCACTTACCCGAATGTCACTAACAGCTAAAACGTCCAGCCCCATCTTACTTGCAGCCTCTGCCAGCTCTACCTTCTTCCCAGAGTAGCCCCCATTGATATTAATAGCTCCCCATCTCATTACCATTTGTTTGCCAAGTCGTATCTTAGGAGTCCCTGGTTTGTCAGTTAGAGGTGGGACTCCGTCACCTCCAAAGGTCCGAGGCATTTTGCTCTGATTGTTGCCAGCATCATATTTAAAGTACCAGGGAAGCAGGTTGCTTGCCTTACTTGCCCCGAGTCCCATTGGGTTTTACCCCTAACGGCTGAGGGACTAACCGGTGGATTTGGTAGTCTTTGCCGTATGAGCACAAAGGTGACCACGACTCAGAATATGTCCGAGATACCCAGCCTAATTCCAAAGTAACTGGTATCCCGACTGTCGGGACCACTTACTTGGCCACTCATATGTTGCCCGTGGTTCATGAACTAGGACATGACTACAGGAACCCACACCATGAACCACCCCATCCACACTATTTACTTCAAATCTCTCCAAATTTTCTGTTAGTTCTTCCATACATTTCACCGATTCACTACCCACAATATGCACAATTTTACTGTTTTTCCCCTCCAAAATATCGATACTTGCAGCTTCAACAAAATTACACATCAATTCACTGTTAAGCACTTTATCTTCCTGAAATAATACATCGATGCCTAAGCCATCATCACCATAAATATTCATCTCAGCAACCTTACCTGCTAATACACCATCTAAAACACTACATAAATTCAAATCAGAAACCTTACTTTTCTCCGTCGACAAATTAACTTTACGTGAAACTTCCTGGCAGATTAAAACTGTGTGTCCGACCGAGACTCGAACTCGGGGCATTAGACATCCATTTCAGTTCGTCGATGATCCATTCACTCAGTTTTTTTATTACAGAGGGCAGCTAGCCCTCTGACCGAACACGCTGAGCTACCGTGCCGGCATCACCTGAGCTACCGAAGCATGACTCACGTCCGGTCCTCACAGCTGTACTTCTCCCAGTATCTCGTCTCCCACCTTACGTGAATCGTACACAACTTTATCCTCTGCCGCTACATTACACAAATTGCTGAGACCTTGTGATACAATTTGAGATTTCCACACTTGCTACATTCCGCTGTGATCGGACAAAAATCAGCACACACTGCCATTTCTACACACTTTTCATCCAGATTAACACCTGATCCTACTTTACATACATTCTCACATTCATACTCTGACAAACGTTTTAAGTCCACACATTCATCAATAAGTTTCGTTTCGCGTAAGTTCCTTCCTCCGCAGTATCAGTACCAGTAGCTTATACATTATTACATAAATTACCATTACTCCGTTCCTTTAAACAGAAATCACCTACCACTGCCGGTTCATTTTTAACTTCAAGTGTTGGCGTGACCAATGCTAAGCCTCCCTTAGTAACATTGACGCTTTTCGCCGAAACACAATCACCCACACTTGCAGCTGGCGAGACCAAAGCTACGCCGCTTTCACTAACATCGATTCTTTTCGCCGAATCACAAATACTTGCTTCTACAACACCTTCCTTAGTGCAATTGCTACTATTTGGTAATACTTCTTCAGCACTCTCCACACAATTTGCTCTCACAAAATTCATCTTCTCTTTAACTTTTTTCAACCACTGAATCTTTCCATTCATCACCATTCACGCACTCATTCATTACGCATCCATAACTTTCATCATTCCCCGCAAATTTATTCCCATTACTTTTACTTAATCTCTCACAAATCTATGCTTTCGCCGTCCACTCCTGCTTTTATTGAAAGAAGCCACCTATATAGCCTTCCTCTTTAACGTACTCCATATTACATATTTGTTGCCTTTCTCCAGACCTATCAACATTTCTACCATTACAATTATCTCCAGTCCTTTTCATCGCTTGTTCAGATAGCCATCCCCGACCCGAGATGTGGCGAACATCAGTTTACCAACCGGTTGTTATGTGATTGCACTGTGCGCGAATTTCCACTGTCAAATCTGCGTTCTTTACTTGGGTCCCGTTCACGGAAATTATCACTCCCGTTCCTTCTCTGACCATTCTGCTCATTCCAGCTACAATCTCCCTGAGAATTCCTTTGATTTCTCTCACGATTATTATTTTGGTGACGATTATCTGGATTCCCATTTTAATAACGACTACCCGGTTTGCTCAGATGTTTGAACTTCAAAGTCCTCTCTAATTTTTCTACAAAATCTAGAAATTCGTCCATGGAATCACATGGACTATGGACAAGATCCCACTGCAAATTTTCGCGTAATCGCCTTTTTAACGTGGTGATTTCTGTTAAAACCCCCAATGGATGTTTCACACGCATATGCTTGCCAAGTTCGCACTTACAAAAATCTACCATAGTGTAACTTTTCCCATTTAAAAATTCATTTTGGATCCACGTCTGTTTTTCCCGTCTCCAAAATTTATTCGAAAAACACATTTCGAACTCTTCGTACGATTCGCATGAACCACATTTAACATTTGCCCAAGACTGGTGGGTCTCCCTCCAAATGCTGTTTAACGTATTTTATTTTCTCTTCGTCCAACATGTCGTGAACAAAAGCGTCCCTACACGCAGCCAAGAAATTTACTGGGTGATATCTTTCGTCATCTGTGTATTGGTATTTGACCAAGGGATATTTATAACCGGCGTGGCCTCTTAGGAGGCTAACGAATTTAAATTACTTTTTATGTGTTACAAATTCATTTTCAATACTGATACTGGACTCCATTTTATCTTTAATTTTGCCCACTTCTTTCTCCCCCTCACCTACACGATTGGCAATGTTACTATTTCTTAAATTTATGTCGCTTTTATGAGCATCTTGCGCTTTTATACAGTCGCTTACCTTGCCTCCAAGTTCCGTCTGTATCTTATCCATTTCTTCGTCAAGATCTTTTTCCACTGATTCGATTTTAAATTTTACTATTACAACTTCGTCTGTAATTTTCCCCATATCCACCCGGACACATTTTAATTTATCATTAATAGCTTTTTCAAGGTTACCCATAATTTTTTCAACTTTCTTTTACATAGCGGAACCTATTTCAGTTCGCATTGTACCCATATCAGTCCGAATTGTATCTGTAAATGTTTACAATGTGCCCATATCTGTTCGGATTGTACTGATATTATTTGCCATTGCATTCATATTATTTCCAAATTCCTGAGTCATTTCATTAGCTGAGACATCATATCACCCCTACATTCATTCCCCTTGCCTGAATTCCTACTAGTTACACTTTTCCACTCTGATTTTGGACTAACCGCCTCACTTCCGTTTTCAGAATTACACATACTAGATGACTTATATTCACGAGATCTACAAGTGGAGCTAGAACTTCAGAGTTAAACACTATCTCACTATTTGCACAGGCACTTATCTGATCTGAGATGGTTCTCTCTGCCATGGTGATGCTGTCAGTTGGAGTGGGAGCTGACTTTGAGAGACTGCTCTGGAGTACTCGAAGGCACAGCTGTCGTACTGCTGTTGAACTGTGTCTGCCGCTGGAGAAGTGGCCAGTATTGGGGCAAAGCCAATTCTGGGACATTCTGGTTTCCATATGTATCCAAGATGGCGGAGACGACGTCATCAAATGGCGTCGTGTAGACTTGGCAAAAGTTCATGACAGCATCCAAGATGGCGGCCATGATCTCACTCAAGATGGTGGATTTTGGTGGAAAATTTGAATTTCGATGGGAAGAAGGTCAACTGGGCGACCTCCACTAACCTAAACCCTTCCCCTCCCCAAAAAAAATGGCGAGAAGTTCAAATTCCAACAGGATAGTGCATCACACCATGGTTATCTCTACTAAGCAAGGAAATCGCGGGAAGACAAGCCACTTGGCCTACCTCCACTAAAATAAGTCACCTGACCGCCATTTCCTCCTATGAACTGGCACTGAGTTTGTTTTGGTGGTAAACAGAGGTCACTTGGGGTTTCGCTACTAAGCTAAGAAAATGGCGCAAAAGAAAGGACTCTTGTACTAACCTGAGTCACCCGACCGCCACCTCCTCCTACGAACTAGTGCCAAGTTTGAATTTTGGCAGTAAAGAAAGGTCACTTGGGGTTTCGCTACCAAAATAAGAAAATTGTGGGAAACAAAACTCACCGCCAATAACCTAAGTCACCTGGCTGCCACCTCTTCCTACGGATTGGTGGGAAAAGGACTAAGCCTGCACTGGGCTGTTGGAAAGAGGAAGGAGTGTACTTTATTTATTTTGGAGCAATTTATTTAGGGATGGAGTACATTTATCACAGTGATACAGAACACACGCTCTGAAATGCCCCATAGCGTACAGACCTACAAACTACTCCTAAATAACTCATGTATAATGCTCTACACACATGCCTGCTAATCATAAACCGTCAAAATAACGCATTACACAGCCTACAGAGATGCAAACCACTCGTAAATAATGCCGTACATTTACTTCCAGAGAGGCAAACAACTCCTAAATTCTCAAAATAATAATCCATCTAAAAGACTCTCCAAACATGCTTGCTAATCATCAACTGCCGAAATCATGCACCAGTCTTTATTTAAACAATTAGAGGCAGCACCACCATGCAGTGTGCTCACCACAAGGTCCACATTATAACTGACCTAGTGCACAGTACAGGCACAAGAGGGCGCTGTCGTCCAAGATGGTGGCCATGAAGTCAGGTGATGATGCAAGTACAGTTATCCATGAAGGTGGCAAACAGTGTGTTCCCCACAAGGTCTAGTACTCAGTACCACCAGCAGAGGGCGCTGTCGTCCTTTTTGTGATGTAATCCAAGATGGTGGGGGGAATGGCGGGAAAACGACTCTGAACACAAGTTTTTATTTTGCAGGCAGTGTCTCCACCACAAGATCTAGACTCCAACAGACCAAGTGCACAATACTGCCACCAGAGGATGCACTCATCCCTCGTGTGACGTAATCCAAGATGGTGGTCTGTTGGGGGAAAATGGCGCGAAATTGACTCAGCCTGCTCTGGGCTGCTGGGGAGAGTAAGGAAGGACTGCACTGTATTCGTTTTGGAACAATTTACTTAGGGATCACACCGATACAAAACACACGCTCTGACAAGCTTGGGGCCATCTCACATAGCCCACAGACCTGTAAACTACTTATAAATAACGCTCTCCAGACATGCAAACAGCTCCTAAATTAACGAAATAATTTCAGTGCACACTTGCAGATTCCTCCTAAATAATGCAGCACAGTGATGTGTATACACGCCCAGTACTGGTTAACTGTCCAAATAATGCATAGCACATCCTACAGATCTGCTCACAGAATAATGGAATCAACGCGCACAAGCACCCTCCGCCACCCCCTGTCCAGTAAAGCACACGGGAGGTAGCGGCAGCCCCCACAAAGTGACGCGGCCATCAGCTGTCAAACCATGCACAGGCCCCCGCTTGGGTCCTACAACGATGATGTGGCGACATCCCATTCATACTTCGTACCAGAGAAATTCTTATCTAAATACCTAGACACGGCAACCAACATGAATGGGCGGGAACATGCACAGCCGCGAGCCGCCACCGGATGCAAGTGAAAGTTGACTCTATTTCCGAGTATACAGTCATTGTTTTACTGACATCACAGAATTCCAAGGTGCGGTCACGCTAGTCTCATATGCAGACACCTCCGAGCAGCACTTGTCTTTACTGTTGGTGGCAGAATAGCACAGGCTGTTTTCACCCTAACGGAACATACGAGCTGTGTCACTGACAACTCACTGTGAAACGCCTGTGTGGCGATTTGCCATCTAAAAGTTCTCAGTGTTATTCTTAAGTCACATGGCTTTGTAAAAAATAACGGCCAAATCGACCTCTCGGGAATTCTATAGTGTCCCAGAAATAGTTAACGCTCGCTTTCTTGAATGTCTCAGCTTGTCTGAACGAAAATTCATACCCTAACGGAACCTGTTTACGAAAATAATGCAGAATAACCCAGTACATCACGAATTACCCTTCCTGCTCTGAACATATGCAAACGTTCCCTCCTCCATGTTGAGGCGCCTATACCCCGGCACAAAGGATGTGAATGAATCGAGTATTATGATTGGCTCTTATCGAATTTGCTCATCGAAATGCTGATACTGCCGATATCGAAGCACTGACCACCTTTTTTTCTTTCTGCAGATGAGATTTTACACAGATCACCATACTGCACTGACAGTTGAATCATACAAACCACCATACATATCGTCAAATACGGAAAGACTCTTAAGATAGGGCGCACAGTCATCCTCTATAGTCTGGCCATAACATAAACCACAGTAACTTTACAATGTAATATATGCACATTTTACACGATGTAAGCCACTGTAACTTTACAATACAGTACATACACATTTTACACAAACAGTGCAGTTATCTTTTACATCTGTACAGCACCCAAAAAAATATGGTATGCCTACACTCACACCGGCAATATGTCACGATGCTCCCCAGACACAGGGAAGCATGGTTTGCACTGACAACTAAACGTCCCAAAATCTGCCACACATATTGTCAAATACGAATAGACTCTTTCTCATTTACACTGCTCTCCCACCGAGGACAGGAGCTTGAATATAGTCCGTGAAACCAATCTCCAACACAGCAATATATCACCGAGTACCGTGTCGATGTAGTAAACATACAATTCATTTCCTTCACCATACAAAATCACCCCTTTTACATCAGAGCACCCTCAGCCAACCCTAGTCGCCCTCAGGACTGTTCTACAAATTCGAGATCATTTCCCCTTGCCACAAACTATCTGGGAACAAATGGTCTCCAAGCATCCGAACATAACCATTTTCAGTCAATGATCAGTTCAGATGCATCAGAGAACCCAGTGCATTCCACATATACACAGCCCACACAATTATGGAGCCACCACCAGCTTGCTCAATGCCTTGTTGACAACTTGGCTTTGAGGGGAATCCGACATCTCGAACCCTACTATCAGCTCTTACCAACTGAAATCGGGACTCATCTCACCAGACCATGGTTTCACAGTAGTCTGGGGTCCAAGTGGTATGGTCACTTGCCCAGAAGAGGCACTGCAGGCGATGTCGTGCTGTTAGCATGGACACTAGCATCGGTGAACTGCTGCCATAGCCCATTAACGCCAAATTTCGCAGCACTGCCCTAACAGATAGTTTCGTCGTTGGTCCCACATTGCTTTCTGCGGTTATATCACGCGGTGTTGTTGTCTGCTAGCATTGAAAACTCTATGCAAATGCTGCTCGCGGTCGTTAAGTGAAGGCCATCGGCCACTGCATTGCCCGTGGTGAGAGGTAATGCCTATAATTTGGTAGCCTTGGCATACTCTTGACACTGTGGATCTCGGAGTATTGAATACCCTAACGATTTCCGAAATGGAATGTCCATTGTGTCTAGCTACAACTACCATTTCGCGTTCAAAGTTCGTTAATTCCCGTCGTGTGGCCATAATCACATTAACCACCTGAATACAGATGACAGCTTCGTCAATGCACTGCCCTTTTAAACCTATGTGATACTAACGCCATCCATGTGTGTGCACATCGTTGTCCTACGACTTTTGTCACCTCACTGTAATATAAACAGACACACATAAATTTTATAGCTGAATCTCTAGGTTTCTTAACCAGACCAAAGAAGTTGGTGTCACCAAATACAATTCATTGAGTCCACAAGGAAATTTCCATAGTAAACACTCATGTGCTGTGTCGTATCCACAGCAGCATCACAGTCGTTCGTCACGGCATCTTTTAAGCTCCATTCATGCACAGGCACCTCTTCTCCCATGACCTGTACAGAACTGATTCACAGCTGTCCGTAGTTTCCTGGGAAAACGAAAACCCCTTGACTGACATGAGTATCTGAAAGAACAGACACTGTTGACGATCAACACCTGTATGATATACTTCTAAATTAATTCGCTGACTGCAAATTCCTTGGCATCAGCTGTACTACATGTAGAGCTACTACCTAGTAGTGACATACGACAATTTATGCCGGACCGGGACCCGAACCCGGATTCCTGCCGCTCGCAAATGGTCACCATAACCACTTCGGCTACCCACGCACGTTCTCCAATTGACCCAGTAGTGGGTCTATACGTAACACAGCTGATGACAAGGTATCCGCATTCGAATGACTTTCGAAGCAAAGCCATTCACATGTTCTCTACGTTCAGAAATAAGAAGAGAATTTGCTGGAGGAAACTTCCGTCCAATCTCTTTCCATTCGTGGACATGTCGTATAAAAGAGACGCATCCTGCGTTGGCCAGGAAGGTTTTGTAATTTAAATCTGCTGGTAGGTATATGCAGTAAGTGATTGTACAGAAGTGAGGTATGATAAATAGTACTCTTTTTTAAATTCTCTTAAAGCTGCTGCTTTTCGTCTCATTTATTATAGTGCAATATTACATAATGCAGACAGCCATAACAGTGGTGCTGATTTAGTAATGCCACTAATTATTCTCATTGGTTGATTTAGTTTAACATCAACTTTGAGTGCGTGTGCTCTGTTTTTCCATACTTGAGCACAGTGATTTCTGTATAGTAAACCAATGTTAATGTATCAGTACCAAACGTATCCGCGTTTTGCACCCACCCTGTTCCAGCTGGTTTTATAATATCAAGCGTGGTGTTCACTCGTTTTGCTACATTTTCTAAGTAGTTCTTACAAGTGAGGGCCTGGTCCAAAATGACCTCTAAGTATTTGGGTATTGGTTATGTTCCAGAGGGACATTTTCGAAGACCACATTTAATGTGTGATTAGCTGCACGGTTGTTAAGACATTAAGCATTTACCTTTGATTTGATGAATTTGGCTTTACTCTCCAGTTCCTGAAGTAATCACCCGCTATGAGTAAATCTGTGGCCATAGTTCCTCAACATACTTCCAGGTTTCCTATTTGATAAGCTAGTGCTATTCGTCAGCAAAGTCAATCAATTTAGCATGAATTTTAGGAGTATCGATGGTGTAAAGAGTAAAATGGTTGGTGATAGCACGGAGCACTGCGTAGCCTATCATTCAGCCTTCGCCATCTACTACTTTTTTCTCCAAGGAGTACTTGGAATCGTCTGTTGCTAAGAATGCTAAAGTTACATTAACCAGGATTTTGCATGGATGACTTATGCGGATTTAAGTAGTAGGACATGGTGCCACACACTAACAAATGCAGCCGTAAAATCAACAAATACTGTTGCAGTCTTTAATTTACGTTGGTAACCTGCTTCGATAATAATTGTTAATGTCAAAACCCCATCACAGCAAGAGCGATTCTTTAGAAAATTTCTAGGTTGGAGTGGAGTTTCTGTGTTAGTTAATGGTGAGATTCGATTTAGCAACATTCTTTCTAATATTTTATGTATCATACTAAGTAGTAATATAAGCACATAATGTGACGCTTCGTTGGCATTTTGCAAAATTTTGCAGCGCTAAATTTTGTTGGCAGTTTTCTAGTAAAACCATGATCTGATACATTTCATCGAAACCAGCTGTTTTTTTTTATACGCATACTTGCCAAAGCCTCCTCTGGCCCATCAGTTCTGAACTCGCGCGAGAGATATGAGTAAGAACTAGCTGAGAGCGCTGTGTACTCACAAGCCTAGTCCGGTTCTTGTTCATATCTGCTTTAGAGTTCAGCAATAATCGTGTTGTGACTTCCTTTGAAGTTATGTGCCGGCATCTCGCAGGCTTAAAATCTACACCCAATTTCTCCATTAGTTGCCAAGCTTTGCAACCCGAATTGATAAAATCGAGGCTCTCTGTAGCGTCTTGCCATTTCCTACTGCTATGGTCATTCAGAGCTTGGAGATTTCATCTGCCGTTTTATTTGAATGTGTAAGTTGATATACCTCGTATAGCTTATAACATAGATCAGAACGTCCTGTCATATGCTGCTTCCTGAGTCCTCGGGTAATCACTGCATTGCTACCTCTTTGACAGCTTTAGTAAATCTGCCATAGTCAATCATTGGAACAGGAATGAATTCAACAATGTCGTCGAGTTTATCAGTAAGTTTATGGTTGCCAGTTCGTTTACTTGAAATCCCATAAAATTTAGTAGCTGATCTTACTAGCGGTATCTGGATGCCGTAATCATTAAGAATGGCCGTATGTGAACTGTGTGGAAATGAGTCTATTTTTTCTGTTTGCCGGTTCATTTCCATTAGCATGAGTGGTAGTGATAAACCATAGGTTTGGTGATGTCTTTCTGCCACCTCGTTGGTCGGAACGTATCTCTGTACATTGCGCTAAAAACCAGATACAAATTATTAAAAGACAACCAGTCGAGTAAGGTGTTGTCATTTATATCCTTGTCTTTATATTCCCAAGAATGGTGGTAGCTGTCATAATCTCTAACATAGATGGATGGGTCAGTGAAATGTCTGAGCGGCGGTGTTGACCAAACCACTATTGGAAGTTGGTAGATGTTGATGATAGTAGCTCCACATGCCATCACTACCGAGATAAAAATATTGTCTAAAGAATCCTTGAAAACAGCTCTGTAATCGGTCACGTCCATCCAACATGCGTTTCCGTTCCAAGAACATGATGTTCATCGTAAAGAGCATCTACCAGCTTATATCCTGAGACTTTTCCTCTGCTTTGTAGACCTCTGTCATCTTTTGGACGTACTCTTGCAGAGTAATTACGTTCACATGTTCTCGTAGCATATGCATGGAACATAATTATTCGAATTTGCTTTTAGAGCACAGATAACAGATCAACAAGGTTGCATCTGATGACAAATCGTTGGAGTCTTCAAAAGAACCATTTTAAATTAATGTTTTAGTGACCATGTTGGCTATGTTGCAGCACCACTTGGAAGATTAAATCAGTAATCCGATATTTCAAAGGGGACGTCCGAGGTTCAATACGATATTTAGTACATTCTTTGGGGAGGCTCCTTCCTTTCCCCAACTGTGTACTGAATCGTCGTACTAGAATAACTGAGGATATGGAACGATGCGAGTAAATGATGAGTGGCTGTATCATCTTGTACTTCGGGGAATTTATAAACAGAAATATTTAATCTTCCGATATATGTGGTCTGCTTTGTATCATGATGACGTAAAAATGACTGGCATAAATCACTCATCAAAATCCTGTGTACGTAAAATCTGCTCCGTCACAAAAATTATAATTGTTCTCGCGATATGACATTCGTGGGCTACGCTCACTAACAACCAGACTATCACCTAAGAAAATAAATGAAAAATAAATATTGCCACTGTTGTGTTCTATTTCTGTTTGTTGTGTTTGTTATCATATGTCGTCGCACGTGACAAAGACATTACGTCATAGATCAAACCCACAGTCCGGTATCGGTTGGTCCAGCCGACCCTCATTGTATGGAGAAACCTGATGTCCCTTCTCGCGTAAGCTCCCCTCCTTGTGCGAGATCTCGATCGACACGTTCCCCGACGGGGAGCGCTTGTCGAATGGACGTCGGTCATCTTGCTCGTATGATGAAGTCGGAATAAAATCTTGTTTGGGTTTGGCCGCGGCGTTTTATTGAGCGAGGCATTTATTTGACAAGCTGCGAGGGGAGCGCCACTCGCAAAGCCCCAGCGGTCACGCCTTCGCGGACTCGCCAACATGGATGACCTCTGACTGCACGCGGCACGACTCAGGACGTAACGTCCACCTAACGCTCTTTTACTTTACATACGTGAACGAACTGTGTTTATTCCTCCAACTGACGAAATTGCAAAACTTTAGTAGATGGTTCAAATGGCTCTGAGCACAATGGGACTTAACATCTATGGTCATCAGTCCCCTAGAACTTAGAACTACTTAAACCTAACTAACCTAAGGACATCACACAACACCCAGTCATCACGAGGCAGAGAAAATCCCTGACCCCGCCGGGAATCGAACCCGGGCGTGGGAAGCGAGAACGCTACCGCACGACCACGAGCTGCGGACTTTCGTACATGAGGCCACATGTTTCATTACAATAGCTTATGCGCAATATGGGTACTTGCATAGAGGGATCCGATAAATTTGTTCTAGGCACCAAATCATCTCGAGGATAAGGGGAGGAAAACAAGTTAAGTCAATTTTCCGTCAGAACTGAGTTATTGGACGAGTTACATGCACAATGAAGAGTATCTTCTACTGATAGGTTGAAAAGAGCAAATAAGCAAGTAGGCGAGGTGTTGTGTTTATTTAAGATTTGCTGTATTGTGAAGAAACGAAGAGCGTTAAGAGAAAGTTTAAAAAAAGTGATTAAGTCATTCAGTCTGCGAAGAGGGCAATCCAATCGTTATGTTTATGATGTGTCGTTGTTTGCTACTGAGAAGTTAGACGGCAATTTTTTCCATGAATTACGTTTTCCTATGCTCCATAGAGTGCGATACTATCTGTTGCTCCGATATAAACGCCTGATAAACGTTTTTGTGATGCCAGTGAATTCAGAAGAGGATGGAATCATCGATAAACGGAAAAAGAACGAGGCTATTTGGATGGCCGATGATATAAGACAGATAGAACGAAGTGTCCATGAGTTCGCTATCCTTTGCTAATGTACTCGTATTAGTTGTTTTGTTAGGACAACTGAAGTACATAGACTTTAAGTGCAATGTATTTTCAGGCGCCATAATCAGAGAAGGAGTAGAACGAAATTCCGTTGATTCATGTCACACCGAGAAGAGCACACTTTCCCGAAAACATAGGTTCACTCAGTCATGGTAGTTACAGATACAGAGTTGAGATTGGTGATGGTACCGAAACAAAAGGAGACATACGTTTTTTTGAGTAAGAGTACTTCGACTGGATTTTCAGAAAAAAAAAAGTTGAATACATACTGCAGTGCACTGTATTAGTGGTAAGTAAGTAACTGCTCTTTACTAAATTATTTAACAGTGATTAAAATCTACACGTAACGCATTTTTAGGTCATTTACATTTTTCTTGTTTATGTTTCGGTGACTTGCCTGGTTTTATCAAAGGAAAAGTAGAAACTTGAAGGGCTTCTCTGTGTTTGTTCTCTACTAACGAACACGGCAATGCTCCGCAATTTCTGAACTTATGTGGGAATTGGATATACTATGTGACCAAAAGTATCCGGACACATGGCTGAATATGAGTTACAATTTCGTGGCACCCTCCATCGGTAATGCTGGAATTCAGTACGGTGCTGGCCCATCCTCAGCCTTGATGACAGCTTCCACTCTGGCAGGCATACGTTCAATCAGGTGCTGAAAGGTTTCATCGGGAATGGCAGCCCATTCTTCACGGAGTGCTGCACTGAGGAGAGGTATCGATGTCGGTCGGTGAGACCTGGCACGAAGTCGGCGTTCCAAAACATCCCAAAAGTGTTCTATAGGATTCAGGACAGGACTCTGTGCAGGCCAGTCCATTACAGGGCTGTCGCGTAACCACTCCGCCAGAGGCGTGCATTATGAACAGGTGCTCGATCATGTTGAAAGATGCAGTTGCCATCCCCGCATTGCTCTTCAACAGTGAGAAGCAATAAGTTGCTTAATACATCGATGTAGGCCTGAGCTGTGATAGTGTCTCGCAAAACAACAAGGGGTGCAAGCCCCCTCCATGAATTACACGACCACACCATAACAACACCGCCTCCGAATTTTACTGTTGACACTACACACGCTGGCAGATGACATTCACCGGGCATTCGCCATACCCACACCCTGCCATCGGACTGCCACATTGTGTACCGTGATTCGTCATTCCGAACGACGATTTTCCACTGTTCAGTCATCCAATGTTTACGCTCCTTACACCAAGCGAGGTATCGTTTGGCATTTAGCGGCGTGTTGTGTGGGTTATGAGCAGCCGCTCGACCATGAAATCCAAGTTTTCTCACCTCCCGCCTAACTGTCATAGTACTTTCAGTTGATCCTGATGCAGTTTGGAATTCCTGTGTGAAGGTCTGGACAGATGTCTGCCTATTACACGTTACGACCCTATTCGACAGTCGGCGGTCTCTGTCAGTCAACAGACGGGATCGGCCTGTACGATTTTGTGCCTTATGTATCCCTATCACATTGGAAAAAGTGGACCTAGGGATGTTTAGGAGTGTGGAAATCTCGAGTACAGACGTATGACACCCAATCACCCGACCATGTTCGAGGTCCGTAATTTCGCGGAGCGCCCCATTCTGCTCTCTCACGATGTCACATAGTGTGCATCATAAACTCCTTCCCTCTTCGCTCTATTCATCTCCTCCTCCCCCTCTCTTCGTTCATCTCCTTCACCTCCTCCTCCTGCCCCGCCCCACCCCGTGCGTCACCACCTCACTCCTATCGCTGCTACCTCGTTCCCTCTCTCTCGCCATCTCTTCCGCCCCTCTCTCTGTCCATCTCCTCCTTTCCCCCACTCTGTACATTTCCTCACGCCCTTTCTGTCCATCTCCGCTTCTCCCCTTTCTCTGATCTTGAGCCTTGTTTACTCTTGTTGTTGTTGTTGTGGTCTTCAGTCCTGAGACTGGTTTGATGCAGCTCTCCATGCTACTCTATCCTGTGCAAGCTTCTTCATCTTCCAGTATCTACTGCAACCTACATCCTTCTGAATCTGCTTAGTGTATTCATCTCTTGGTCTCCCTCTACGATTTTTACCCTCCACACTGCCCTCCAAAGCTAAATTTGTGATCCCTTGATGCCTCAAAACATGTCCTACCAACCGATCCCTTCTTCTAGTCAAGTTGAGCCACAAACTTCTCTTTTCCCCAATCCTATTCAATACCTCCTCATTAGTTACGTGATCTACCCACCTTATCTTCAGCATTCTTCTGTAGCACCACATTTCGAAAGCTTCTATTCTCTTCTTGTCCAAACTAGTTATCGTCCATGTTTCACTTCCATACATGGCTACACTCCATACAAATACTTTCAGAAACGACTTCCTGACACTTAAATCTATACTCGATGTTAACAAAGTCCTCTTCTTGAGAAACGCTTTCCTTGCCATTGCCAGTCTACATTTTATATCCTCTCTACTTCGACCATCATCGGTTATTTTACTCCCTAAATAGCAAAACTCCTTTACTACTTTAAGTGTCTCATTTCCTAATCTAATTCCCTCAGCATCGCCCGACTTAATTAGATTACATTCCATTATCCTCGTTTTGCTTTTGTTGATGTTCATCTTATATCCTCCTTTCAAGACACTGTCCATTCCGTTCAACTGCTCTTCCAAATCCTTTGCTGTCTCTGACAGAATTACAATGTCATCGGCGAACCTCAAAGTTTTTACTTCTTCTCCATGAATTTTAATACCTATTCCGAATTTTTCTTTTGTTTCCTTTACTGCTTGCTCAATATACAGATTGAATAACATCGGGGAGAGGCTACAACCCTGTCTTACTCCTTTCCCAACCACTGCTTCCCTTTCATGCCCCTCGACTCTTATAACTGCCATCTGGTTTCTGTACAAACTGTAAATAGCCTTTCGCTCCCTGTATTTTACCCCTGCCACCTTCAGAATTTGAAAGAGAGTATTCCAGTTAACATTGTCAAAAGCTTTCTCTAAGTCTACAAATGCTAGAAATGTAGGTTTGCCTTTTCTTAATCTTTCTTCTAAGATAAGTCGCAAGGTCAGTATTGCCTCACGTGTTCCAACATTTCTACGGAATCCAAACTGATCTTCCCCGAGGTCGGCTTCTACCAGTTTTTCCATTCGTCTGTAAAGAATTCGCGTTAGTATTTTGCAGCTGTGACTTATTAAAATGATAGTTCGGTAATTTTCACATCTGTCAACACCTGCTTTCTTTGGGATTGGAATTATTATATTCTTCTTGAAGTCTGAGGGTATTTCGCCTGTCTCATACATCGTGCTCACCAGATGGTAGAGTTTTGTCATGACTGGCTCTCCCGAGGCCATCAGTAGTTCAAATGGAATGTTGTCTACTCCCGGGGCCTTGTTTCGACTCAGGTCTTTCAGTGCTCTGTCAAACTCTTCACGCAGTATCTTATCTCCCATTTCGTCTTCATCTACATCCTCTTCCATTTCCATAATATTGTCCTCAAGTACATCGCCCTTGTATAAACCCTCTATATACTCCTTCCACCTTTCTGCCTTCCCTTCTTTGCTTAGAACTGGGTTTCCATCTGAGCTCTTGATATTCATACATGTGGTTCTCTTCTCTCCAAAGGTCTCTTTAATTTTCCTGTAGGCAGTATCTATCTTACCCCTAGTGAGACAAGCCTCTACATCCTTACATTTGTCCTCTAGCCATCCCTGCTTAGCCATTTTGCACTTTCTGTCGATATCATTTTTGAGACGTTTGTATTCCTTTTTGCCTGCTTCATTTACTGCATTTTTATATTTTCTCCTTTCATCAATTAAATTCAATATTTCTTCTGTTACCCAAGGATTTCTATTAGCCCTCGTCTTTTTACCTACTTGATCCTCTGCTGCCTTCACTACTTCATCCCTCAAAGCTACCCATTCTTCTTCTACTGTATTTCTTTCCCCCATTCCTGTCAAGTGTTCCCTTATGCTCTCCCTGAAACTCTCTACAAACTCTGGTTCTTTCAGTTTATCCAGGTCCCATCTCCTTAAATTCCCACCTTTTTGCAGTTTCTTCAGTTTCAATCTGCAGTTCATAACCAATAGATTGTGGTCAGAATCCACATCTGCCCCAGGAAATGTCTTACAATTTAAAACCTGGTTCCTAAATATCTGTCTTACCATTATATAATCTATCTGATACCTTTTAGTATCTCCAGGATTCTTCCAGGTATACAACCTTCTTTTATGATTCTTGAACCAAGTGTTGGCTATGATTAAGTTATGCTCTGCGCAAAATTCTACAAGGCGGCTTCCTCTTTCATTCCTTCCCCCCAATCCATATTCACCTAGTATGTTTCCTTCTCTCCCTTTTCCTACTGACGAATTCCAGTCACCCATGACTATTAAATTTTCGTCTCCCTTCACTACCTGAATAATTTCTTTTATCTCGTCATACATTTCATCTATTTCTTCGTCATCTGCAGAGGTAGTTGGCATATAAACTTGTACTACTGTAGTAGGCATGGGCTTTGTGTCTATCTTGGCCACAATAATGCGTTCGCTATGCTGTTTGTAGTAGCTAACCCGCATTCCTATTTTTTTATTCATTATTAAACCTACTCCTGCATTACCCCTATTTGATTTTGTATTTATAACCCTGTAATCACCTGACCAAAAGTCTTGTTCCTCCTGCCACCGAACTTCACTAATTCCCACTATATCTAACTTTAACCTATCCATTTCCCTTTTTAAATTTTCTAACCTACCTGCCCGATTAAGGGATCTGACATTCCACGCTCCGATCCGTAGAACGCCAGTTTTCTTTCTCCTGATAATGACGTCCTCCTGAGTAGTCCCCGCCCGGAGATCCGAATGGGGGACTATTTTACCTCCGGAATATTTTACCCAAGAGGACGCCATCATCATTTAATCATACAGTAGAGCTGCATGTCCTCGGGAAAAATTACGGCTGTAGTTTCCCCTTGCTTTCAGCCGTTCGCAGTACCAGCACAGCAAGGCCGTTTTGGTTAATGTTACAAGGCCAGATCAGTCAATCATCCAGACTGTTGCCCCTGCAACTACTGAAAAGGCTGCTGCCCCTCTTCAGGAACCACATGTTTGTCTGGCCTCTCAACAGATACCCCTCCGTTGTGGTTGCACCTACGGTACGGCCATCTGTATCGCTGAGGCACGCAAGCCTCCCCACCAACGGCAAGGTCCATGGTTCATGGGGGGGCCTTACTGGGAACGAAACCTTGATAGGGAACTGAAATCGCTTAAAATGAATGGGTAAATCTGCTGGGATCGTTTGTATGTGGGATATGATAAGAGACCTCTCCAGCTGCCAGATCTATGAGGACAATAGATTCAATGACAGTATCTTGGAAAAGGATAACGGTATCAAGCAAATTTTCAAAGCTTTTCGAGATCACCGTTTTAGGAATATACTGTTGAGCGCTCAGCCATTTACTGTGCATAACCGTCTTGGGATCCTCGGTGAGTTTCGGTCCACTGGTGATGGCGAAAATATAGCAAAAATCTCTTTTTGTGGGTTTTCCAGAGGAACCGCCCTTGAATTAATGGCGCCTCCTAAAGTTCCATCACATCATTTGCCTAAGCAGGTGGAAGTGTGTAATATTCACACTTGGACCGTGTACTGTATGATAGTGACAGACACTAAGACTATCCTTCTGTTGCGTAGACAAATGGTTCCTAGCCTAAAGGCTATCCAAAACACTTGACCCTAACGTTTTATCATCAATATAGCCCGAAGTAAGAGCACCGGAAAATACCGTTTTGATGCGCGGCTTTTTGGATCACATTAGGTATGCATGCGCATCATATTAAGTACGCATGTTGTCGCATGCATACCGATTTAAGAAGAATCCACAGCGCAAGATAAATATTATTGGCCAGACACGGGTTTTGTCCATGCCCTTCCAAAAGGCGCTACTACGGGCACTATTAACATAGCTATTAACTGTTAATGTCGGGAAAATAGACTCAGTGAGATAACAAATTGGTTAACAAATTGAAATCATATAATGACAGTACTATTTATGTAACGATAATTTAGTTGCAGAACTGATATCAGAATAAAGCAGACTTCGTTAGTATATTAGTTACTGGACTGCAAAGTAGAACAAATTAGTGAATACAAGTTTCTCCAGTAAAACATTAAGAGAAATCTCGATACTTTAACGCGTGACGTTCTAAATCGGAGAACGTAAATTGTAAGGAGAATAGGGATGAGGTGCGAAATCACACGGGCTATATACAATGTTTAAACTTTGCAACTGCAAATAGTAAAAAGGCAAGCTCGTGCAGAACAAGCTTTGCTTCGAGGCTGTCAGGCAGGTTTTTAAATCATCGCTACTGAAGTGAAAGAATCTATTTTAGAAGTAAACGTAGAAAATATTGCAGCAGAAATGGACGCGGGTGAGATAAATTTCCTTTCGGTGTTTAGCAGACAATATTCCCATGTGGAAGAAGGCAGGTAGAATTCTTTAAAGAATAACAATGATCGTTAACCGATAACAGACGAAATGCGTAGCCCGGTGTTTGACAGGTTTACTACAGAAAAAAGGAAAATAAAAGTAATTGCAAGTAGATGTGTAACAACGAAATCAGCATAAAACTGTGGAAGATAATCTACAAGAAGAATACTTTTGTATCCCGCCTGGGAGGCGACGCGTGGTTGGGAACGGAGAAAGGTAATACAAGTCGGTACTGCAAGAACGTGCTTTACTGGTGCTAAAGCAAGGTGATAAACGATTACGTAATTTTGTAGGTAGCTGCGATGCTGAAGCGAAGTGTCCTGGCTAGCTGCACCTGATCAAATGGGCAGAATCTGTAGTGGTGCTCGTAGAGCTCTCCAGCGCCGGCAAGAGGGCGCTGTCATCGGTGTCGGTGTCGAAGTGCCAACTTAACTGGTACCTAAGCCGTGGCATCGTAGCTATCGGTACCACAGATACAGTTTGGTTTGATTGGTAGAAAGATTACTAGAGGGGTGACACGGACTTGTACAAGATTGGACTAATTACACGGTACACACAGGGATTTTAGCAGTTATTATTCCCGTGATCCATAAGCTAATGAAACTGAAAGAAACTCTGATACACGTACAGTGGGAAGAACCCACTGCCATACATTTCACAGTTGTTTACTGAGTAAGTAGTAAATGTAGTGAAACGTCCCCTTAGAACAATTGTATATGACTGTGCTTAAACTGACACACAATGTTTTTAGCGCAACGCAATCTATCAAAGATCCCTGCAAAAGAATGGCCCTGAGTAACATTAAACTATACCTTTCAGAAATCACTTACCTCACAAAAATCTTCATTACTCGAACTACTGCAATACAGCGACCGCCACAACTGCCAGCTAAATAAAAGATTCAAACTACTGAAGGCACTAACTACTGATAGGGATAGTTAGCAAATGAAAGATATTAATAGAGAACAAACAATGTATTTACCTTAATAGTCATAATATATATATCAGTTCATGACAAATTACAAAACTCCGCCATCTCTCTCCCCACATCCACCACTGCTGGCGGCTCACCTCCAACTGCGCAACGCTACGCGCTGTTCACATCCAGCTGCCGCTGCCCAACACTACAATGGCAGACAACAATGCAAACTAGCCACAGACTGCACACAGCACAGCCAGTGATTTTCATACAGAGCGCTACGTAACGTTGCCGATAATAAAACATAAACAGCCTACTTACAGTAGATACACAGTTTTGGCCCCAGACTGAAATGGATGCAGCGAAGTGGCACGTACGGCACCCATCGGATGGAACACCCCGACCGAGCTTAGAAGAAGTGAAGCACGAGTGCGCGAAAGGTTTCTCAAGCAGCCCCTTCGGTGGACACAAAGGCACGAGGGCCGCACCGGAGAAATCTTTTTAACCTGCCGAGCAGGCACGCGTAAATTAAGCTGAGTGGAGTGAGTGTAAAGATTAGTTGCCGGTGGAAACTAGCAAAACAAATGTTTTGTGCGGGACGAGCCCCGGACAGGGACAGGGGCGGCGCCGGCGGTGAATGCGCCGGCGCTGAAAAGAAGCGCTGAATGGCGCCACCCCCTGTTTGCGCGCCGGCCCCGCTCTAATGAAATTACGCGAGGGCGCTGGCGGCTGCTTTTAGCGCGCATGCAGCGCGTGTTTGCCCACTCCCCGCTATCACCGCGCCGGACCCTGGACGCGCTGTTTTACTGCCATTTAACTGCGGCTCTGCTTTCGCTTCATCTTTTTCGTTACGGTTCCGCTGGCTAAAATTGTATTTTGCGGCCGGCCACCATAATCTGTGCGGCCAGTTACTGGGGCGGCGCGACTGTACCACACTGGTCCGACCCCCATCGGTGCAATTTCAGCACTGTTATTTCTGTACTCTCCAGCTTAGGGGTGAGAAATGTACGTCTACGCCTACGTGTCCCAGTAGGAAAGGTCAGCATTGAGTGATATGACGGGAACGATTACTTAAAGTGAAGAAGTCTAGTAAATACGGCCTCTAAAATGCATACCTTAAGTGCTATGAGCACTTCTTCATCTTCGCTACTGTGGAATACACCCCTCCTACTGAGCAAGTGCTCATATCTCTTAAGGTATGAAGTTTAGAGCCCACGTTTGGTAGACATTTTTGCTTCGTAAGATCGTTCCTCCCATATCCCTGAACATTGACCATTGCTCCTGGGCCGTTCTGTATATATGCTGCAAGTCGCTGTACGGTGTACCGCTTGTTAGTGCATGTCACCCTCGATGTGTGTGCAGATCGTGGGAACAGTGATTGATTAAACGCATTTGTGCGTACTTTAATTGCTGTAATTTTATTTTTGCGGCCCAGGCGAGAGCAAAACTTAGAGGGTTGTAGAATACAGGGTTATTACAAATGATTGAAGCGATTTCACAGCTCTACAATAACTTTATTATTTGAGATATTTTCACAATGCTTTGCACACACATACAAAAACTCAAAAAGTTTTTTTAGGCATTCACAAATGTTCGATATGTGCCCCTTTAGTGATTCGGCAGACATCAAGCCGATAATCAAGTTCCTCCCACACTCGGCGCAGCATGTCCCCATCAATGAGTTCGAAAGCATCGTTGATGCGAGCTCGCAGTTCTGGCACGTTTCTTGGTAGAGGAGGTTTAAACACTGAATCTTTCACATAACCCCACAGAAAGAAATCGCATGGGGTTAAGTCGGGAGAGCGTGGAGGCCATTACATGAATTGCTGATCATGATCTCCACCACGACCGATCCATCGGTTTTCCAATCTCCTGTTTAAGAAATGCCGAACATCATGATGGAAGTGCGGTGGAGCACCATCCTGTTGAAAGATGAAGTCGGCGCTGTCGGTCTCCAGTTGTGGCATGAGCCAATTTTCCGCAGGCTACACGTGAAACTTGCCCGCACGCGTTCAACCGTTTCTTCGCTCACTGCAGGTCGACCCGTTGATTTCCCCTTACAGATGCATCCAGAAGCTTTAAACTGCGCATACCATCGCCGAATGGAGTTAGCAGTTGGTGGATCTTTGTTGAACTTCGTCCTGAAGTGTCGTTGCACTGTTATGACTGACTGATGTGAGTGCATTTCAAGCACGACATACGCTTTCTCGGCTCCTGTCGCCATTTTGTCTCACTGCGCTCTCGAGTGCTCTGACGGCAGAAATCTGAAGTGCAGCTTCAGCCGAACAAAACTTTATGAGTTTTTCTAGGTATCTGTAGTGTGTCGTGACCATATGTCAATGAATGGAGCTACAGTGAATTTATGAAATCGCTTCAATCATTTGTAATAGCCCTGTATTCTTCGATTCCTCCCTTTAAACTGGTTGATGAACTTTGTAAGTGGGCTTTCAGGGGTAGTTGAATCTATACTGTCCAGCCACATTAATATGACTACCTGTCAGAGACCTGAATAATCACCTTTTGTAGCGCGAGACCTACAGAAAGAGAGTCAGTGAGATTGTGGAAGGTACCGGCGGGGATATGGAGGCATTCCGTCTCCAGCGCCGTGTCCCAAGGATTCCCAGGTAGGTGTAAATCCGAGGAGTTCAGTGGTCAGAGGAGTATGGTAAACTCATTCTGGTGCTCTTCAAACCACGTACGGCCTTACCGGTTCGACTCCTGGTACTGCCAGAGAATTGTCCTCGGAGTGAGGACTGGAACGAGTTGCACTGAACCTCGTGATGCCAGCTGAAGCGCTATTTGATTGGGAGGTAGTGACTCCCAGGTCAATAAAATCGACAACTATCGGAAGAACGGTGTTCTGACCCCAGGTGGGTCGGAGGATGACGCCGCGGTCGGTCGTTTCCGATTGGACTATCTGTGCCAGAACGCGGAACTTTGCTTATAGACTAAATCACACAAAGCTAGATCAGGGCAGTAGGATGCAATCGACATCGAAAAGGACATAGCATTTGAGATTGTATAAGTACGTCTTCAGCCTTTCCATTGGAGTCTTCCTCTTACAAATATTAGTTTATGCTACTCACTGGGTCACTCATTTGCACGGTGTTGCTATAACGATAATGGTCTGAACAGTAAGTTATCACTAAGTGAACTACGTTCTCTGAGAACCCGACGAACTATTCTGCAGGTGTTCACCACAGCTACTTCCAACAGCTACTAATTAGACCAAGAATGTAGTTTTGGTTCGTTTAGACTCTTCACATTCCGTTTTCGCATAACACCAGTGACTGATATTACCACTGGCGCGATGTGCACTAGGCTTTTGCTCCAAGTGTTAAATCCTTACGTTTACCCATCCTCTGACTGAAGTTAGTTTCAGAATTATGGGTGTTGAGTACAGTGAGATCATGAGGAAGGCGACTTACCAAGTTGATTTATCAGTCGCATATCACATCTATTCCATCTGGTTGTTTTATAAAATACTGCGATTCCAGTACATTTTTCTTTATTTGTTCTCTACAACAGTGAGAAGATTTCATCCGCAGTATGGAGAAAAGTCTTTCACTGACAGACTGTTCTGTCCCAACTATCGAAAGATTATTTTCGCCTTCGCATATTCTGTGGGTTCTACGGTTTCGTATTCAGTTTATTTGCAGCTGTATCCGAGACTTCGTACATGTGGAATTTATTCTCCATTTATAAACGAACGTTTGAAGTAATATGATTGGTGACATGAACGAAGAGATGGTGTGCTTCACTAACACAGGAGATAGCCGCATAGAGTTGACCTTTTGAAAACCAACTGACTCTTAAGTCCGACGCCCGCAACACGCAGCCTGTGGCCTCGTGCTTTGTTTATGTTCATGGCATAACGAAAGCTCTCTGGGAACTGCATATGTTGTAACTGAAATGGTAAAAGGTCAGAAATACGCTGGATTTGGAGTATAAAAACTCGCTCGTGTTCACCATTTCCCACAGAATTTTCCTTTTCTATGATGTTGCGGTGGAGAGAAGTAACTTTCAGTCTCTGTATGCGACGAGTTCTGGGAGCGAGATAATATATGATGCTCTCGATCAGAGTTACGTCCCACTTCGCTTTTGGAAGGAGTTTTCAAAGAGCGAGTTAAAGCCTAATGTTGTTCGGCCGCAGTACATCTCGGGTGACGATCTTCATTGGAGTCTTGAGATTGCATAGCTCTCAGTCTTTAAGCCGTTCTGATGTATTCAGAAAGACTTGATCATTTTCTAAGCATTTTTAGTCATAAGCAAAGCGAAATCAAAATTTAATGATCAGGCACCCAAATCACAATGCAAACTTAATAAATTCATTTTTCATAATAACGAATATAGATAAAACCTATCGAAAGAAGCAAAGCAATGTTGTTAACTATTTGATACGTAATACGAAATCAGAAAAACCGTGTATCTTAGCCAAGGAAATTCAATGTTAGTTCAATGTTACTTTGTATTTGTAAAGATATGATTGTGGCACTAAACTCTCTCAGCTGACGTAAAATTCCGATAATAATTGTTCACTGAGGTAAAAAAAAAAAAGAAAATCCTAGGAAAGAAGTTAAATATAAATGAAACCTGTCGAAAGAACTGAAGCAATGTCGTTCAGTTTTTAATACATATTACGAAATCAGTAAATCTGTATATCCTAACCAATAAATTCACTGTTAGTTTTTATTTATAAAGATAACATCTTAGAACTTAATTCGGTCACTGACGTGAGCTTCCGGAGATACATAAGTCCCTGGATTTAAAAAAAAAATTGATAAATAAATAAAAAAATAAAAAAACTTAACAGAGCTATCCATTACTTCTTTGGTGTACTACGAAACTAACAGCGTCATCTATTAGTTCTTTGGTGTGCTACAGCGTGATGATTAAATATCTTAACTACTAATCTGAACAAGAGCTTTGACTTCAGATTACGATATGTATTTTTCTGGTTTCTATTTTAATGAAATAAAGCTTTTATGTTGCCCCAAGCTACGCTCAATTAAATATGAAAACTGATGCAAATTCCTCTAGTAGTTCTGGAGATTAACGTGTTCAAACAGACAGACACGACTATTTGTATAGGTGTCATGTGTCCGATGGTCTAGACTTGATGCACATCTGTATCTATAATCGGCAAGCTGCCTTACGGTGTAGCGGAGAGTACTTTGTATACCACTGTAACTCCCCCTATATCTTGCTCCAGTCGCGAATAATACGTGGGAAGAACCATTGTTGGTAAGAATCCGAATGAGCTCTAATCTCCTTAATTTTATCATGTAGAAGAAAGCAATATATTTGTTGTTGACTTTTGGAGGAAGTGCAATCTCGGAACTTTAAAGCAAACCATACATTCATGCACCGTGATGCACAGTAACTCTCTATAAATTCTTTCTGGTACGGGTCCCAGACTGAAGAGCAGTATTCAAGTATCGGATAAACGACAGTTTTGCAAGTTACCTTCTTCATAGGTGGATTACACTTACTGAGAGTTTCTTCCAGTGAATTACAGTCTGGAAGTTGCCTTACCTGAGATTTTTTTATGTTGTCGTTCCACTTTAAATTCCTCCATACGCATACCCTCAGAGATTTAATGGATATCGCTGCTTCCAGAGCTTGCTTGGCAATCGTGTAATCATACAATAAGAGGTCTTAATCTTTATGTATGGGCAATACGTTTCATTTCTTAATATTAAGGATCAACTGCCGATTCCAGTACCTACCCTTTGCAACTGTTCCCGCATTTCGGTGCACTATTATGCTGTTGTTATTTCTCTGTATACAACAGCATGAGCCGGGAATAGCCTCATGCAGCTTCCGACGTTATCCTCTAGGTCATTTATATAATGAGCAAAAAGTAATGGCCTTATGACACTTCCTTGGATCACGGAAATTACTTTTTCGTCTGAAGATTTCTATCCGTTGATACTAATGCACTGTGTTATATCTGCTAGGAACTCTTCTTCCTAAACATAAAGCTTTTGCGATATTCCTTAAGTCGAAATTTTGTACTTTAGGCAAGAGTGCCAAACTGTACCGAAAGGCTTTTGGAAGTCAAGGAGCACGGATTCAACATGGTAGCCAGTATCTGTCTTGTAAACGCGCACATGTAATGTATTCTGCATAAAAGAAAGACCCGTTACTGTACGATTACTAGCTTACAGAACAGTAGATGGCAGCAGTGACACCCATAAAACATCCAGGAGAGAGCGTGCGGAGCGATTTAAATGGGAATGACCAAATAAAACTAATCGTAGGAAAGGCAGATGCCAGACGGAGATTCTTTGGATGAATCCTCAGGAAATGTAGTCCATCCACAAATGAGCCAGCTTACAAAATCCTCGTTCGACCAATACTTGAATACCAATACTTAAATGTTGTTCGTCAGTGTGGAATCCGTACCAGATAAGTTTGATAGAAGAAACAGAGAGGACCCAAAGAAGAGCAGTTTGTTATAGGTTTATTTAGTAACAGCAAAAGCGTCAGGGAGAGGCTCAGCCAGCTGCAGTGGCAGGCAGATCTGAAATATGACCAAGACTCTGGTGGAAAGTCTCATGATCGCGTCATTTATTCAAAAGAAGCATCGAACTTTCAGATGCCATAAACGTTTAAACAATGAGACGTGCTTCAGATACTTACCACTAATTTTGTAATCGGGTACTATCGAGTTCTTTGTTGTTGTTATGCCCGCATCTCGTGGTCGTGCGGTAGCGTTCTCGCTTCCCACGCCCGGGTTCCCGGGTTCGATTCCCGGCGGGGTCAGGGATTTTCTCTGCCTCGTGATGGCTGGGTGTTGTGTGCTGTCCTTAGGTTAGTTAGTTTTAAGTAGTTCTAAGTTCTAGGGGACTGATGACCATAGATGTTAAGTCCCATAGTGCTCAGAGCCATTTGAATCATTTTTGTTGTTGTTATGAGGATTTCGTTCATCAATCCCATTTGAGAGTCTTACCGCCTCATACACAATTCTGAAATTTAATTCAAGTCTTCCTACATTTCTTTATCACTGTACAAGGACAAAAGAGTTTGATAGCGCTGCTGACTCCGTCTGATAAAATGTTTATGTATGTTAACAACGTTAGTCGTCCTATTTCGTGTCCTTGCGCATACAGGAAGTTTCTGTTGGACGTTTCCTGCCATGGTTCTGTTATCCAAAAATTTATCAAACTATTTTTATATCCGGGAAGATACACCATAAATTCGTATCTTGGTTATTTATTAAAAATGTGTTACAATTTCGTACGTCTGTTGGAAACCTAGAAAGAAGAAACCTGCCTGTATCTACGGTTTGTAAGGTATCATGCAGGAACAAAGTAAGCTGTGTTTCTTGTAAGTGGTTTTTTAAATTTCCGTTCTAACTCTATGGCAGAAGCTTCTCTTCGTCCATGGTTTTTATGTTCAAGCATCAGCAGCACAGGAAACGTTGTGCAAGGTTTCGACAATTTCACACGTCGGATTACCAACGAGTACAGTAAATCTCTAATAGCACATGAGTGAAACGAAGATGTGACACCACACAGTTGCGTGTCCAGGCGATGACAGTACAGCTGGTGTTCGCTCGAGGCCCTCGCTGTCCCTATAAACAAGGTAGCAGATGTGTAGACGAGCAAAACTGTTGAGGTATGCATGATTCATCTTTTGACTGTTATGTTGACAGTGTTGAAGGACATCACATTTGCTACTGCATGTGTTGGGGAGGACATCGAAAAGAGGATGGTGTTTCCCGGGGCATTTTCCGATCGCGGTTTCTAAAGCTCGTAGATCAATTCCCACTGTTGTTAAAGACCACAACCCAGTACTGAAATATCCAAACACAATGAGTTCCACTTGAACTGGCTAATGTATGGAGTACTTGTGTTTCTGGATAATTCCAGTGATACTATCTACAACCGAATTCACAAATCCATTCTTGAGCAGCTGTATTTTACACACCTACCCAGTAGCCCGTAGTACCCAGTTTGGCCCAGGTGAGAGAGTCGTCGCGCCGTGGCAAGACACTGAAAGCATGCGGAGGTATTCTGATCCGTGATAACTCACTGAAACTGGTTAGGACTGGGTCCAAAATAATCGGTGGCGTCTCAGGCGTGCTCAAAAAGACTGATGCTGTGAGTCTTTGCGGCCACGCAAGTACCTTCACAGAATGGAGCGTTCCTCAAACATTTATGACGCAATGCGGGAGCAATAACTGTCTTGCTGAAGTTGCGTTTTGTAGGAGAATAAATACGGGGCTGCGCTGGAAGGTAATGCCTATTTTTTGAAACTTTGTATTCAATGTCGATTGATATGTTACATGTCATGTATATTACTCGGACTGCTTTCCCGCTTCTATGACGCAAGCTGCAACTATCTGCCGCTAGAGAGCTCCGAATTGTAGCGTTTAAAGTGGTGGTGTGTGACGTAAGTACGTCGCTGCGTGAGAAACAGCGTTCTGTAATCTAGTTTCGAATTCGAAGAGTTCGTCCACACATTGAGCACCTTGTCCTTCAGCACGATAATGCCAGACCACACACGAGCGCTCTAACTTCTGCAACAATCCGATGCCTTGGGTTCACTGTCATCGAAGATCATCCATACATTCCTGACATGGCCCCATTAGATTTTCATTTGTCCCAAAACTTAAAAGAACACTTTGAGGACTTCACTTTGATATTGATGAGGCGGTGCAAGCAGAGGTGAGGTTGTGGTTCCGTCAACAAAGTCAGACTTTGTACAGAGACAGTATCCTAACTGGGAGAAATGTGTTCGTCGCCAGGGTGACTATGTTCAGAAATAAATATCTAGACAGAAGAATAAAGATGTAGAATGTTAATACCGTTTGTTTTACTTGAAAAGCTTTAAGAGTTTCCACATAGAAACATTTCGTGGCATTACTTTTCAGCCGGCCGGAGTGGCCGTGCGGTTCTAGGCGCTACAGTTTGGAACCGCGCGACCGCTTCGGTCACAGGTTCGAATCCTGCCTCGGGCATGGATGTGTGTGATGTCGTTAGGTTAGTTAGGTTTAAGTAGTTCTAAGTTATAGGGGACTGATGACCTCAGAAGTTAAGTCCCATAGTGCTCAAAGCCATTACTTTTCAGCGCCCTCTCGTAGATACAAGTTGCTGGACAGTACAGACCTATGTCATTTGCCAATTAACACCAATGCAGACGTATCAGTGTCCCATTTCATGAGATGTCAAGACCCCCAACAAGAGAATACCTCCAATACTTGTCTGGTAGCTGTCCTGTTGGCAATTGGGTTACATCACCTAAAGAGGTTTCCGAAGTACTTCGACCTTGTTTTCACCGTGAACCAAATTATACTTCGTGTCTGCTTCATAGGCGGCATTCCTCCACGCTTTGAACGAACTGCGTTACGCAGTGGGATAGTACTAGACTCGTATCCGGAAGAACGCCGGTTCAGTGCTCCGTTCCGCTGCCATCATTTAAATTTTTCTTAGTTTTCCTAAGTTTTCGAAGGCAAAGCAAGGATGCTTCCACTAATATGGAACCCGATTACTCGTCATATTCCATCCAGTTTATAATTATTTATTGCCTACATGATACTTTCGTATTTTCGTGGTGTGCTAAGTGCAAAATATAGGATTTTTTAATTAGTTTCAGACACTTAGAAAATGTGATGGAAGCCTATTTTACTGTGAAGATTGTAAAACAGTCTATAGTTTACGTAAAAATGTCACTGAACAACTGTAAGACCGAAATGCTAGCTAATTCTGCACACATATTACAGGTTTTCGTATTTCATTTGAGTTGTGATGTTGAGGGCGTGCAGTGCCATCACAAGAGCATGCTTCTGATGGATATCGGAACTACTATTCTGCAGTTCGCATTAGGTAGTTGAATCAACGGCATGCATACATTGTCTTTGTGCATGGAGCTGGCATAATGCACATGTTGCCTCTGACTCTTGGTTCAAATGGCTCTAAGCACTATGGGACTTAACTTTTGAGGTCATCAGTCCCCTAGAACTTAGAACTAATTAAACCTAACTAACCTAAGGACATCACACATATCCATGCCCGAGGCAGGATACGAACCTGCGACCGTAGCAGTCGCGCGGTTCCAGACTGTAGCGCCTAGAACCGCTCGACCACCCCGGCCGGCCCTCAGACTCTCATTTGAATGAGTGATCTCTGTCACTTTGGTGTGATTTAGGTCATGCTGTTTACAGCGACATAAGGTTAAAAGACTTCTGCTGTTTTATGAACTACTAACCATGTGTAGGACACTGCAAGAAATGTTTGCTAGTCAAGCCAGCAGACTGGATGCGTGATAACAGCCCCTGTGCAATGTCTTCACGTTAAAAAAAAAAAAAAGAAAAAAAAAGGTAGGTGCATTAAGTTGGACATGTGTTTCAGGAGGCACTGTATCGAAGTCTTTCTGATTCAAGCAGCACATTTAGCTCTCACATTAATGTCCCGATACTGCTAAATTCGATAGATAGTGCACTGTGTCAAAAGGCATGCCCGCCATAAGTGATATCTCACACTTTCGTCAAGACTAATGCCTTCTGATGCGGTGACATCTCTGTGTACATGAGGCGAACCAATAAGTTGTGACAAGCTTCCGCACAAAGTGCCTCGCGAAATGCGGTCACAATAGAGCCTACTAGCTGCGCGACATCCTGTTGCTGTACAGTATCTCTATGTTAATTTATAGGTAAGAGTTACGATGTGCTGCTGATACATGCGTGGATGCAGGCCATGCGTTATTCCATCTTAAACCTTATTATCGTTTTTCAAAAAGGATAATATTAATTTACGTCTTGGGTCCTTTCGGCACTCGTAGCTAGCACAGCAATATGGATACATCCTAGTGTTACTTTGGCAGGCTGCATTACCAGTAATTAAGTTTGCATATGCACATTAAAGTCATTCCACACTCAAATAGCACATATGAATGGACATGAATGACGTCCCTATTATAACATGACCTCCTTCTTACCCATGTGGAAGGCTGGTTATTGTGGATAGCTCAACTGGCAGTTTTGGTAGGTGAGATGATGAGGACGTTGACTACGTGCGTCCTATGTATTTGGCGGAAGTGCCATGTGACAGGTGGAATCACAATCATCAGAATATTGCAGATATATGGAACGTTTGGTGTATAGGCAGGGCGGTCTTAGAATATCTGAAAAAAAACCACACGGATTAGAATATCCAATTAATGTCTTTTTGTGTAGGCATTGTAGTTATGAATCTGAGCATAACACAGAAAAATGGACCAAGATCGAAACTATTCTGCAATATGTGATAGCTTCTCTTATACGTAAGTGTCTCGATTTCCTCAATACATAGTTAAAACTGTAGACAGATAGATAATAGTTTCCATTAGATTCACCAGTTCTTTTTCTTAAGGCCTATGAAATAACATTGCTTTACGACTCAAACTTAATTCGGTAATATTCATATATGACGGTATATATACGATGAAAAAATATGTTTCTCGTGCTGCTTTAATATAACACTTGTGCGGTGACGTAGGTTCTCATTTACACAAGGCGGTAGATGGAATGTTCGTCTGCAGCAATTCCTGAAAATCGGGGCCTGGCAAAAGTACTTAGCAAGTACTTTGAGCTACCACTGACTGGGTAGAAATGCATGTGTGTAGGGACAGGCTGCCTTACAAACATGCCAGCTGCCTAGTCGACATATTACGTCCAACAAGTATTCTAACATAAGCCATCGCTAAATCACATTCACAGCACACGAACAGTTAATGCAAATGTGTTACCGTCATGTACTTGGAGCGGAATTCTTAAACTCTAAGTCTAATACTTTGCTGTTATCTGCCTTAACTAAGACAATTAAGATATGAAATCAAATTTGGGGCATTAAGTATCGTAACACCGGCTACCAGTTTTAAGTTGGATCTGATGCAGTCATACATTATTGACCTAGAGGACAAACATTTTGCCGGCCGGTGTGGCCGTGCGGCTCTAGGCGCTTCTGTCTGGAACCGCGTGACCGCTACGGTCGCAGGTTCGAATCCTGTCTCGGGCATGGATGTGTGTGATGTCCTTAGGTTAGTTAGGTTTAAGTAGTTCTAAATTCTCGGGGACTGATCACCACAGATGTTAAGTCCCATAGTGCTCAGAGCCATTTGAACCATTTTTTTGACAAACGTTTTAGAATTCACACGCACTATACTGTCAAAGTACCATACATTAATATTTTTGCGGAATATGCCATGACATCATACCCACTGCATTGTCAAAGTATCTCACCTCATAATATTTATAGCCATTTATTTTTAAAAAAAACCTCTATCTCTCACTACAGTGATTAAGGACTCCAGTAATTCAGTCTGACATGCACAACACTCAAATACTTTAAAGGAAATGCGGACCTGCAAGAATAGATGTACGCTTACACAGCACGTAGATACAAATTTGCAAATTTTTTTTTTTATTGGTATATCTGCATTTTGGTTATTCTACCAATTTTCCAATTTCTAGCTTTGGAAATTTTACCAATTTGTGGATTTCTCATCCTAAGAATTCAATACTACAAATTGCCTGATATGTCGTCCTTCCACCCTCCAGTTAACTACGAAGATACCAGTTTCCGGATTTGGTGTCCTAGCTATTTGGCAGTTGTACCACCAATACAACCAAATTTCTAAATTTCGGATTTTGTGCCTCTCGACTAAAATTTTCCCCTATTTTGCAGAATATGCTATGACATCAGTCACACACTGCAATATCAAAATTTGTTACCTCGCCGCTTTTAAATGTGCATTCCACTACAACAGCCGGCCGCGGTGGCCGAGTGATTCTAGGCGCTTCAGTCCGGAACCGCGAGACTGCTATGGTCGCAGATTCGAATCCTGCCTCGGGTATGGATGTGTGTGACGTCCTTAGGTTAGTTAGGTTTAAGTAGTTCTAAGTTCTAGGTGACTGATGACCTCAGCTGTTAAGTCCCATAGTGCTCAGAGCCATTTGAACCACTTGAAACACTACAACACCTGATCGTCGCACTTCAAGAGGCCTCGAATGGGGAGTAACAGAGCAAGTATGACAAGTAATACAGATACTTTTGAGCACTAAATGAATTGTAGGCCTCAGCATTATAAGATTACATTGATGTAATGAGACCCCAGCATAATGCAAATATGATGCCGAACTAACGCCAGTGTGACACTGATATAACATTATTGCAATGCCAATGTGTCAATGGAGTGATGCCAACATGACAATAACACGACGCCAGTGCAACACTACAGTTCTGTCTGATACTTTTGGGAAAATGTCCACTCACTGGATTTCGTACCATTTGCCTAATGTTTTGCAGGCTATGCTATGACATTGTTATTTTATGCTATCAGTGTATCTTACCTCACAATTAATTAACTCCGCTTCTCTCAGCACCAAATGACAAAACTTGCGCAATAATAAAAAATAATTTGCTATAAAAAATAACTGAGCACTGAGCTAGAGTGGAGAGAATATTGCCCAAAGGCAGTGGGGCTAATTGATCCTCACAGTGCAGACAGCAACTGATGGTACTCACAGAACTGAATTATAAAAATTAAAATTGCTAGAGGCTTGCGGCGCTGAGCTTGCTTGTTGTTGTCCGAAATGTGAGCGCTCTGGGGCCACAGTGCTACTGACTGTGAGCTCACCCCTAATGCCGCAATGGGGAGGGGGCAAGGAGAGTGCTGAAGATGACGTCAGCGATTTCCAGAAATGCTGATGTGACGTCAGTAGAGTCTGGAATGACCTCTAAGTTTGTGTAAAGGTTTTCTAGAACTTCCACTCTCGTCCTACTGATTACTACACAACAGCAAATGAAAGTTGAGGTAGTTACCTGTAAGGAAATAATATCTTTCTAGATTTTTTCCTTTTATTATTGAGTTGTGCTGGAAGCATTTACAAAATATGCAAAAACTTAAAACGAAAAAATTATGAAAAAGGGAGGTTGCAAACTGAAGCAGTTAAGTGATATATTGTTGTCTTTTGTAATACAAAAACTGACGATACTCAGTGTAATGAAACGGAAACCACTAAGTAGCAGGAAGTGAGCAGTATGTGAGGTGGGATATAGTGAGAGAGGATTTTTAGAAAGGGTGTGAGAAGTAAAATATTGGGAAGATGACCCCAATTCAAAACTGCACGAAGCAGGGCGGTGGTTAGCACACCGGTCTTGAATTCAGTAGGTCAACAGTTCAAATCTCCGTCCAGCCCTCCAGTTTTAGGTTTTCTCTGATTTCCTTAAATCGTTCCAGGCAAAGCTCAAGTTCCTTTTTAAAGGGCACGGTCAGTTTTATTCTCTATCCTTCCATATCCACATATGAACTCCGTCTCAAAACGACCTCATAGTGCTCTAAACATTTCTACATTCCTTCTTCCCAAACCAAGCTGTTTGAAAGGGATGTAGGAACGACGGGGAAACTGGAAGGACAGGTAGATCTCTAGGTGGGGGGAACAGGTTAGCGTTTCGTTGGGACAGAACGTGGTACGTGCATGTGTGGCTGGGGGGGGGGGGGGGGAGGCAGTTGTTGGTACAATAGTGGCAAAGTATGAGAGTTGATAATCAAGGATGAAACGAACGGGGCGTTGGCTTTAAGATTGTGGAACTGTCCGACATCCCGAGTGAAGGAGCGGGAGGGGGAGGAGGGGGCGCAAATTAGATGAGTTTATACAGTATTCCCGAGGGGTAAGGTAGACGGATATGGGAAGCGAGGTTCTTCACAGAGTGTTTTCCACTCTTAAGTAACAACAGTATTTGAGGCGGCTTTTGGACGCCACGGGTTTCGCCTCAGCCGGACAGTGTCGTATTTCAGCAGACAGGAGAGCCCCTGCGCAAGGCAGGGACTGTACACAAGCTCCTCCAGCAGACAATCAAATATTTATCGGCAAGCAGCGGTAATATCATAAGAGTGGGCGGCAAAGGATTGGCGATATTAGCGCCACAGGCGAGAGTCAATACGGCTGCAGCTGTGACCACCCCAGTAGTGTTCATTCGCTGCACGTCTCTACTGTTCCAGCATCAGGATCATAACACACGCCGCCTTTCACTAGTACTGCAGTCTTACTATTCCAAGATCTATTATTTTCATTCAGTACACTTTTTTACTTGTATGTGCACAAATTGATATCTTTTCACGAATGTCCTGCTGCTGTACGTGCAATAGCGAACTTCCGTCATCAGCAACTCACAGGAGTGCTTAGTGTCTTAGGTCCATGTTTCGTACACCACTTTTCACGATAAAAGTGATAATGTACAACGCGTCAATTGAAAAAAAAAGAGTGCACAGAAAATATCCATGGCCACGTGCTTCCATGGGCAGATTATCAAAGACTTTTGTAACTGTGTATTTGACTCCCACCCTCCCCCACCACCATGAGGCTTGCGTGGCTCAGCGATACAGCTAGCCGTACCGCAGGTGCAAAGACAACGGAGGGGTATCTGTTGAGAGGCCAGACAAACGTCTGGTTCCTGAAGAGGGGCAGCAGCCTTTTCAGTAGTTGCAGGGGCAACAGTCTGGATAATTGACTGATCAGGCCTTGTATCTTTAACCGAAACGGCCTTGCTGTGTTGGTATTCCGAACGGCTGAAAGCAAGGGGAAACTACAGCCGTAATTTTTCCCGAGGGCATGCAACTTTACTTTATGGTTAAATGGTGATGGCGTCCTAATTGGTAAAATATTCCGGAGGTAAAACAGTCCCCCATTCGGGCGGGGACTACTCAGGAGGACGTTGTTATCAGCAGAAAGAAAACTGGCGTTCTAAGTATCGGAGCGTGGAATGTCAGATCCCTTAATCGGGCAGGTAGGTTAGAAAACTTAAAAGAGGAAATGGATAAGTGAAACTTAGACATAGTGGGAATTAGTGAAGTTCGATGGCAGGAGAAGCGAGACTTCTGTTCAGGTGAATACATGGGTATAAATACAAAATCTAATAGGGGTAATGCAGGAATAATGAATAAAAACATAGGAACGCGAATAAGCTGCTATGAACAGCATAGTGAAGGTGTTATTGTAGCCAAGATAGACATGAAGCCCATACAAACCACAGTAGTACAAGTTTATGTGCCATCTAGCTCCGCAGATGACGAAGAGATTGATGAAATGTATGATGAGATAAAAGAAATTATTCAGATAGTGAAGGGAAACGAAAATTTAGTAGCCATGGGGGACTGGAATTCGATGGTAGGAAAAGAAGGGAAGGAAAAGTAGTAGATGAATATGGAATGGAGGTAAGGAATGAAAGAGGAAGCCGCCTGGTAGAATTTTGCACAGAGCATAACTTAATCATAGCTAACACTTGGTTCAAGAATCATGAAAGAAGGTTGTATACATGGAAGAGGCCTGGAGACGCTGGAAGGTTTCAGATAGATTATATAATGGTTGGTTGGTTGTTTGGGGAAGGAGACCAGACAGCGTGGTCATCGGTCTCATCGGATTAGGGAAGGATGGGGAAGGAAGTCGGCCGTGCCCTTTTAGAGGAACCATCCCAGCATTTGCCTGGAGTGATTTAGGGAAATCACGGAAAACCTAAATCAGGATGGCCGGACCCGGGATTGAACCGTCGTCCTCCCGAATGCGAGTCCAGTGTCGATTATATAATGGTAAGACAGAGATTTAGGAACCAGGTTTTAAATTGTAAGACATTTACAGGGGCAGATGTGGACTCTGACCACAAACTATTGGTTCTGAACTGTAGATTCAAACTGAAGAAACTGCAAAAAGGTGGGAATTTAAGAAGATGGGACCTGGATAAAATGAAAGAACCAGAGGTTGTAGAGAATTTCAGGGAGAGCATTAGGAAACGATTGACAATGACGGGGGAAAGAAATACAGTAGAAGAGGAATGGGTAGCTTTGAGAGATGAAATAGTGAAGGCAGCAGAGGATCAAGTAGGTAAAAAGACGAGGGCTAAGAGAAATCCTTGGATAACAGAAGAAATATTGAATTTAATTGACTAAAGGATGTACTTCAGGAGAATATTATGGAAATGGAATAGGACGTAGATGAAGATTAAATGGGAAATATGATAGTGCGTGAAGAGTTTGACAAAGCACTGAAAGACCTAAGTCGACACAAGGCCCCGCGAGTAGACAGCATTCCATTAGAAATGGTTGAAATGGCTCTGAGCACTATGGGACTTAACTGCTGTGGTCATCAGTCCCCTAGAACTTAGAACTACTTAAACCTAATTAACCTAAGGGCATCACACACATCCATTCCCGAGGCAGGATTCGAACCTGCGACCGTAGCGGTCACGCGATTCCAGACTGTAGCGCCTAGAACCGCACGGCCACTCGGGCCGGCATTCCATTAGAACTACTGATAGCCTTGGGAGAGCCAGGCTTGACAAAACTCTACCATCTGGTGAGCAATGTGTATGAGACAGGCGAAATACCCTCAGACTTGAAGAAGAACGTGATAATTCCAATCCCAAAGTCCGCCACTCGTGGTCTCGCGGTAGCGTTCTCGCTTCCCGAGCACGGGGTCCCGGGTTCGATTCCCGGCGGGGTCAGGGATTTTCACCTGCCTCGAGATGACTGGGTGTTTGTGTTGTCCTCATCATTTCATCACCATCCAGGAAAGTGGCGAAACTGGACTGAGCAAAGATTGGGTAATTGTACGGGCGCTGATAACCACGCAGTTGAGCGCCCCACAAACCAAAACATCACATCATCCAATCCCAAAGAAAGTAGATGTTGACAGACGTGAAAATTACCGAACTATTAGCTTAATAAGTCACGGCTGCAAAATACTAACACGAATTCTTTACAGACGAATGGAAAAACTGGTGGAAGCCGACCTCGGAGAAGATAAGTTCGGATTCCGTATAAATGTTGGAACACGTGAGGCAATACTGACCCTACGACTTATCTCAGAGGATAGATTAAGGAAAGGCAAACCTACGTTTATAGCATTTGTAGACTTAGAGAAAGCTTTTAACAATGTTGACTGGAATACTCTCTTTCAGATTTTGAAGGTGGCAGGGGTCAAATAGAGGGAGCGAAAGGCTCTTATGAGTTTAGGGGAAGCAGTGGTTGTGAAGGGAGTGAGACAGGGTTGTAGCTTATCCCCGATGTTATTCTATCTGTAAATTGAGCAAATAGTAAAGAAAACAAAAGAAAAATTCGGAGTAGTAATTAAAATTCATGGAGAAGAAATAAAAACTTTGAGGTTCGCCGATGACATTGTAATTCTGACAGAGAAAGCAAAGGACCTGGAAGAGCAGTTGAAAGGAAGGTATCAACAAAAGCAAAACTAGGATAATGGAATGTGGTCGAATTAAATCAACTTATGCTAAGGGAATTAGATTGGGAAATGAGAGACTTACAGTAGTAGAAGAGTTTTGCTATTTGGGAAGCAAAATAACTGATGATGGTCGAAGTAGAGAGGATGTAAAATGTAGACTGGCAGTGGCAAGGAAAGCGTTTCTCAAGAAGAGAAATTTGTTAACATCGAGTATAGATTTAAGTGTCAGGAAGTCGTTTCTTAAAGTATTTGCATATAGTGTAGCCAAGTACGGAAGTGAAATATGGACGATAAATTGTTTGGACAAGAAGAGAATAGAAGAATGCTGAAGATTGGTTCGGTAGATCACATAAATAATGAGGAGGTACTCAACAGAATTGGGGAGAAGAGAACTTTGTGACACAACTAGACTAAAAGAAGGGATCGGTTGGTAGGATATGTTTTGAGGCCTCAAGGGAACGTTAATTTAGTATTGCAGGGCAGTTTGGAGGGTAAAACTCATAGAGGGAGACCAATGGAGAGCTGCATCAAACCAGTCTCTGGACTGGAGACCACAACAACAACAACAACAACAACAACAACAACATGGTTGACTCCTTTCTGTGTCAAACTTACATTCGCTATGGGGGAATCTAGTATAATTTTACTTTTAGTATTGTATCTGAGAATATATGTGCTACTTACACAGCCGGCCGGTGTGGCCGTGCGGTTAAAGGCGCTTCAGTCTGGAACCGCGTGACCGCTACGGTCGCAGGTTCGAATCCTGCCTCGGGCAGGGATGTGTGTGATGTCCTTAAGTTAGTTAGGTTTAATTAGTTCTAAGTTCTAGGCGACTGATGACCCCAGAAGTTAAGTCGCATAGTACTCAGAGCCATTTGAGCTACTTTCACACAGAAATAAATTTTCGGCAGCAAATTACATCAATCAATTAGTGTTCTGTAAGGTTGTTTTTATTATGTCGAATTGCTTAAAAGGATGATTCTAAAGGGTATGTGCGTGAACCTCACATATAATTTTAATAAATGGCTCAAATGTCTCTAAGCAAAATGGGACTTAACATCTGAGGTCATCAGTCCCCTAGACTTAGAACTACTTAAACCTAACTAACCTAAGGACATCACACGCATCCATGCGCGAGGCAGGATTCGAACCTGCGACCGTAGCAGCACCCCGGTTCTGGACTGAAGCGCCTAGAAGCGCCTGGCCACAGCGGCCGGCTAACATAATTTTGTTTCCTTATTTCATGCATTCAATACTTTTTGCTGAGTGAAGACTTATCACAGAATATTATCGTGCAGTACGTCATGAATGAAATATGTAAAATATATTAACTAATTGATATCTCTACCAACAATGTTTGCCAGTTATTCTTATGCCAAAAGCATCTCTACTTAACGTTTTGGATGCTTGCATATGACACTTTACAGCGTATGTTTCGATCAATAAGCACACCCAAGAACTTAAAAAAACTCTACCCACTTTTTTAGTTTTTGTTGGTGGAGTACACTAACTGTAGATGGAGTGCTTTTGACACTACAAAACTGGATGGGCTGTTGTTCTTCAGAGTTCAAAGCTAATCACTTTGTAGAAAAGAAGTTAATAACACATAAAAAACATCATTTAGTCTTCTTCCTGTCGATGCTCTAATGCCTGGCTGGACTGCAGTGGTTGAATCGTATGCAAAAGGACAAAATTTGCCTTCTTATACGAATATTAACATAGAGCAACAATACAGCCTTCTGTATCTTTTTTCTTAAATATGAACTAAACTAGGCGCGTGATGAATCTTATGTCCCATAAAAACTTAAAATTATGATTTGCACAATAAAACGTCGTCGATAAGTAGCAGAAAATCCCAACAGGCGATATTAAAAATTTCATTATGTGCTCTGTCAGAACACAAATAGTGCCTCACTAAAGCAGCTCTTTTGAAATCAAGTCTGTAGTTGTCTATATACTTCTAAATCTGTAACTGCATGGATAATCTGCAAATCACATATAAGTGCCTGGCAGAGGTTTCATCGAACCATTTTCATTTTGTACTGGCAGAAGTAAAGCTGTGGGTACCGGACGTGAGTCGTGCTTCGGTAGCTCAGTTGGTAGAGCACTTGCCCGCGAAAGGCAAAGGTCCCGAGTTCGAGTCTCGGTCGGGCACACAGTTTTAATCTGCCAGGAAGTTTCATATCAGCGCACACTCCGCTGCAGAGTGAAAATCTCATTCTGGAAGCATTTTCACGACAATTATCTATTATTTTACTCTCGAACAGCGCCCGGAAAAAAAACTTTATCTTTCCGTCCGAGCTCTGATTTCTCTTATTTTATTATGATGATCCTTTCTCCCTACTTAGGTTGGCTTCAACAAAATATTTTCGCATTCGGAATAGTTGGTGTTTGAAATTACGTGAGAAGATTCCTCCGAAACGGAAAGTGCTTTTGTCTTAATGGTGACCATACTAAATGCTCTATTATGTCCGTGACATTTTCTCCCCTTTCTCGCGATAACGCAAAACCTGCTGCTCTTCATTGAACTTTCTCGATGTACTCCGTTAATCCTATCTTTAAGGATCCCAGACTGCGCAGCAGTACACCAAAAGAGTACGGACAAGCGGAGTGTAGGCAGTCTCTTCGGTAGATCTGTTACATTATCTAAGTGTTCTGCCAATAAAACGCAGTCTCTGGTTTGCCTTCCCCACACCATTTTCTGCTGTGTTCTTTCCAGTTTAAATTGTTCGTAATTGTAATTCCTAGGTATTTAGTTAAATTTACGGCCTTTAGATTAGACTGATTTATCGTGTAATCGAAGATTAACGGATTCATTTTAACGCTCATGCGGATTATCTCACACTTTTCATTAGTTAGGGTCAATTGCCAATTTTCGCACGATTCAGATATATTTTCTAAATAGTTTTGTTATTTGTTTTTATCTTCTGATGAGTTTACTAGTCGATAAATGACAGCATCATCTGCAAACACCTAAGTGCTCAGATTGTCTCCTAAATCGTTTACATAGATAAGCAACAGCAGAGGGCTTGTAACACTACCTTGTGGAACGCCAGAAATCACTTCTGTTTTACTCGATGACTAACCGTCAATTATTACGAACTGTGACCTCTCTGACAGGAAATCACGAATAACTGAGACGATATTTCATAAGCACGCAATTTCACGACAAGTCGCTTGTGTGGTAAAGCCTTTTGGAAGTCTGGAAATACGGAATCAATTTGAAATCCCTTGTCAGTAACACTCAACACTTCGTGTGTGTAAAGAACTAGTTGTGTCTCACAAGAACGATGTTTTGTAAATCCATGTTGACTGTGTGTCAGCAGACCGTTCTCTTCGAGGTAATTTGTAATGTCCGAACACAATATATGTTCCAAAATCGTGTTGCATATCGACGTTAATGATATGGCCCTGTTATTCAGTGGATTACTCCTACTACATTTCTTGAATATTGGTGTGACTGTCCAAATTTCCAGTCTTTGGGTACGGATCTTTCGTCGAGCGAGCGGTTGTACATGATTGTCAGGTATGGAGGTATTGCATCAGCATACTCTTAAAGGAACCTAATTAGTATACGGCCTGGACCAGAAGTCTTGCTTTTATCAAGTGATTTATGTTGCTTCACTAGTCCGAGGATATCTGCTTCTAAGTTACTGATGTTGGCATCTGTTCTTCATTCGAATTCTGGAATATTTACTTCGTCTTCTTTGGTGAAGGAATTTCGAAAGGCTGTGTTGAGTAACTCTACTTTCGCAGCACTGTCGTCGATAGCGCTTGCATTGCCATCATGTAGACAAAACATTGACTTTGTCTTGTCGTTAGCATACGTTACGTACTACCAGAATCTCTTTGGATTATCTGCCGGGTTTCGATGATGTCGCGCTAAATTACGAGCTTCTGCAAAAGATCGCCAATCTTGCAGATGTTGCGGTCGTTTAAATTTGGCATGCTTTCTTCGTTGTTTCTGCAACAGTATTCTGACCCGTTTTGTTTACCAAGGGTGATCAGCTACCTCGTTTGTTAATTTATTTGATATACATCTCTTAATTGCTGTCGATACTATTTCTTTGATTTCAGGCTACATCTGGTCTACACTTGCTTTTTTAACTTGGAAGGAATGGAGATTGTCTCTCAGGAACTGACAATTAATTTTTCTCTGATATTTGGCTGGAATAGTTGTGGCTACTGCAAGAATTTTTACCAACGAAACTTGCTGTAATCTTCAGGTGACCGCTAAGGAATTACCGGTTGACCTATATTTTCAACTGTTGGAGTGTACCCTGAATTATGTATGTATTATTAATGTACACTGATTAGATAGAAAATTATGACCACCGGCCTACTATAAATATAAACACGTCCAGGCGATATCAGTGCCACCTACCGAGGAATGACTGCTAGTCAGACACACGCACGGTGCCTGCAGTACCAGGGAGCGCGCTGTCAGTTTGTAGAAGGGGGAAACCGCGTGATCTATCTGAGGTTCGCCTGAGGATAGACTGCGATGGCCCACAGCCTCGGCGCGAACATTTCGGAAACTGCACAACTTGTCAGGTGTTCGAGGAGCGCTTTGGTGAGTGTCTTCAAGACGTAGCGAAACCCAGGTGAGCCAAGTCCAGATGTCGGGGGGTTGGGCGGCCACCATTCATTACAGGTGTCAGACGTTGTAGGCTGGGCAGACCAGTAAAACAGGATAGGCAGCGAACTCTGGCGGAACTAACACCAGGCATATATGCTGGGCAGAGTGTGTGAACACACAGTGCGCCGAGCAGTCCCAACGATGGGTCTCCGTAGCCGACGGCTCAGTCGTGTGTCAACGTTAACATCAGCAACTACGACTGACGTGACCATCGGTACTGGCCGTTGAAGCAGTGATAGAGCGTTGCAGGGTCTGATGAATTTCGAAACCTTATTCATCGTGCTATGGGAGGGCGCGAATCCGTCGTATTCAAGAGGAACAGCCCCTTGACACTTGTACTGCCGGACGGAGAAAAGGTGGCGGCGGTTCCTTTATGCTCTGGGAGCATTCGGGTGGGAATTAATGGCTCCAGTGGAGTTCGTGCAAGGTACCATGACGGCCAAAGAGTATCCTACACTGGCTGCAGACCATGCACACCCCTTCATGACGATCGTGTTTCCCGACGGCAGTAGCATTTTTCAACAAGATAATGCGCCATGTCACAAGGCCAGAAGTGTGATGGAGAATTTCGAGGGGCGCTGCAGCGATTTCCAGTTTATATGTTGACCTCCAACACGCCAATTCGGAACCAGACCGAACACATCTGGGATGTGATTGAACTTGGTGTCAGAGCTCATCGGCCCCCTCCCCGAAATTTACGGGAATTAAGTGAGTTGTGTGTGCAAATGTGATGCCAACTTCCTCCATCGACGTACCAAGTCCTCATTACTTCCACGGGTCTATCCGTCGCCGCGGGCGCTGATGACCACGCAGTTGAGCGCCCCACAAACCAAACATCATCATCATCTACGCGTCGCCGCTGTTATCCGTGCCAAAAGTGAACATACATACTGTTGGGTAGGTGGTCATAATGTTATGGCTGATCAGCGTATTATACATATAAACAAGAATTCATTCTTCTACGATCCTTTTCGAACGTTATGTAAACAGGTAAGAACACTGTTAAATTTACGTTTGGTAATCCCTATTTTCCTCGTTCTGCCTGCAACTTACGTCTGACCGTTTTTTTTTTTTTACCATAAGAAAAGCGGTCACCGTTCCTAAGACATGGCGTCAATTGTGAAATTTCGTACATCGACACGTAAAATTTTCCTTTGCCTCACCAATGAAGGAAAGCAAATGGCGATTCCCATACACCATCAACCAGTTACAATTGTTATAAACTCTCGAAACCAACCTTAAATACTGTGCACGCAGATGAAGGCTTCATTTCACAGTTCGTCATGATATCGACTGACTCGGCAGCGCGATCTGGAGAAAGACTTCAGACTGACAAAAGTCTTGATCGCGTGATGGAGCTGCAGCCGGAGTCCTCTGCTCATCAGGTACGACCAGAGCCAGGTGCCACCACCAACGCTTATTTACCGTAAGGTATGATGCACGTCCCACTGATGCCGCTGACAACAACAGCTTCGCTTTTTGGCACTATTTTTGTCTCCTGTTACGGCAAACAGCAGGGCACTAGGCCTCGACATGGGGATGACTGTAGATTTTGTAGCGCACTCGAGTGATGATATGGGTGTTGTTCTGCTGAAAGCATTTTCCTGTATTCATATACTCCACTGCAATATTTAAGGACGAGGCAGATAAAGTCACAAAACATTAACTACTCGATGTCACTGAATGAAAGTGCGAGAGCTTGTTGCCAAAGGTCTCCCAGTCGTGCTCAAAAAGTTAGATGTCACGATGACCTGAGGCGAGCGTAATTATTGTGCCAAATGGGGCTGGCCCCGCGACACAAGGCAGTTGAAAAAACCGGAAAAGACAGTGTGTGTCACTCAGCGAGCATTTACGATGCACTGTGAATGAGTTTTTCGTTATAACATGGCCAAGAGACATCATTTGGATGACTTCACACACGGAGTAATCATCAGGAAACTGGAAGAAATATGAATTGTGACAAATGTAGCACGGGAGTTTGGTAGCGCTCACATCACTGTTTGGAGCACGTGGGGAGCGTTCGGAACCACAGGCACTACTGCCCGGAGGAGAGGAAGTAGTCGATCGGGGTCAGGAGATAAGCGCTACATTATGCAACAGGCAAGATGGAACTAAAGTCAAACAGCAGTTGCAATTGCAACCAAGTTTAACAAGACTGCAACGCACGCAACCTCAAGCTCCACAGTGACACGGTGACTGCACGGAGATAGTCTCCTTGCCCGAAGACCAGGTAGTTGTGTTCCTCGGATACCCACATACCAGCGGCAACCTTTGCAATGGTGCTAAACACCTAGAGAGTGGACCAACGAGTAGCGGTGTCGCGTGCACTCCTCAGATTTAGTGTGAGTAGTGATTCTGGACGTTCACTCACACGGTGTGAGGCGGGAGCGCGTAATGCACCCAGGGCCATTGTCGAACGTGATGATTTTACTGGTCAAGGTTTTACGGGTGGGGAGGCATAATGTTTGACGAACGCACCAACCTACAAATCTTAGAACAGCGTGCACTCATTGATCAACGTCATTGTGATACTGAACTCCTTCCCACGTGCGTCTTATGAGGTGTGTTTTCGATCCTGATGTCATTTTTAAGGACGACAATGAGTGACCGCAACGAACTGCGCAGGCGAAAAACTCTTGGAACGAGAGAATACGAGTATGTGCGAATGGACTCGCTTACCCCATCGAGCACTGAGGGATGCGTCCTGCAGTACGTCCACGATCCAGCAGTTACCAATAATGGAACGTCTCAACACAAGAACAGGGAACAGTTTGCTGAGCAAGAATTGCTGTATGTGCTGATCACACAACCTATTAAGAAAAAGGTCCAGCCTTTTACAATGTCCACAGGACATGATAAATCGCGATGACGTCAGTGTAATTACTGTCTCTGAATGAAAGTGTCATTTCTGTTGTCTCGTTGGGTATTTCATTGAGTTTCCTATTGTATTATACTGTAACAGTTCATCCTATGCGTGGTCCAAGTTTCATAGAGCTATGTTACTAGGCGGTGATACATCGTGTGAAAGTTACTTTCGTCCCTAAGTTTGCACGACAGTGCATATGGCACATTACGAATTGTCAGTTACTTGGAGTGTTCGTACGTCTCTTAAAGTCTAAATGTAACTGAGTTTACCGAGCGAGGTGGCGCAATGGTCAGCACACTGGACTCGCATTCGGGAGGACGGCGTTTCAAACCCGCGTTCGGCCATCCTGATTTACATTTTCCGTGATTTCCCGAAATTGCTTCGGACAAGTGCCGGGAGGTTCCTTTGAAAGGGCACGGCCGATTCCCTTCCCTAATGCGAGCTTGTGCTCCGTCTCTAATGACCTCGTTGTCGACGGGACGTGAAACACTGATCTCCTCCTCCTCCTCCGTAACTCAGTTTTCAATGGTACACAGCAATCAGCGACCACCTCAACATGTCGTAGCTAAAAATTCTGATTAAATACGCAGTAACGTGAATTTTTTAATAATATTTCACAACACATTAACATGCTCTAATATATTCTGGAAAGACTTCACTGAAATTAGTCAACCAAACTGTACATTAAAACTGTTTGCTATTCTATTAGACCGTTACTCTCAAATGTGTTGCCAGGGCGTAATATAAGTCATTCTTTACTGAACTCTCCAACTTGGGCTATTTTTGCGATCTGGCACCGAAATACATATTATAAATACCTGAGGCGTGCTGTCATTTACCTTGTATCTGTGCCAGGAACACAATAAATTCTGTTCGTATTACTGAAGTATCTCAGTAACAGCGTTACACATGTATCGGTAACAGTTTTCATAATCCCGTGGATATTATCAGTGCAAGCGACATCAATTTCCAGTTATTACTAGACCCACCACATTTCTGTAAAAGTTCTTTCACACGGTTCTTTACAGTACTCAGTTCACATAACAACAACATTTATAATATTAGAAGAAACGCTAGTATAATGCTTCTCACCTTTCGATCCGGCACTGTCTCGTTACACAACCAGATCCCAGTTACTTAATTGAAGCCTGTTCGAACTGTTTCCGGCTACATCGCCTCAAATACAAATTACTAGCACCGGTGAGATACATTAAACGTTCATATACTGAACAAGATGGGATAAGATGGGATTACCATATGTTCACACTGTGTTGTCAGTGTGGCTTTAAACGTGTGAGGTACTAATCTTGTTCAGACAAAATCCCAATCTCCAGAAGTACTGACAACTTTTTTGATTAAATCCAGAATAAATTTATCACACGTGACAGGGAACAAGTTCAGCTGTAGCACAATATATTGTTATACACCGATGTGTGTGCTCTTACATCACTCGTTATGTGAATAATGACATAGGAGGAAAGTTTTTTCACAGATAGAAAATAAGAAACGGGCAAAATAATTATAATTACAATATTCTAATATGATTTGTGATTAATACCGCTATTCACCTGTGCAGCTCGGTCCCAATGAGATAGCTGATGAGATCCCAAGGAACACTTTTTTTCAGTTTCATAAGTTGACCACCAGCATTGTAGCAGTTGTGGAAGGCTTTCCCAAGCGAATCACACCCATGTTCGATATAATTCAAATCTGGCAAGCATATTGTTCCTCGGATTCGTGAGGAATTCTCGCCTTCTAGTTTGTAATCCAGCTGTTCAGTTCTGTGGATTCTAAATTGTCGAGCACGAAGAAGGAAGAATGAACGATTCCGCTAGCGTAAGAGAGAACAAAAGATCACCGTTAAAAACCATCGCCACTCGAAATGTTTCTCTCGGAAACACGTTTCCTAGGCTGCTCGCAACGTGTTAGCAACTGAGTTTGTTGATAAGGGCTCCTTCCACACTGACAGACATTTCTAGTAGTGTTTTCGCATTCTAAGCAACGTAATCCTTCACAGTTCATTTGAATCGCCTGATACTTCTGTCCAGTGACGAGAACGAGTTGCTGCACTAATAATACTCGAAGGTTTAAGCCAATGAAGAGAATGGTTTAGTCGTCGATGTTGGACAAAAACATACTATAGAAGAAGCGGCAGGGCAACTTCTAGGAGAGCCGAATTCGGAAGACATTGTTGGTTTCCATAAATTCACTATGATGTCATCCTCCAAGTCTGAAATTCTAGAGAACATGTTTCAAGGAAAGACAAATTTCAGGAAATACTTACTGTTACTCTTCGTTTCTTGGCAATGAGGAATTCATTTTAGAGCCTTGCGTACTTAATTTATTTCGCTACTCGAAGCAAACAATATCTCAAATAGTACCTGAAGTTCGTGGAACACTGGTTGAATGCCTTTACGACTATCGTTGAAAAATAAGCTTTATTGAATTTGTGTTTGGAGCTTCTCTAGCGCGTCAGATAGTAAACTGTGTGCTTGCCACAGCCCGATCTCTGCCTGGCCTCTGTCTTCCTCTTCTCCCATCAGTATTGTGTAACCAGCGACCAGAATTTCTTCTCGAACATAGCTTATTTTGAACATAGCAGCAATTTTCTGTGGTCATCCTTTTATTATTGTTTCTGAATTATTTACTCCTAAAGTTCCACTGACTGATCAAAGATACCAATTCGACAATTTGATGTCTGGTCCACTCCATTTTTATCTTGTATACGGCCCAAACTTCATTAACTTCGATGAAATCAGAAGTCGAGCATAATTATGAGTAATAGCTCTTCGTACATAGTTTCAACACCTTGGGTCAGTCGGGGAAATACTGGCATGTTTCTCACCCAAATCTGTGGATTCCACGCTCTCTGTATGTGTAAACGAGTCGGGTATCCGACTTGACACGAAGTCATGACTCAGTGGAGACAAGAGTCAAACCTGTCCATTCAGTAAGCCATGACCCACCATTTCCCCCGCCTAACGCCTTGTGGTGGAATAGTTTCTATTTCGTAACGGGAGGCACATTAGCCTTAAGAGCAAATGATACAATGCTAACATCTTTGTAGTGTGGTAAATCTCTTCGACGATGTCTCTACACCCTTACACCATGAAATGCTTGAAACAAAAAATTCCGGCCGCTACGACATTATAGCAAACATGTTAATTAAGAAGTGTTCTTCTGAGCTTTGAAAATTTTAAGTTACGTGTGTACTTAGTCATTAATTGCTGTAGTATATCTCGATTGACTTAAATATGCTGGAGTAAAACGTCAGTATAAGAAATGGAATGAAGAAATACCATTAATCTATCGTCCATTGTAATTGTCATCATTTTCCGAAGTTTTAAAAAATGCAGTACATAAATGTTTTCTTAAGCATTAACGCTATTTTCGAGTTTGTTGTTGACTATAATCTCATAAAAGAAAAAAGAAAAACATTATCAGAAAATTGGTAAATGTTATCCCAGGTTCTTCTGCTGCCATAATACAACTCTTGTTTTGTGTACTAATTGCTTCAGTTTGTAAATAGTATTATTACTTTTAGCTTAACAGATCCACAAATTAAAAGAGAAATCTCAGGCTTATTTTAAAGTTACTGGTTTACTGTTCCGTAAACCATTGTGGTGTATTTGTCGCAGCGGATAAGAAAGTCAAATCTAAGGTGATAGAATTTCAAACTAGTAGAAAGATTATTTCAAAAAGACTCAGTAATAACGGAGACTATGAATCTGATCCTCCTATCAGCCATCAAACTCCCTTCCAGACGTGAGCGAAAAAATATAAGTTCACTAGCACGTAATTTCCCCAGTCATACTGTCATCACTGGAGGGGACTTTAATAATCCAACAAGCAAATGGGAAAATTATAGTTTTGCATGTGATGGGCGTGACAAGAGGCCCTGCGAAATAATAGTAATTACAATCTCTGAGAACTACCTAGAACAGATTGTGCCGGCCGGAGTGGCCGAGCGGTTAAAGGCGCTACAGTCTGGAACCGCACGACCGCTACGGTCGCAGGTTCGAATCCTGCCTCGGGCATGGATGTGTGTGATGTCCTTAGGTTAGTTAGGTTTAAGTAGTTCTAAGTTCTAGGGGACTTATGACCACAGCAGTTGAGTCCCATAGTGCTCAGAGCCATTTGAACCATTTTTGAACAGATTGTTCGGAAGCCCACTGGAAATACTGTATATCGGATTAGATAGCAACAATCAGACCTGACCTGTTTTAGGACTGACGGAGTACATCGAAAAAGTTCAAAGAAGGGCAGCACGTTTTGTATTATCGCGAAATATGGGAGAGAGTGTCACAGAAATAATACAGGACGTGGGCTGGACGTCAAAAGAAAGTCGTTTTTCGTTGCGACGGAATCTTCTCATAAAATTCCAATCACCAACTTTTCCCTTCGAATGCGAAAATATTTTGTTGACACCGACCAACATAAGGAGAAATGATCACCACGATAAAATAAGCGAAATCAGAGTTCGTACGGAAAGATATAGGTGTTCGTTCTTTCCGCGCGCTATACGAGATTGGAATAATAGAGAACTGTGATAGGTAGTTCGATGAACCCTCTTCCAGGCACTTAAATGTGATTTGCGGAGTATACATGTAGATGTAGATATAGATGTAGTTTGCCGACATAGAAACTGATGTCAGTGGCCATGAAGCAATTACAGCGACAGTACTTTTGATAGTAGTCGGAAGTGTAGTATTAAATTAAACACTTCTTAGAAACCGAGTACTGCACCTAAATGACTGGGTTGGTCCATGGCTTTCAGGATGTCATCTGAGAAAAGTGCGTGTTAGATTTCACGTTATAGATGTTTTCGGAATCTGCGCTGATGCCCATGGAGGACTTACAGGGTGACAATTACTGAACTATACGAAATAAAATCATCATAACTTCTGAACGGTTTGCGTTAGGACGTTCAAACTGCACGGTTGGCCGCAGGGTGTGATGGGAATTAGTATACGCTGCATGGTGTGGTTTTGCGACGAAACCCACTTTCATTTAGATGGGTTCATCAATAAGCAAAGTTGGCGCATTTGGGAAACAGAGAATCAGCATTTCGCGATCGAGAAGTCTCTTCACCTTCAACGGGTGACTGTATGGTGTGCAATGTCCAGTCACGGAATAATCGGTCCGATATTCCTCGATGGCACGGTGACCACCGAACGGTACGTGAAAGTTTTGGAAGATGACTTTATCTCCATTATCCCAAGTAGCCCTGATTTCGACAAGATGTGGCTCATGCAAGACGGAGCTTGATCCCATCGAAGCAGAAGAGTTTTGGACGAGCACTTTGCGGACCGCATTCTGGCTTTGGGGCACCCAGAGGCTACTGGCTTCGGCCTCGATTGGTCGCCATATTCTCCGGATTTGAACATATGTGTGGGGCTATATTTAAAGGCAAGATGTACAGCAATAATCCCAAAACCATTTCTGAGCTGAAAACAGCCATTCAGGAGGTCATCGACAGCATCGATGTTTCGACACATCAGCGGGTCATGCAGAACTTCTTTATTCGTCTGCTCCACGTCAATGCCAATACTGGAAGGCATATTGAACACGTCATAACCTAGATCCGAATATCTATAGTGACGTTTACATGTTGAATAAAGTGTGTGCACAGCGTAGTTTATAACTAACTCGTGTTTATTTTCATATAGTTCAATAATTATCACCCTATAATTTGTTAGAGAAATCTCATTACATTTGAGCACAGAATATGTTCTAAGAATCTACAAAGAATGGCTGTCGAGAGGATTGAATGGTAGTTTTGTGGATCACTTCAGCTACCCTGCTAGTAGATGGGTGTTACCTGTGCTTTGTTCCAACTACTGGAACGATTTTTTATTCGAGGGAATACAAAGGGCAACCAAAACAAAGAGAAAGATTAATATGTTGAGCGTATCAGATAAAGAGGCGGTAGCGTCATATCTCGATAAGGGACTCGATACATTTAGCTTTGGACAGGAGCTTGTAGAAGAACTGTGGCTCAGGTTTAGAAGAATAGTTGACCAAGCACTTGATAGCTATGTAACTAGGAGATCTATTCGTGATATACAGATCATGGTGCATAGCCACTGCAGAACAACTTCTGAAGAAACAGGGACTACTGCACAGCAGATGTAAAACGGGAGATGGCGCTGGGTGGTCCGTGAGGCGTATCGAGGTAGTCCGCGTAGTTGCGTCCCGGATGGCGCACCAGCCTAGTAAGCAGGAGCTACGTCCTCGAATCACGGTCCGGTACACATTTTCACTCGTCGACGCTGATTCCGCGTAATGTCCCGATGCAGCTGACATCAGTAATCTCTTCCCTTCCCTTCCCTTCCCTTCCCTTCCCTTTCATTTCCTTTCTCCCTTACCCCCCCCCCCTACACCTTCAATTTACGTATAATGTATCACAGCTGCAGATTCCGCGTGGTGAATTAAACGCGTTTGGCTATCAAGAAGACAATGCATGAAGCTTTCAACGACTACCGTAGCAGAAGATCATGAAAGATCTCTCACAAAACCTAGAAAAATTCTTGTCAACTGTAAAGGCTTTTAGTGTTACCAAAGTTAGTGTCCAGACATTCATGGATAAGACACGGACTGAAATTGAGGATAGTAAAGCAAAACCAGAAACGCTGACCCTGTTTACAAATGTTCTTTTAGAAGGGAATATACAGGGGTATTGCTCCAACTTAAATCTCCCTCCACTGCAGAGATGAGTGAAATAGATATTAGTGCCAGTGGAGTTGAGAAACAGCTGAAACTGAACAAAGTTTCAGGGCCTGATGGAAACCCTGTCAGCTTTTATAACAAATTTTCGGCTGAGTTAGCCCCACTTTTAATCATAATCTACCGTATGTTCCTCGTGCAAGAAACTGCGTCCCGTAGTTGGAAGAAAGCACAGGTAACACCTGTCTGCTAGAGTGGTAGCGGAAATCATCCACAAAACTAACTTTCAATATCCTTGACATCCATTTGTTGACTGGGATGAGGATTGTTTGGTTGGGAGGACACAGCTTGTTATCCAGAATAGAGAATCGTCGACATATGTAGAAGTAAATTTGGGAGTTCCCCGGGGAAATGCTTTCATGTTGTGTATTAATCACTTTGCAGCTATATTAATAGTAATCGATCTATTCCATAATTAAATTAGAATGTTATGGTATGAGAGTAAGTTCCGGAAAACATTGGAAGTTTTAGCTATCCAAATTTAAACGAAAAGCATCAGTAACAGAGTCCTATGTAAGCCATCAGTACTCTTGTGACTGGGCTCTAGAGTTATGTCGTTTTCTACAAGGTTCCATCTAAGGATATTTAGTTTTTCTTCTTTGTATGAACGACTTTGAAATAGTAAAATTACTAGATTCTAAGTTACTTTTGTTTGGAGATGATACCAATTATACGAGAAACAGAAAAAAATTAGTTTTAGAAAGAGTCCTAACGAAATTCTAATGGACATTAGTTTATGGACATGGTTTATAGCCAATTTCTTGTCATAGAACTTCGAAAAAAAGAAGAATACACATCAGAAACAGCAAGATACTTGCAACCAAGATATTCATAAAATATAAAAACATGCCGATAGGATACGTCCAGAAAGTTTTTCGGATTACGACTTGATAACAGATTCAGTTCGGACGAACATAAACCAAAACTACTGAAACGACCAAACAGTTATTTAGCTGTACGGTTGTTATCAGACGTAGGTGACATAAAAATAAAAAAGCTGACATACATTGCTTACTTTTATTCCATAAATTTGGAGAGTATAACATACCTGATAAATCTAAAGACACATTAAAGCCTGTAACCACAGTTATTTGTGGCGCGATTTCAACAATGTCATACAGAAATTCTTTTTAAGAACTGGGGACTCCAGGTACAGCTTGTCAGTATACTTATGCATTAATGGAAATGCCTCGTAAATAATGTAACTCTCTTTCAAACCAACATCACGGAATCAGTACTTGGAATAAGACCAATGTATACAAAGACTCGCGGGTCCCTACATGACATTAGGCAGGTGTAACATTTTCTTTGGCTCTTCAGTGTAAACATTTTCCGCTGCGGAAGGTTGTGGGTGACATCATGCGTCTTGTTGCTGTTGCTATGACTCCCAGTAACTGGTCGGTTGGTGGGTTGATTTGGGGGAGGGACCAAACAGCGAGGTCATCGGTCCCTTCGGATGAAGGAAGGATGGGGAAGGAAATCGGCCGTGCCCTTTCAAAGGAACCATCCCGGCATTTTTCTGAATTGGTTTAAAAAAAACACGGAAAACCTAAATCAGGATGGCCGGACGCGCGTTTGAACCGTCGTCCTCCGAACGCAAATCCAGTGTGCTAGTGACTGCGCCACCTCTCCCAGTCTCTGTAACAGCCACATATTTCGACGGAATATGGGGAAGACATAACTACATTCGCTAGTTGTAAATATTACTCGAGGACGGTGCGCTGCTCTTCTTCAAATATCTACCGGTGCGACCATAGTCGTGGAATCAATCTTGGAGTCTATCCACTGACGTTCGTTAGTACACGGGAGGCTGACCATGAGTTCTATTAGTAGATTATCATGGAACAGGGTCCAGTAAATCATGTGGCCGGCGGTTCTAGGCCCTTCAGTCTGGAACCGCGCAACCGCTACTGTCGCAGGTTTGAATCCTGCTTCGGGCATGGATGTGTGTGATGTCCTTAGGTTAGTTAGGTTTAAGTAGTTCTAAGTTCTAGGGGACTGATGACCTCACATGCTAAGTCCCATAGTGCTCAAAGCCATTTGAACCATCGTTTTCCGAATGGAAGTGAATAATAACACGGAACGTCGACGGCTACTCCTGTTGTACGATTTACGAAATCATTGACTTAGCATTCACGTGTGTAGCAAAGGTCTCAAAATGACCGCCTTTGAATTGTCTGTCCTTGCACTACCGTCCTTGTGACCCCTGTTTACCTTCGTATATTACTATTACTCTTTTGTAATAGTACTCCAAGCGACCTAAGGTACATGTTTATACGAAAAGTGTACCAGAGTACCTGATACGCCTATTGTTTTTACTAATGAACGTTTAAAAGAGACGTTGTCTTATGCACAGCCCGAAGTGTATATTCTTCTTGATTACCAAATTCAAAAGAAAACGACTACGTTAAATGATTTAAACATTCATGGACCGTTTGTCATTCTTGAATAAATGATGCTGCAACAAAGTCATGTTCTTAGAATCAGCAACAATAAATTACATGTAATAAGCCGCATTACCTGCACAAGCCAGAACGATATTTACTATCCAATTTCTGCGAGAAATTTGGATTCTGTTACAGTAGTGAAATTACAATTTTAGTGATAATGCAGTTCAGGAGTATTACAATTAATACGCAGAATTTCACCTCGATAATGAAAGTAGATGCGACCAGACAAGGTCGAATTGTTCTAAAAATGTGCCTTCGTATGCTGGAAGTGACGGGTTCGAATGCCGGTACAGATTTATTAAACTCGGGTTCTTCCTTTACGTACACTGTTTCACGGACGTGTTGGATTGGCTAGTGTTAAACCCGTAACGATTATGTTGTTTATGGGGGTTTACCTTTAACAATTAAAATAAACATTCAAGATAAGTGAGGACGGGGTTGAAAAGGGAAAAGGACAAAGAAAAGTGATTAAGATTTTCAGTCGTTAATTTTGAGTTCAAAACTGAAATGAACTTCCTCATTAACTCGATTTTGGCCTGGTTACGGTTCCGAAAATTTCATCTGTTTCTAAGTGTTGCATAGTGATGTTGGGCTACATCGATACAAACATGCCGAACGCAAAATAGTTACTGCTAATAAACAGTTAGAACCAAAAACTATTCCATATTGTTGTTCTCTCTACGCGGAAAGGGTAATACTTGTTTCGGTTTCCAGCAAGGAAAGTAAAAGTGTGAAGTGTACAAGCTGTGTCAAACTGTTACAATGTCATTCGAGCGCCTTTAAGATAAAAGGGAAGCAGTGGGTGAAACTCTTCTGACGGCATAACATTGATTCAAATAGGATAAAATTCTCGAAGCAACGGCATTTGTACGAGTATAAATGAACAAAGTGATGGCGAACGATAACGAAGTTAACTTGCTATTCAGCGACTCGAAAGCGCCCATCTGATTGAGTGGAGCTGGGTATACAGTATTTGACGGGGAAAGCTGGATCCATCTTGCGAAAGCGTGTCAGGGGAGGCTGGAGGGAACAATCAGCTAAATTAACAACCGAACTCGACGTTACAAGAAGGGGTCTGCTTGTGTTGCAGGTCTGCTGGCGAAACAAAGCAAAAAAGTCACAATACTGTTTTTAAATGTAAATTGGAAAGCTGCTCATTCGCTAATTACTTTTTAGAGAAGCATCGAGATCGATTTCCACGGGTACTAAGAAGCAAATCGTCATACATTGTGAATCGATATACAGGGTGAGTCACTAACTATTGCCACCTAGAATAACTCCGAAAGTATGATAGGTGTTGAAAAGTTTGTGGGACAAAAGTTACATGGGATAACGATAACGGGGGCCATAATATGACTCTGGTTTTTTGTTGCTAGGTGGGGTCGCGTTAGAGATATGAAGGTCAACATTGTTTTTTAAATGCGATGCTATAGTTTGGTACTTATTTTCTGATAGCGGCTATCGAGACGAATTCAGTGATGTGTAACAGTAAGGTCTTTGAAGGTTAACGAAGGTCACAAAAGTGACATGAACGTCCTTTTACAGAAGGTGTTCGAAGTGATGACCATTGGTATCAATGCAGTGCTGCAATCCTCTTATCATGGATTGAGTGGTATTCCTTATCTTATCGGCACTTATCGAAGCACATGCTCTGACAATTCTCTCTCGCATATCTTCAGGTATACTTGGAAACTCTTTATGAACAATGTCTTTTACGAATTCCCACGAGAAAAAATCCAGAAGCTTCAAGTATGGCGAACGAGCCGGCCACGACATATCTCCCCCGCGTCCAATCCAACGATTTGGGAATTGTTTGTGCAACTCATTTCTAGCCATCAGCGAAAAATGTGCCGGACACTCATCGTGTTGATATCACATTCTGTTCCTTGTTCCTAAAGGTATTTCTTCCAATAGCAAACCTAACGTCTCTTGCAGGAATGTGGTGTACTTCCTACCATTAAGACTTCCTTCGATGAAATAGGGGCCTATAATACTGTCCTCCATAATCCCACACCATACTTTCACCGGCCATGGTTTTTGGTGTGCAACTTGCCGCAGCCGACATGGATTTTCTGTTGCCCAATAGTGCATGTTATGAAAATTAGCGTTTCCATGGTTGGTGAATGTAGCCTCATCAGTAAATAAAATCAAATTAATAAATGTGTCATCCCTTTGAATCTGAAGTTGAGCCCATCGGCAGAATTCATTGCGACGCATACAACCCATACCAGTTAATTCTTGTTGGAGATTGATATGGTAAGGATGATATTTATGCCGATGCAGAACACGAATAACGCTACTCTGGCTGATGCCAGATTCCCTTGGGATCTCGAATCACAGGTCCGCAGCTCGAAGTCTCGCGGTCGCGTTCTCACTACCCGAGCACGGGGTCCCGGGTCCGAATCCCGGCGGGGTCAGGGGTTTTCACCTGCTCCTAGATGACTGGGTGTTGGTGTGTCGCCTTCATCATCATCATTCATCCCCATTACGGTCGGAGGAAGGCAACGGCAAATCACCTTCATTAGGACCTTGCCTAGTACGGCGGTACTGGTCTCCAGCATTGTTCCCCTACGCTCTGTCACGAAGCATGGGACTTCATATACAAGTTCTCCTTAGTTGCCTTTACATCTTGTTCAGTATACAAACTGAATAATTTCTGGGAAATGCTAAACCCTGTCTCACTCCCTTTCAACTATGACCTCCCTTTCACGTCCTTCGAGCCTTATAACTGCCGTTTGGTTTCTATACAATTTGTATACGGAGCGATCAAAATGCTTCCGTTTCAGTGGTCTGCTGCAGCCTGTACGCAACCCAGCGTAATTCCGATCCGGGTATACAACCATCGACATGTAGGCAAGGGATTAGTATGGCCTTTAAACGGAAACTTCTCGATCGCCCCTTACATATAACCTTCGTTCCACGTATTTTATCCCTGCTACTCTCAAGGAGGATACTACAGTCAGCATTGTAAAAAGCTTTCTCTGAGTCAGCAAATACTATACACATAGTTTTCCCTTTCTTCCATATATCTTCTAGGATAAATCGTAGGATCAGTATTGACTCTAGTGTTCGTACATTTCTCCAGAACTCAAACTGATCTCCCCCATGTAAGCTTCTAGCAATTTTTTCATTACTCTGTTAATAATTCGTCTCATTACTTTGCAATTAAGATTTGTTGAACTGATACTTTGGTGCTATTCACAGTAGTCTGCACTTAATTTATCTGGAGTTCGAATTATTGCATTCTTTCTGAAGTTTTCTGGTATTTCGGCTACTCATATAGACTGTAAGCCAGGTGGAATAATTTTATCATGGCCTGCTCTCCTAAAGATCTGTATAACTCTAAGGAAATTTCGTCTACTCCACAAGTTCCCATTTAGGTCCTTCAGTGCTCTGTTAAATTCTAGACGCAGTATCGTATTTTCCATAGTCTTCACCCACTTGCTCTTCTCTTTCTATAATATTGTCTTTAAGCTTGTTTCTCTCATATATCTGTGACCCTCTATGTGAAACTGCCACCTTTCAGCTATACTGTCTTTGCTTAGTACTGACCAGCTATCCGAGCTCTTGATATTCATACATCTGCTTCTTTTTTCCTCCAAGGGTCTCTCTATTTTTGTAAGAGGCTTCTATTTTTCTCGTAGTCATATATGCACAAAAATGTATGTTGAGATAAAATAAGTCATTCAAACAGTTAAAGGAGACGGAAATTTAATTGGAGGAAGAAAATTGAGAGGAGAGGCCGCCTGGTAGAATTTTACACCGAGCACAATTTAGTCATTGCTAATACTTGCTTTAGAAATCGTGAGAAAGCGTCGTGTATGTAGAAGAGACCAGGAGATACCGGAAGAATTCAAATAGATTACATAATGGTAAAACAAAGATTTCCAAACCAGATTTTAGACTGCAAAACATTTCCTTCTGGAGATGTGAACTATGCCATACTATGCTACACAAAAGAAATGAACTTGAAGGCAATATTACAGGATGGGATGAGGAGGTAGATGAAGATGAAATGAGAAATATGGTACTGCGGGAAGAAGTTAATAGAGTTCTGAAAGACCTTAGTCGAAATAAATCCACTAAAGTAGAAGATATTTCCTCATAATTATTCAGATTCTTGGGAGAGCCAACATGTAGAAACAGTCCCACCTTTTTTTCAAGATATATCAGAGAGATGAAAAGCCTCAGATTTCAAGAAGAAAGTAAGAATGCCTAGTTTATAAGAAGGCAGGTGTTGACTGGCGTTAATATTATAGTACTGTCAGATTAATAAGTCATAGCTGCAAAATACTGACACGATTGATTTACAGAAGAATGGAAAAACAGTGAGAGAGCAAGCTTTATCGTCGAATTTTACTGATGTAATCTTCTCGGGTTGTCGTGTTGTCCCAACATTTCAGCGAGTGTCCTCCTCATCATATTCAGGCGAACTGTCTAGTTGGTGTCCAGTTTGTTTCTTTTTAGCTGCTGGATCGTTGACTCTTCCGTCGAGGACACACCCAACGGGTGGACCTGTCGCGAGCCTCTGGCGAAAGCGGGGGTCAGAATAGACAAGCAGCACCGGGACTCGACTCACGGACCGTCCTCCACCCGGCCTCACCCCTGCACCCTCCCAATGCCAGCCGCGACATCTCTTCCGGTGGCACTCGACTGGCCCACCCATTGGGCCCAGAAGTTTACCTCTATCAGCCATAAAGTCATTGGAGGATCCAACGTTAGGTGGGTAATGGAGCTCCTCTGGAAAATAAAGGGCGGGTCGGGAAATAAACCAGCGTGCACTCGCTATGTCTGCCTAGGGGCAGGGGACGTGGAAGAGGCTTTGCTGGCAGGTATCGGACGCAGTGAGTGCAACCAGCTGCAAATAGTGGCTCATGTTAGCACGAATGACGCCTTCCACTTGGAATCTGGGCCATCATCAGGTCCTTTCGACGGACGGCCGATTTGGTGAAGGCAATTAGCATCGCGCGTGGCGCGCAGGCTAAGATCACATTTCATGCATCATACTCAGGATAGATCGCGGTCCTCTGGTTTGGAGTAAAGTGGAAACTCTAAACCCCAGGCTCAGGTGATGCTGCGACAGTATCGGATGCGAATCTGCTATCGGGTGGAGAGTTGCTGAGTTCGCCGCAATACGTCAGAGGTGTACTACATGCAGGAAGCGACTGCTAGAGTAACGGTGTACGTATGGCGTGGACATGTGAGGTTCTTAGGTTAGAAGGATCATCCCTTGGAATCAGAGATGAACAGCCTGTCAAAATTGAAGATACATCAGTCTTATTATCTTCGTGGTATGCTCACCCTTCCAGATCTGAATGGAAAAAGTTAATATGATATTAGTAAACTTCAGGGGCATCTCTGGTAAGGCCCCAGAATTAGTATAGCTCGTTTGAGGTTTAGTGCCCAGATAGTACTAAGAACAGAAAGTTTATTGAAACATGAAGTGAATAGCAACGAAACCCAAAATTCAGATTGTAATATTTATCGTAAGGATAGGTTGGTCACAAATGGTAGCGGCTAAGGAATTCGATAATATCTAGCGAGGTAGTGACGGATTCCGAATGCGAATTAATCGATGTGGAGTTAAGCATCAAAGGTAGGTCAAAAATGGTGATCGGATGCCTTTACAGACCATCTGCTTCACAAGCTGTAGTGGTACAGCGTTTAAGAGAGAACTTACAAAATTTCTTGAATAATCTGAACATGCTGTTGTAGTAGAGGGTGACTTCAACTTACCAGGTATGGTTTTGGAGAGAGTCATGCTATCAAAACTGATGTCAGAGGCACGGATTAGTTTGACAGTATTCTAAATTTGTCGTCCGAAAATTACTTCGAGCAAATAGAGAATCAAATCGTGAAGATAACATACTGAAGCTCCTAGCAACAAAGAGACTTGAACTTCACGAATCTCTTAACGATGAGAAGGGCGTGAAAATGAAGCAGTAGTTGAGAAGAGACTGAGACCGGGGATAGTTTCTCTCCTATGTTATTCAGTCTGTACGCTGAGCAAGCAGCGAAGGAAACCAAAGATAAATTTTGAAAGGGAATTGAAGCTCAGTAGGAAGAAATAAAAACTTTAAAGTTTGACGATGACAGTGTGATTCTGTCAGAGACGGCAAAGGATTTGGAACAACATTTCAACGGAATGGAAGGTGCATTGCAAACAGAGCAATATCAAAGTAAAACAAGGGTAATTGAAATAGTCGAGTTGAATCAGGTGATGCTGATAGAAATGGGTTAGAAAACGAGACAGTAAAAGCAGTACATGAATTTTGCTATTTAGGCAGCAAATAAGTGACGTTGATCGGCATAGAGAGGATATGAAATGCAGACTGGCAATAGCATGAAAAGCGTTTCTGAAAAACAGAATGTTTTACATTAAATATAAATTAGTGTGTTAGTAACTCTTATATGAAGGTATTTCTGTGAGGGTAGCCTTGTACGGAAGTCAATCGTGTAGAACAAGCAGTTCAAGCAAGATTTAGATAGAAGCTTTGGAAGCGTCTTGTTCCAGAAGAGCCTTGTAAATCTGATGGGTAGCTTGACTAGCAAATGAAGAGGCACCAAAATGAGTTGAAGAAAAAAGAAATTTATGGAACAACTTGATTAAATGAAGGGGATCGATTGTCGGGACACACTATGAGGTAACAAGGAATTATCAAATGTAAATAAGTTATACAAAACTGCAACCAATCACTTTTTGAATAATTATGTTTTATTCCATGAACCGGTTTTCGAACCTTTTCAGGTTCATCTTCAGATGGTTGCAGTTTTGTATAACTTATTTACATAAAATATACAGTCACGGTTCTAAAATATCCGTAATGGATAAGCATAATAAATGAATTATGAGTTTGGTAGAGGGAGGAGAGTAAAAATTGTGAGGCGAAGGCTGAATGCAGTGAGCATGTTCAAATGATTGTAGGTCGCTGTAGCTATGCAGAGACGAAGAGGCCTGCACTGGACACGCTGTCGTAGAGAGTTTAATCAAACCAGTCTTGGGAATAAAGACCATAACAAAAACATACAGTGTTAATGATAGAGAAAATTTCCCTTTGATAGTAGCACCACTATTTTAGTCACTGAGAAAACAAGAGAAGTTCTTGTAGAAAAAGCAGATGAAATTGTCTAGGAATTTTACGGTTTACCAATATGCAGTTACGTTATACTGAATATAAAGAAGTTAAATGGCAAGAATTTCAACTAGAAGAAGAAAGTGTTAAATTTAATGTAGATGGTATCTCTATACTCTGCAGATCAAATACAAACTTTCCAGGAATTGTTGTATATTCTCATCAGAACTGGGGTGAGCGCACAGAGATAATTGCAGACAGAATGTCTTAGACATGTTATGCTCTTAGAATCCTGTCATCCTCTCGTAACAGCCTGCGTCTTTTAGTTATATACTGTTCATATATGTAGTGTGAGCTATGATTGACAGCAAGGGTGCAAGTAGTTTCAAATAACGAAACGCGTTATGACGGTGTACTTGTGTTTGATACCTTGTCCGCTAACGAGGCAGAGATATTTGTCGCAGAAACAAAGATCAGACTAGGCCGTAGAAACTACAGCCAAGGAAATCGTTCTTCAGATCGTACTCAAAGGAGCAGCAATAGTGAAGTCGTGGGAATGGACCGCCCAAGCAATGCATCATTTCAAACCGTTCGAGTCGATGTTCAAATTGATCAGCCTCAGCAAATTCCCAAGGTAGCAGGAAAGACAGTCTACGTCGAAGTTAAGTCGCCCCGATGCAAGGAGGGAATTTTGTTATTAATTGAGCGATCCGAGAAAAGTGAGTTACTGGATACAATGGAAATGTAGGTGTCGCTACAATGGTGAAACGGAATGTCGCGAAAGTCCCGGTTACAGGAATGAGGATTTTGTTTTGCCACGAGGAACAAAAGTTACTGAAGTGTCGAGCGTGCGTAAAAGTGACGTAATACATATTCCAGATGAAGTAAGAAACGCTGCAGTTATAAACAAAGATTTTTGTAACAGCACCGCAAAACTGCAACGAGGAGACGAAGTTAATAATGAACTGAAGCGCAAGATCTGGAAGAAGATAGAACATTTAACAGCTGATGAACAGAAGATTTTAGCGCCTGTTTTGTTGGAGTATGCAGGTTTATTCCGAGGACGTGCAAATTTACCTGTCACTCATTTAGTTCAGCATCGTATTCATACAGGGAATGCAGCCCCAATCACACAGAAACCTTACGGAATACCATATAGTCAAAGAGAGTTGGTAGAAGACATTGTTAAAGAGCAATTAGAAGCCGGACTTATAAAATCAAGAGATCCTTCAGACCCACCTTGGTGTTCGCCCGTTGTAATTGTAAAGAAGAAATCAATTTCTGGAGAATCACAGTTCCGTTTCTGTGTTGATTACCGATCTTTGAAAGCTGTGACCACACCCGACATTTACCCCTTACCAAATTTATGGAAACTTTGGATTACTTGAGCAGATGTCGAATTTTTTTAGTATGTGATTTAACAAGTGGTTATCACCAGTTAACACTGCATCCAGATGATCAAGCAAAAGCTTCACATCTCTCTGAGCACTATGGGACTTAACATCTGAGGTCATCAGTCCCCTAGAACTTAGAAATACTTAAACCTAACTAACCTAAGGAAACCACACACATCCATGCCCGAGGCAGGATTCAATCTTGCTACCGTAGCGGTCGCGCGGTTCCAGAGCAAAAGCTTCATTTGTAACTGCAACAGGAGTATAAAAGTATCTTGGTATGAAATTTGGACTTCGTAATGCCCCAGCTACATTTCAGCGCCTGATGGATTCGGTTTTATGAGGGCTCACCCCAACACAAGCACTTGTTTACCTTGATGATGTAACAATATTTGGTGAAAACATGAAGCAGCATACTGAGAGACTACAAGCTGTTTTTGAGCGTATAACAAGTGCAAACCTGTCTTTGTCAATAGATAAATGTCATTTTGCACAAAGTAAGGTTAACTACCTTGGTCACATTATAACCACTGAAGGTGCGCTACCTGATCCATAATTAAATGAAGATGTAGAAAAATTTCCTGAACCACAGAATTTGAAAGATCTACAATCATTCTTGGGATTGTCAAATTTGTACAGGCGATTTATAGCCGGTTATGCAAATATAGCACATCCAGTGACACAGCTACAGAAGAAAGGAGCCACATTTAATTGGTCAACAGAATACAAAAGGGCAATGGAAGAACTTAAAACTGCTCTAACCACAGCCCTAGCGTTAGCCTATCTGGACTTCAGTAAACCTTTTATTCTTTCAACAGATGCATCCAATTTTTCCGTAGGTGCAATCTTGTCTGAATAAGTTGATGGTCATGAACATCCAATCACATTTGCTTCCAGACAATTAAACAAAGCAGAATGTAATTATACTACAACTGTGAAGGAGCTTTGTGCTTTGGTTTTTGGTATAACACACAGCAGATTTGTATTAACAGGAAGAGAATATATAGTTATTACAGATCATGCCGCAATTAAATGGTTACTGAGCTTAAAGGATCCAGGCTCCAGATTAACAAGATGGACATTAAGACTGAGTGAGTACCAATTTAATGTTATTCATCGACCTAGTAAACAACATGGCAATGCTGATGCAATGAGTCGGAAAGTCAATGTTTGTGTTTGCAATAAGTTGAGAAGACGAGTTAAAGGCAGCTCAAGAAGAAGATCCACAATGCAAATTATGAAAAAATGATCAAAGTTTTGTTACATAGACGGATTATTGTACAAAATCACTAGTAAAGGAAACCGCCTAGTTATTCCAGAAATCATGAAAGAGCAAATCATGAGAGAACAACACAATTCTTTATTATCACGACATTGCGGTAAAAAAGCAACAAACATTAAAGTAGCTCAAATATTTTGGTGGCCGAGCAGCAATGCTGACGTTTTCGAGTTTGTTTCACAATGTAATTCCTGTAACAGACGGAATAAAGTAGGAAAAAGTAGAGCACCACTGCAAGAACTGCGAGAGACAAGTGAACCATTTGAAAGAGTAGGACTAGGTGTTGTATGACCGTTGTCTAAGACTAAAGATGAATACAAATATGTATTGGCAATGTTAGATCATTTATCTAGATACCTTCTCATTATACCAATACCTGATCAGAGTGCTGAGGCTATAGCTAAGGTTTTTGTAAAAGAATGGATTCTTAACTTTGGATCACCACTAAATATAATTAGAGATCAAGGAACGAATTTTATGAGTGAATTACTTAAACAGACTTGTAAGCTCATGCAAATAACTCAATTGAAGACGACACCAGCACACCCTGAAGGAAATGGAAGAGTCGAGCGAGTCCACAGAACTATTATTAAAATCGTTAGCCGTTAAGTGGGCAGCAAACACGAAAATTAGGATGTGTGTTTACCGTACTTGGTAAGTTGTTACAATGCCAAAATGCACAGCTCAACTGGCCAGAGTCCATATGAGATCGTGTACGGAAGAAGAATGCATTCACCCTTAGAATTTGTACGATCGACTGCCAGATTCAGCAATGGACAAATGGCTCTGAGCACTATAGGACTTAACTTCTGAGGTCATCAGTCCCCTAAAACTTTGAACTACTGAAACCTAACTAACCTAAGGACATCTCACACATCCATGCCCGAGGCAGGATTCGAACCTGCGACCGGAGCGGTCACGCGGTTTCAGACTGAAGCGCCTTTAACCGCACGGCCACACCGGCCGGCTGCTAGATGCGACATATACTATGATATACCCTGTTAACTCTTACAATTTATATGCTTACAACAAGTTAATCACCACACATTCTTTAAGGATTGAAGACGAATGAACTGTTATTGTTTCTGTACCCATTGCTAGATCAAAGCATAATTTTGAAATGTATAAGATTTATACTTACTCTGTTAAATGGAGACAGGCAAGTATTCATGTAAAGTACGTACTAAATGATTATCTACTGATCAGCAAGGATAGAAGGTATTTTGTGTCCCTAAATGAAAACGATATGCATTTGTGTAAACGTGTCATAAGTTAATTTGCCCTGAATCGGTAGTATTCGTAGTTAGTAGAGTGTACAGCTGTGAGAAAGAATTGTTTATGAATCATCTCCCAAGAGATGATTGCCCTAGAATTTTGACACATCTTTATCATCCATTTCTCAAACGATGTTCTGAAGGTATAATTTTCTCATTTAACTCCACCCTCGATGTCACATTCATATGTAAAAATTGACACACTGGAGCTACCCTTTACACTTAATTTGAATAAAAGTGGATTAATCTTGAATGCCACACATTGTGATCTGTCATGTGAACTATCTGATATGCCTAGTGTATTGCCAACTACACTTCATGCAAATGGACATTTGCCATTAACGAGAATGTTATCTGTTTATTATAATGATTCATACATATTAACATATGGAAAGCATTCCCTATCAAGTTTTTTCTGAAGACAATGATTTAATTAAGGATATCCATGAAAATGTAATTTCTTCCAATAATGAGTTAAAAGTCATTGAAGCAACAAATAGAATTAAGTCCTTCGATTCATCCAGTAATGTTAACACATACTTGATTGTCAGTATTGTGTTTTTATTGCTTGTATTAATTTGTCTTTGTCAACGGCATCTGTCATGTATGAAATTGTCATCCTGAAAGCTCGCTTCTCTGTACCGAACGTTACTGTGTCTGCAGATGAAATACATGTCACAGTGCCTTCTGATGCCACGAATGGCGAAATAAATCATAACGCCCAGGAGGTCGTTTTGAGCCACCTTTGGTTGCTCTTTTTCTCTGGGGATAGTAGTGTAAGGGTCTATGGATTTGCATGTAGCCGTCCAGTACGTAACACGCGCTCGCCAACCGACCTATCTTGGATGGAATGCTGACAACTTGCTTGGTCAGTTGGCGTGCATCCGGCCGCAGTGCGCCACTGGCCCCCGCCGTACAACTACCGTGGCCTCTGGCGCAAATATGTCTCTTTTCTTAGCTCACCAAGGAGCCTTTCGATGCCACCGAATTTGGCCAGTGTTAGGATGTGAGTCACAGTGACGATGGATGCGCGTAGAGTGCGTGTTTTATAATCAGTCTTTTGTTAATAAACTGGTTAAACTTACTTCTTGGTGTTCGCGTATTCTGTACCTCAGGGACCCACTGCTTACGAATCTTAGAAAATAATCTGTGTAATTATCATCCGGGGGTAACAACACAACCAACCTCCTCCTCTGGCCAATTAAAAGTAAATATTAGCGGTATTAACGGGAAATTTTTAGGGGTCGTGTCTACTGTTTCTCTGCGATGTTGATAACCCTCCATCGAAATCAGTAATTAACCAAAAAGCAATTACAAGGATATACTTTGAAAAGTTCTGGGATCCACCATAGACGGAAACGGCAAGTACAAATGAAAAATCAAATAGGAACTCTATCAAAAAATTTCCACATTCTCCGCCGACACATTCCGGAGAGAACAGGTCAGCTACTTTGGATATGTGAAAAGAATGAAAGACTATGGATTATGTAAAAAAAATCTTCGAGTCTTTCACTAATAAAATTAAGAAAAATCCACGACTCAAAGATATCCAGATACATTTAGACAGAATAACGGACAGAAAAGACATTTGAAACAGAGAAAAAGTCAAACCAAATTAAAGAACTTCAATGATTTTCGAGATAAAGGTAGTAAACATGGAAGAATGCTCGCCGAGGGATAATAACAGCAGTAGGGTGAATGAAAAAGTACTGGTAAGATAGGAAGAAGATCCTCGTTTGGAAGAGCAACTCCTCTGAACAACTGTTTTAGCCTGGTCCACAGTTAACTGGATTCGACGGAAGAAGAAGTGTTTGCTGTAAACTGTTAAGTGGTAGACATCAAAATATCGGAGATCAAGGACAGACCGGTAGTTCTCATGAAAGCCACACCCCCTCACGCATGTTGAACATTTTTAGCAACTCAGTTTGAGCGTAAAAGGTATTTTTTTTACCGGAAGATGTCATAGGTACTGTTGATTTAACAACTGCTATAGAAAGTGTCTGGAAGTGTTGTCAGCAAAATCAGCCATGAGGCCGTAGAGTTCAGAGACGAGTAGATGCGGCATTCTGTTTAAGATACGAGGGGTTTTCATACAAAACTGTGAAGCTTATAAAGTATTGCGGGATATAGTGTTTTTATTACTAAAATGAAAAAGGAGAGAATGGCCGGAGATATTAACATGAAATTCGATGCATTTCAACATTATTTGAAAATAGCTTTTTTGAAAAACTGACCAGGAATTTCATTGAAAAATAAGAGCATCCTGGCTACTTACTGCTACCAAAATTTATTGCAAACAGGAAAGGAAAAATAATATATTTGCCAGAACAAGTAAAGGTATTTTAGTACTTGCATTATACGAAAACTACCGTAAAATATTATAAAAGTTAATTGTAGGTCCTGATACATGCACATCATGTGACGATATAACTAAAGCCATCTAGAATAATATTAAGCAAGAGGCGGAGCAACCGTCTAGGCACAAGACAATAATAAAATAGAGCTGAATTACTAAACTGTGCCTTGTAGTTCAAGAGAGGCAAGTAGATTCAATTATGATTTTTTAAATGTAGCAGCAAATACAGGGTTAAACAGTTCATCTGAATACGAAAAAGGTAAACTGAAAATGTCATTCCACAAAAAGCTAAGCCCAGTTAATAGCACTGACATTCTTCACTGATAGTGATAGATTTATAAAGGTTAGTGGAGTTGCAAATGGGACAGTTGTTCTTATCTAATAGGTCGTGGCCTAAATAATACTATACGGGGAGGTAAAATAGAAAAGAGACAGATGGAGAAAAGTAAGTAAACTGTTTATCACTTCAAAATTGATCACCATAATCGTTAATAAATTTATCCCACTGTGAGATAAGCCGGTCAATCCCTTCATGGAAAAAATTGGGAACATATGGGGGAGCATTTTGTTGACAGGTTGTTTCGCCTACGCTGCATAAGTTTCGCTGGGAGTTCTCTATACACCATGGAGCCCAGGTCTCTCCCCATGCGATTTCCATATTTTTTGTGCCCCGAAGAAAGACAAATGGCCGTTGATTTGCTTCAGAAGATGTGTACGCATGGGAACAATCATGTTTCTTTAGGCAGTCACAAACATTTTTCCATGAAGGCATTGACCATCTTGGCTCACAGTGGGATAAATTCATTAAAAGTTGTGGCGATTAATTTTAAAATAATAAACTGTTTACATACTTGTTTTCCATCTGCCTCGTTTTCTTTTGACTCCCCCTTATAGTAACAAGTAACAAATTGTAGACTAATTAAAATATGCTGCCTCTAAGTGCTGCTCTTGTCGTACGAAGTGTTTCAGCAGCGAAACGGGTGGGTGTCAAATGTGTCACAGAAGGCCGTAGACTAACGCAGCACCACCCAGACCACATCCCTAGAAAATCGACACCTCATCCAAAAGGCATTTCAGCACAGAACTGGGTCCTCCTTGGCTCTGGCGCGACACCGGAGCAATGTAACACATCGTACACTATCAGGGGTGAGAGTCCGTCGTCGTCTATTACGACACGAGTGACGTGTGCGTCGTCCACTTCTCCGCCTACCTTTGACGAATGTGCAGAACTATATTAGACGGCAATGGTGTACGGAACGACCTCACTGCGGACAGTAATGGCATAGTGTTGCCAGGCGAATCCAGGTTCTGTTTGTTTGAAAATGGTGACCGCATTTTGGTTCACCGCAGACTGGGGAAGCGGCATCACGGTGGCTGCATTCGCACAAGGCATACAGCGCCAACTCAAAGCCTTGTGGTTTGGAGTGCTACTGGGTACAATCACAAATCACAGTTGGTGCGTGTCCAGGGCACTGTGACCTGTGTGACCTACGTTAATGACATCCTGCGCCCCGTAGCCATAACCTTTCTGCACAGCATCCCAAACGCCATTTTTCAGCAAGGCAAAGCATGACCACATTTCGCTACACAACAACGTGACTTCCTGGCGTCACAGTATGTCGGCCTTTTGCCCTCGCCCGCCAGATCACCAGGCCGCCAATGGGAAATGTGTGGGATATGGTGAAATGACGGGTGCAACGCTAACCACCACAGATGAACTTTGGAAGCAGGGGAATGCAACTTCGATCGCTATACCACAGGACACCATTGGTGCCTTAAATGCGTGGATTCCATCACGCATGGAACAAGTTACCTGGGCCCATGACGGACCCTGTGCCTACTGGGTAACAGGTCACATGCTGAACCGAGTTCAAATGCTAATCATTTCTGCAGAACATCCTAATGTATATGTCCTGTGTGAATATGAACGTCTTATCTCTAGTCGTTGAAGGTGTTCTGTTTTTCTGTACATGAGTGTATCATCACTGAAGACCACTGTTTGGAAATATGTACTTTTCACATCTCCTGTTCACTTTCTGTGGACTCGTGGCTATTCTGAGAAAGGTCTAGGGAGGTCTAGTGACCGACAGGATTTTTCAAGTGGCTTTGGCATTTGAAATAGCTACCGTTGCATTCGATTAAGACACTGTACATGTGAATGCGAAGCGATGCGAATTTTAGAGAGAAAAACAATCCTATCACGTCGCACAATCCTCACTAGACCCTGTTAGTAGAATATGTTTAAAGATACCTGAAGAGTTCACGACTAAATAACCATATTCTGCCATTAAATGAAAATTTAAGCTCATATTGCGTTATGAAGTGTCATATGAGCTTAACCCCCAAAGTGGAAAGAGGATTATTTTCGTGAAGATGAGAGAATAAGATGATGTCACATTTGTGTTCCGCTGGTTTTTAGTTGGACTTGCTTTTGCTTCCCAACATTAATCACCGGATCTCACCTGACAAGACACTGTCGTATTCGTCTTAACTCAGAGCTGCTATTCAAAGCTTGTTAAAAGTTATTGGCTATGTCGTGGATGGTATTAAGAGATGACGGATTGCACATAAACGAGAAGGTGCCAGACAAAAATGATGAATAAATGCGTTGTTAAACACTTGTCCCTTGTCAGCAATGTTACAAAACTGTGAGCCGCGCATCCTCTAATCCAAGGAACACTACAAATGCCCTTGTCACGATTCAGCCACACACATGTCTACAAAACCGCTGTTGCATATTTACTGATTGTGTGTATTTCGTCGTGACAGTGCAAGCGTCTTAGAGGTCCTTAGACTATGTGACAATCTTCTCTTGATATATGAGAAAGCATATCTCAAGATTTCCTTAAATGTATTAGGAAATAGTTTTTCGTAGTGGCTTTTATAGGTACCTTAATTTTACTTCTTCTGATGGCTAAGGAAATAAATTCGCAACTTCACAAAATTAATGTCGAATTACAGCGCATTGCATTAGACGTGTCGTTATCGAAGCTGTTCATAGTTTCGTTCGATAACTCTCGTTACGAACACTTTACAAACCATATCCTCAAAGTGACCAAGAACTATGCACTCTCTCTTCCTTGTGTGTGTATTATTATTACTAATACTATTATTATTTACTAAAATTAAAAATACTATTTTTCGGAACATAAAAATATAATAAATAGTGCAGCGAATTATCTGACTATTGCAGATCATCAGCAGAAACATAAATGCACGATCATTTTGTGTTTGGTTTGGGTACTTAAAGTGTAGCAAATACCTATTACGATGTGGTATTGCATGAAATGAAGTAGTGAAGGCAGCAGGGCATCAAATGGTACAAATCTGACAAAATACGAGACATTTAATTTAACTGAATAAAGGAAAAAATAAAACTGCAGCAAATGAGCTGGCAAAGTATAATACAGACTGACAGAAAATGCAGAAACAGGAATGGCTAGAGCATAAATTCAGTGCTGTTAAAGCATCAACAACTAAGGAAAAAACACTTGCCCGCGAAAGGCAAAGGTCCCGAGTTCGAGTCTCGGTCCGGCACACAGTTTTAATCTGCCAGGAAGTTTCATATCAGCGCACACTCCGCTGCAGAGTGAAACTACGAAAAAGATAGATGCCACCTACAGGAAAATTAAGGAATTTGAAGAAAAAAATGGCTCTAAGCACTATGGGACTTAACATCTGTGGTCATCAGTTCCCTAGACTTTGAACTACATAAACCTAACTAACCTAAGAACATCACACATATCCATGCCGGAGGCAGGATTCGAACTGCGACCGCAGCAGCCGCGTGGTTCCGGACTGAAGCGCCTAGAACCGCTCGGCCACAACGGCCGGCGAATTTGAACAAAAGAGACAGTTGTGTGAATATGAAGAGCTCTGATGACAAGTCAGTACTAACCTATAGAGCAAGCCTGAAAGGAGGAAGGAATATATGGAGAGTCTATACAAGGGAAAGAAACTTCAAGACAATGCTGGAAAGGGAAGAGGAATTAGATGAGCATGAGATAGGAGATGTGACACTGTGAGCATAATTTAACAGGGCGCTAAAACAAATAAGTCGAAACTGTGATCGCAGAATACACAATATTCCTTCAAAATTATGGAGAGTCTTGCAAGAACCAACCATTACAAAACTATTCCACTTTGTGTGCAAGATGTATAAGACTGGTGAAATACCCTCAGACTTAAAGAAAAGTTCAGCAATTTAGAATTTAGCAAGACAGGTACTGACACATGTGAATAACACCGAGCTATCAGTTTAATAAGTTACGGTTGCAAAATGCCGACACTTGGATTTACCGAAGAATGGAAGTCGACCTTGGGGAACACCAATTTGGGTTCCTGAGAAATGTAGGACTCAAGATAAAATAATGGCTCTACGACCTATCTTAGAAGACAGTCTGAAGAAAGGCAAATATTTGTTTATGGCATTTGTGGGCTTAGTGACATTGTTGACTGGAATTCACTATTTGAAATTCTGAAGGTAGAGGGGATAAAACGCAAGGAGTGAAAGTTAATCTGCAGCCCATACATAAAGGAGACTGCTGTCATAAGATCAAAGTACATGGAACGAAATCAGTTATTGAGACGGGAGTGCAACAGGTTTGCAGTCACTCCTCCATGTTACTTGTGTTTCATGTATGCAGTGAGTATGTAGTAATGAAAATCATGGAGAAATTTGGGAAAGGAATTAAACGAAAGGTGACAGTGACTGTTGTTGATAATTCTTCCGGGTTATATGGCCGTGGTCCATGGAATTCTTCTATTCCTAACGTTTCGTCCAATACTACATTGGACATCCTCAGAGGTATGGCTGGTCCTGCTGAGTCCTGCCGGCAGGACTCCGCAGGACCAGCCATACCTCTGAGGATGTTCAGCGTAGCATTGGACGAAACGTTAGGAACAGAAGAATTCCATGGACCACGGCCATATAACCCGGAAGAATTATCAACAACAGTACCATCCGGTCGTGAAAGCCTTCATTGTGTGACAGTGACTGCACATAGTGCACACTGTAGAGTGAAAGGGTAACACTGAAGTGAAGGTATCGCTATACTTCTGTTACAGAAAGGCAATCGTCGGAAGTACTCTAACTATCGAAGAATAACACTTTCTAATCATGACTTGAAAATTCTCAAGAAGATTTTATATCGAAGATTACATACAATATTGGTGCTCAAATCAAATGGTTCAAATGGCTCTGAGCACTATGGGACTTAACAGCTGTGGTCATCAGTCCCCTAGAACTTAGAACTACTTAAACCTAACTAACCTAAGGACATCACACACATCCATGCCCGAGGCAGCATTCGAACCTGCGGCCGTAGCAGTCGCGCGGTTCCGGACTGCGCGCCTAGAACCGCGAGACCACCGCGGCCGGCAATATTGGAGCCACAATTAGAAAAGGAGCAATACGGTTTCCGGTCATAAAGGTCTACAGCATACATGTAACGATGGAGTAATACTGGCAGAATTATAAAGATCTAATCCTAATCCTGCTTGATATCGAGAAGACACATGACAACGTAAAAAGAGGAAAGTTGGGGTTTGTTTTAGAAATAAAAGTGTGCCTCAAGGCTTCGAGAGGAAGACTCAAATGTTACACTAGCACTTCGTGTGAATTGACATAGATTACTCATCCTGGTTCCACACCATAAGTGGAGTCCACCCAGTGCTGTCTATCATATTCATGGATGACATAATGAAGAACATCAACAAGTCCCGTGCACAACTTAATAAATTGGCTTTTCCTGGTGTGATCAAGGGAGAGCAGAGTTGGAAGCACAATTTTGGACGTCAGAGGTAAACTATCGTAAGTGAAATTTCACTAACTTTAGAGCAGGACACTAAGAAGCTGCTGCGGCTCGGCTCCTGCCGCCTGTAAAGTAAGTCATATACACAATTATGAAGAGTCTTACTTTTTATAACCCACTAGTCTTCACGCGTACCTTCTCTTTATGAATGTTTTTGTTTAATATTACGGGGAGACAGCACTACGTTATTTTTTCTCTCAGAAGTATATCTGCGAAGCCGTCTTTATTTACACTTACTATCTTGTAAAGGTACTTATTACAATAGTTTGTTGTCGATTTATTTTCCTTTTTATGTTTATATGCGTTTATCTTTATCATGCAGGATTATTCTATGTTATTTGAATGAGAATATCAGACTTACTGGTATTGAAGTTTAGAAATAAAAGCAATCACACTTATTAGATACCAGTAGATATTTTAAGAGCTGTAATGTTTTCCTTTCAAAAATATTATTTATCAAGCACAAGTCGCAGAAGTGGCATCAAATAAAAAGACTTGCACGAAGCAGCCGAATTCCCCAGAAGGGGAATCCCGGCCAGAAATGCCGTAACAAATTCATTCACCATCTACCTCCAGATGAGTGTACCCCTTCAATAAGAATTTATAGTCGATACTTTAACATTAGGAACACAACTCGAAATCCAAATATATGTCACAACCATCGGTAAGTTACGATTCTGACCTGCACAGTTATCAGTCCATATCGTAAGTTCCGCAATTTGAGTTTCAGGTAGGTTAGCCAGGACCCACCTCAGCAAACAAGATGACACTTCCTTACTTCCATGGCCTGCAACTGTTTCATCCCACATGCAGCTATAGGCTTTCTGATCTGATGCATCAACGTTTGTCAAATTACATGTCCAGAGCTTTATTAGATAAAAAGCACTGGATTTAGTAGAGTTTGATTTCGGCAAACATTTCTGAATATCGAACATGACAACCTTTGTTTTTTATCCACGTTTTTTGACCGATTTTTGTCATAGGTCTTGTTTTTATGTCTTATATCTGCTTCTGTCAATTGGGCATCATAATCTTATTTTATTTGGAATGATTTAATGATTCTTCATGAGTTATCAGACATTTTTAATTTCACCTGAAACTCGTCTCGGTCATCACAGGTATCATTAGCGGGTTCCTTGAAACCTAAGCTAAACTAGATACTAAAAATGTCATGGTAAAGCCACAGCTTTGCAATTAACTCTTGCTTCACTTGATTTTCCTTTCAGTGTTCTAGGTACAAAAAGTACATGTCTTATACAGGGTGAGTCACCTAACATTACCGCGGGATATATTTCGTAAACCACATCAAATACTGACGAATCGATTCCACAGACCGAACGTGAGGAGAGCGGCTAGTGTAATTGGTTAATACAAACCATAACAAAATGCAGGGAAGTATGTTTTTTAACACAAACCTACGTTTTTTTTAAATGGAACCCCGTTAGTTTTGTTAGCACATCTAAACATATAAACAAATACGTAATCAGTGCCGTTTGTTGCATTGTAAAACGTTAATTACATCCGGAGATATTGTAACCTAAAGTTGACGCATGACTACCACTCCTCCGCTGTTCGATCGTGTGTATCGGAGAGCACCGAATTACGTAGGGATCCAAAGGGAACGGTGATGGACCTTAGGTACAGAAGAGACTGGAACAGCACATTACGTCCTTTTTATTGGTCTTTTTCACTGACGCACATGTACATTACCATGAGGGGTGAGGTACACGTTCGACGGGCGTTTCATAGGACGTGGAGGACGCATAAATTGGCCAGCCCGTTCTCCTGATCTTACACCTCTGAACTTCTTTCTGTGGGGTACGTTAAAGGAGAATGTGTACCGTGATGTGCCTACAACCCCAGAGGATATGAAACAACGTATTGTGGCAGCCTGCGGCGACATTACACCAGATGTACTGCGGCGTGTACGACATTCATTACGTCAGAGATTGCAATTGTGTACAGCAAATGATGGCCACCACATTGAACATCTATTGGCCTGACATGTCGGGACACACTCTATTCCACTCCGTAATCGAAAACGGAAACCACGTGTGTACGTGTACCTCACCTCTCATGGTAATGTACATGTGCGTCAGTGAAAAAGACCAATAAAAAGGTGTTAGCATGTGGACGTAATGTGCTGTTCCAGTCTCTTCTGTATCTAAGGTCCATCACCGTTCCCTTTGGAACCCTACGTATTTCGGTGCTCTCCGATACACACGATCGAACAGCGTAGGAGTGGTAGTCAAGCGTCAACTTTAGGTTACAATATCTCCGCTCGTAATTAACATTTTACAATGCAACAAACGGCACTGATTACGTATTTGTTTATATGTTCAGATGTGCTAACAAAACTAACGGGGTTCCATTTAAAAAAAACGTAGGTTTGTGTTAAAAAACATACTTCCCTGCATTTTTTTATGGTTTGTATTAACCAATTACACTAGCCCCTCTCCTCACGTTCGGTCTGTGGAATCGATTCTTCAGTATTTGATGTGGTTTACGAAATATATCCAGCGGTAACGTTTGGTGACTCACCCTGTATACTGAAATGGCTACCATGATACAGTCTGCCTAATTTCTCTGGTCTGCAGTCAGTGACACTCGCTTGTGTGGGAACATTCTGACATGCATCGTGATACCGTCTCTCTCTTTCTTCGTCCAACTTATTTGGTGAAACTTACTTTTCTCTCTGATCTGGTTCAGCAATTCCATCAGTAGTTTTTTTGGCAAGAAATGTCTTGACATACATTTCCGACATACTCCAAGTAATTAAAAAAAATGTTTTTCAAACTTTAATCTTTGACCAGGAGCTTCAAAGAAATAATGAAGTGTCAGTTTATAGTTAACTTCCCTCTCTTGTACTAGCCTTTTATCCACATTGTTGGAATTATTTGAAGCTATATACAGGGTGTTACAAAAAGGTACTGCCAAACTTTCAGGAAACATTCCTCACGAGGCAGAGAAAATCCCTGACCCCGCCGGGAATCGAATCCGAGAACCCGGGCGCGGGAATCGAGAACGCTACCGCACGACCACGAGCTGCGGCCTACGTGCTGTAGAACTGGGGGGTAATACACTGATATGCAGAACTTAAGAACGGAAGTAACTTTCACATGATATGTCACTGCCAAGAAACGTCGTTCGATGGAAGTTGGACCGAAATAAACACGCAATGAGACGAACAGAACTAACACTTTTACGCAAAGACAATAATTACACTGCAGCAGCCGCGATCCATGGTGGTCCTCTGGACATTACAAGACATTGTTCTTAATAGGGTGTGTGATCATCACGGACGGGAGTGCGTGTTCTGTCACGTGCTCCCACGCTAGCCACAAGGCTTGTAAGGACTTTTGTAGTAAGGCGTTCCATAACAACACCAGCGCAGTTGACAGCTGGTGGGCGGTCGTTGGTGCAGTAGGTCCCTTCAAAGCACCCCACACGTGCTCCGGGCCAGCACATTCGCCCAATACACGTCGGTTTCGAGGGCTCTTCCACATGCGCTGTTCGATGCGGTAGCGCAGTGTCATCCATAAACTGAAGTCCGAACCAGACGTCCGAGAAAAGACGCATGTGGGGAAGGAGCACAGTGTTACAATAACGTGGAACGGTGAGGGTAATGTGTTCAGAGATTTGGAGGTCAGTACACTGATACCTCACCATACCAGCAAAATGAACATTTTCGAAAATGTTCCTGGGCGCACATCTCGCCATCTGTGGGTACGTCCAGTGAGATATGTGGAATCAGTTGCAAAGATTGTGCCAGTTGTTTATTCAGCATGTCTCGGCTGCTTTCCCTTAACAATCAAATACATGCCCATTCACGCTGCACCTCTGTGAGTCATATCTTGTGTGATGTATCATACACGCTCGATTAATATTGTAGGTTGGGTCACATGAACAGTCTCCTTTGTGAAGTGATTGTATTTTACTACGGTTGAGAGTGTGTGATCATTCTATTTCATGTTCCACAAAGTGCTACACCCAGAAATTGGTACTGAGTCCAGTTGTGACTGACTGATATTGCAATCTTAGGGTAAAACGGTTTTTCTTTTTTTAAAGGACACAATTTTATATTTCTTAAAATATTGCAACCTTTGCAGCACTTCAGTTTGAATGCACAAATGTATTTTGTCATATTTTAACAGCGTGTGTGTGTGTGTGTGTTTTATTATCTGGGGTGGAGATTGAGAACCAGCCCAGCTGAAAGGCCATCCAGTTGGGCGGTGTACCAGACTGACAGTCGTTAATCTGCTTTGTGGATATTTTTCCGGGTTTCGCACACATGCCGTGCTCGTAAGATGGCAAGCTGCTCCTTAAACTATAAGGGGCGATCAAAAAGTTTCCGTTTGAGGGCATTACTCTACCACGCAAACATTTGGGGTTACACTCGTCTGGTATGCGACGTTACTGGGAGGGAGGGGGGGGGGGTGGTCCACTGGGGGCCGAACCGCACAATAACCCTGGGTTCGGCGTGGGGCGGCGGTGGGGTGAGCGGACTGCTGTAGCCTGTTGCGAGGTTGTGTACCACTGAGGGCTACGGTAGAGACGAAGCCTCTCCATCGTTTCTAGGTCCCCGGTTCAATACACACAAACAATACACAATATAAGCACCCACATACATTCGTGTCGTCCCATAGCGACACCTTCAACGTGCGATGCAATGGTGTCGTTGCATTGATGTCGTTGTAATGCAGGACGATATTACTCCTACATGAAGAATGTTAGACCGCGCTAAACCGGTGACGCTATACCCCAAAAAAGGAAAAAAAAAATCTTTCGTGTCTTTCCGATGTGCATGCGCGGTAAACACAAAAACGTGCACTATGGCGACCTTATTACGAAATGATTCCGGGCAGGACCAACGTCCTGTTGTTCTTTTCTTGGCTTCCGATGGACAAACACCGGTAGACATCCGTCTGAGAATCAAGAATGTGAATGCGGCAGCATGTCTGTCGAAAAACCACCGCTGTTGAATGGTGTGCGACAAGTAGTGCTGCTGCTGCACGTCCGCATATCGCAGAAATGGGAATCAGTCGTGCACCCGCCCTCCTGTTATCATATCTCCCCATGCCATTATCTCACTGTCAGTCCCCTAAGAAAGACATTCTTAAGTAACAGAACCCAGTACAATGTCCTCGGCGCCGGACGTGGTGGCCAAGCGGTTAAAGGCGCTAAAGTCTGGAACCGCGCGACCGCTACGGTCGCAGGTTCGAATCCTGCCTCGGGCATGGATGTGTCTGATGTCCTTAGGTTAGTTAGGTTTAATTAGTTCTAAGTTCTAGGCGACTGATGACCTTAGAAGTTAAGTCGCATAGTGCTCAGAGCCAATGTCCTCGATGGCGTGTGTTAATCAGAGACAAGGGCACCGTTCGGAACGCCCCAGGGTAGTGTTATAGAACCGCTGTTATTTTCTATTTGCGTAAATGATATGGCGAACAAAGTGAGCAGATATATGCGGCTGTTTGCTGATTATGCGGTGGTGTACGGGAAGGTGTCATCGTTGACAGACTGTAGGAGGATACAAGATGATATAGACAAATTTTTTGTTAGTTAGTCTGATGTATGGCAGCTAGCTCTAAGCATAGAAAAATGTAAGATAAAGCGGGTGAGTAGGGAAAACAAACCCATAATGTTCGGATACATCGTTAGTAGCCGGTCATTATGGCCGAGCAGTTCTAGGCGCTTCAGTCCGGAATCGCGCTGCTGCTACGGTCGCAGGTTCGAGTCCTGCTTCGGGCATGGATGTGTCTGATGTCCTTAGGTTAGTTAGGTTTAAGTAATTCTAAGTCTAGGGGACTGATGACCTCAGATGTTAAGTCCCATAGCGCTCAGAGCCATTTGAAACATCGTTAGAAGTATTGGTTGGTTAGTTGATTTGGGGGAAGGACCAAACAGCGAGGTCATTCGTCACTTCGGATAAGGGAAGGAAGCCGGCCGTGCCCATTCAAATGAACCAGACACTCTGTGACCAAAATGGTACTGAAACAGAGGATGACAGACTAAAGGCTGAAATACTAAATGTCTTTTTCCAAAGTTGTTTCACAGAGGAAGACTGCACTGTAGTTCCTTCTCTAGATTGTCGCACAGATGACAAAATGGTAGATATCGAAATAGACGACAGAGGGATAGAGAAACAATTACAATCGCTCAAAAGAGGAAAGGCCTCTGGACCTGATAGAATACCAGTTCGATTTTACACAGAGTACGCGAAGGAACTTGCCCCCCTTCTTGCAGCGGTGTACCGTAGGTCTCTAGAAGAGCGTAGCGTTCCAAAGGATTGGAAAAGGGCACAGGTCATCCCCGTTTTCAAGAAGGGACGTCGAACAGATGTGCAGAACTATAGACCTATATCTATAACGTCGATCAGTTGTAGAATTTTGGAACACTTATTGTGTTCGAGTATAATGACTTTTCTGGAGACTAGAAATCTACCCTGTAGGAATCAGCATGGGTTTCGAAAAAGACGGTCATGTGAAACCCAGCTCGCGCTATTCGTCCACGAGGCTCAGAGGGCCATAGACACGGGTTCACAGGTAGATGCCGTGTTTCTTGACTTCCGCAAGGCGTTCGATACAGTTCCCCACAGTCGTTTAATGAACAAAGTAAGAGCATATGGACTATCAGACCAATTGTGTGATTGGATTGAAGAGTTCCTAGATAACATGACGCAGCATGTCATTCTCAATGGAGAGAAGTCTTCCGAAGTAAGAGTGATCTCAGGTGTGCCGCAGGGGAGTGCTATTCACAATATACATAAATGACCTGGTGGATGACATCGGAAGTTCACTGAGGCTTTTTGCAGATGATGCTGTGGTGTATCGAGAGGTTGTAACAATGGAAAATTGTACTGAAATGCAGGAGGATCTGCAGCGAATTGACGCATGGTGCAGGGAATGGCAATTGAATCTCAATGTAGACAAGTGTAATGTGCTGCGAATACACAGAAAGATAGATCCTTTATCATTTAGCTACAAAATAGCAGGTCAGCAACTGGAAGCAGTTAATACCATACATTATCTGGGAGTATGCATTAGGAGTGATTTAAAATGGAATGATAATATAATGTTGATCGTCGGTAAAGCAGATGCCAGACTGAGATTGATTGGAAGAATCCTAAGGAAATGCAATCCGAAAACAAAGGAAGTAGGTTACAGTACGCTTGTTCGCCCACTGCTTGAATACTGCTCAGCAGTGTGGGATCCGTACCAGATAGGGTTGATAGAAGATATAGAGAAGATCCAACGGAGAGCAGCGCGCTTCGTTACAGGATCATTTAGTAATCGCGAAAGCGTTACGGAGATGATAGATAAACTCCAGTGGAAGACTCTGCAGGAGAGACGCTCAGTAGCTCGGTACGGGCTTTTGTTAAAGTTTCGAGAACATACCTTCACCGAAGAGTCAAGCAGTATATTGCTCCCTCCTACGTATATCTCGCGAAGAGACCATGAGGATAAAATCAGAGAGATTAGAGCCCACACAGAGGCATACCGACAATCCTTCTTTCCACGAACAATACGAGACTGGAATAGAAGGGAGAACCGATAGAGGTACTCAAGGTACCCTCCGCCACACACCGTCAGGTGGCTTGCGGAGTATGGATTTAGATGTAGATGTAGATGAACCAGTCCGGCATTTGCCTCAAGTGATTTAGGGAATTCATGGGAAGTCTAAATCAGGATGGCCGGGCGGAGGTTTGAACCGTCATCCTCCCGAATGCGACTCCAGTGCGCTGACCACTGCGCCACCTCGCTCAGCGTTAGTGTTGTCCTGGTTCACAGACTCGCATTGTTTAAATATCTGGACCTAAAGTTGCAAAGCGGTAAGAAGTAGAACGAACATGAGTACTGTGGTAGGCAAGGCGAATGGTCGACTTCGGTTTGTTGGTAGAATTGTGGGAAAGTGTGGTTCATCTGTAAAGGAAACCACATATAGAACGCTGGTGCGACCTATTCTTGAGTGTTTGGGAGCCCTACCAGATTGCATTAAAGGAAGACATCGTACGCTGGGTTGTGGAGTATGTACTGTATTTACGGTCTTCTTCACACAAAAGGACACGGACGTTTACCGAACTGGTACCTTCAACCTGGTGGGCCAGTCGGATGATTGCCTCCAATCTTACGACGATTTTTCCTGATTGGCAAACCGATTCTGGACTGTACAGACTTCGAACGGAGACTTTTTGACCGCCCCTCAAGTATCGGCTCTGTTACTAGAACTGTCAAATTATTAACATACGACCTGAACCATAAGTGTCGTAAAACACGTACCTGGAGCGTGCCTGAAGTTACTTACATATTTTTCGTCTAAGGAATGTTGCGTCCTCTGTGCCAGGGAAACCTCTATTCGTGGAGGCGTAACAAATTTATTCGTCTGTCTCTACTTTCCCAGTTCGAGAGCCGTGAAACTTATCTCGAGTTTGATATTTAATTAATAGATAGCCAATATTTGTATAAACGTATTGCTTAGAATGCCAGTAAGACGAGAGCGACGTTGCAATGAATGGAGCGGTTGGCGTGCTCTCAGGGTTAAGGGATAATACTGTTGATACGAATCGTGACTCGTGAATGCGTTCGTATAATCTTAAACTGAGTTCTCGTTTTCGTGAGAGTGACAGAAGGGAAACCAAACAAGGCGCAGCGGCTCTTGTGGCGCGTCATGCTCCTAAATGGGCGCGGGCGCTGCCTGCTCGGCGCTCCTCCCGTCATTAGAGCGAGTAATTACCGGCCTCCGGCGGTGGCGCGCGGACCACTACTCGTCTGATCAGCTTTTTCCCCAAAATGTCATTCTCACTCTGACTTCCAAGAAACAAAAAATGAAGTATTTGTCCCCATTTTGTCTCCAGTCTCCTATTAATACCTCGAATTGCTTGACGTTCTTCGTTAATTGTACTGTTGCCACATTATTTAAAAATGCCCTCCGTATCTTACAGACTAAGATGGAACTGTTCATTAAAAAGAATTAAAGTAAACCGCAGCCACTAGCGCTGTTCATTAAAGAACTATCTAAATCTACTCATTGCCGAGCAGAGTTTGAGGTAAATTATTATGAGCTTCTAGAGATGAGTTTCTTTCTGGAAGTACGTAAGAGGCAACTTCGCTACATAAATGAATGCACTGCACTTCTGTAATGTGTTTGAGACAAACTTTAGAAATCCGTCACAGGACATGTTGTGACGTGGATGGAAGCGAAGAAAGCGACTTTTCGGATTTTTTAGTCAGCAATACTAATGGTCTAAGATACAGTTATAGCCCATATATTACAATTTAAGGAAGGCTAAAATTTTGCCTTTTGTGAAAGGCAAGTGGAAGAAAATAGTATTCCTGTGTCAGACATGTTGCCAAGCAGGCTGTGACCCGTCTGCAGGATTGAAATAGTAGGCTCAAAACGTTTAATAAGGAATGTGGTTACTAGTAGACATAAGTTATTTGAAGGAATTTGATTTTTGGTATTAATTACACTAGAAGTAAAGTACGCTAAATAGTAGGAACTCGTTGTGCTGAAGCTACTGCAGAATCTGTTGTTGCTGTAACAGAGCAAGTGCGGCTGCTAAGAAAGGAAACTTTTCGCCCAAAGGAGGAACGTGGGGAACTCCTTAGTAGATTTGAGGATTTCTCAGCCGTTCAGGTCCAGTCATAATCATTCTCAGAGGAAAATAAGGAAAAGTTGAGGATCGCTTCTTCTTCTTTTGAGCCGGCTGTAGCCGCACTTTTCGGGTAAAACAACGGAAGATGTGTTGATATTTTTAATGATGCCAACACAACGTCAAAATGGAATGGCTGATATAGACGTCACTAGTGAGGTCTGACAACAACGTTAAAGAAAGAGAACCAAGTGAAGAGAGAAAAAAAAACGTTAAGGAACGGACAATGAGCGTCAATAGGCAGACCGACTAAAAAAAATGACTCTGAGCACTATGGGACTTAACATCCGAGGTCATCAGTCCCCTAGAACTTAGAACTACTTAAACCTAACTAACCTAAAGACATCACACACATCCATGCCCGAGTCAGGATTCGAACCTGCGACCGTAGCGGTCGCGCGGTTCCAGACTGAAGCGCCTAGAACCGCTCGGCCACACCGGCCGGCAGACTGGCTATACCCCTGATTACTGACCCTTGTCGACACAAGTAAAACGGCCCATACCTCAGTAACTATTTGTTTCAAGACGTGTGTTTATATTTTTCCTAGGTTCGACCAGTACTATCTTTTGTAAGCATATGGGACATCTTTTCTTTTGAAATATCACATACGAGGTGTGGATCGAAATGACTCTTAGGTCGCAGACCGGTCACGTACAAGAAAATTTGGTAACGTTTGTGCACACTGTTGATTTCACATTGACCTGAAAAGAACCTGCGTCTTGAACCTCGAAGTAATTTTTCTTCTTTCTTTCTTTTTTTTAAAACGGATGAATTGTGACGTAAACCGTATCAAAAGAGTTCAGTTTCCCCGACTTAAACACAGATTGCGAAATGGATTCGAATTATGCGAGCCTGGACTGACGTCAGCTGTTTGTGGCAAATTAAAACACAAATAACTAGCTAAAGCAGGCGATTGAAAAACTGACACCTTACTGACACCAGATTATCGGGGCTATCATTACTCTTACACACTGATAAGTCCATGTGGTATCGCAAACGTAACCTCAAACATAATCTATCCAGTGCTCTTATAAATTAGATCTAACACGTGAGAACAGACAGTGTCGAGAATTACCCGAAAATCATTTCTCTCACCAAACCGTAGCGTTTGGATGTTGGACGAACACTTCTCGAGACAAAAGCTCTTGTCGAGAAGTGTAAGGACCACTTACTGACAGCAGTGGCACTACACCTCAGGGTGGGTGAGAGAAATGGCACCTACGAGGTCTGTTGTCCTGGCAGCTTCCCCAGTGCCAAGTGTGTTTCCAGTGCGCAAAGAATGAGCACAGCTCATCACGCCTTCCGGAGCTTTGCTGGCTATACACCACTGTCTCCATGTCGTGTACTTCGGTGCCATAACTGACATTGCTGAGCAGTAGTGTAACAGTCACCCACCAGGGTTCGACAAGGACGATGGCCAATAAATATAGGATATTGTGAGGTCACTCCTCCACCAACCAGAACATAAACAGCTTGCAGTCTGATTGCGGAGGCTGGCCCCACGCGTCGGTCAAGTCCCTCAAGTTTCGCAGCCACCGTGACCACGGCTATAGTGCACCTCGCGCCGAAACTTGGCGAGATTACGAATGGGCAAGCAGCCAGCTGATCTTCATCACAAAGTGTGTCACGGATTCGCTGAAACTCAAATCTCGTCATTCTCTGCAGTTCGAGACGCAGACTGAATTGCTGCGCGAATGAATGCCTCGAGTCTCTAAGCTCGATTATTTATACCCTTATACACGTCCAGTCACATTAATGTGACCACCGCCTACGTACGACGACGACGTGTAGTAACTACTCACAGACGGCATGTGACAGCACTAGCTGTGGGGGGTACGTAAAGCGTGTAGCCTGTCCGGGGAACACAGACGTCAGTGCAGTTGTTGTAGTGATGCAGAAACGTCGAAAAGCGCACGATGGTTGACCCAAGTGTGGAAGTATCTCGGAAACAGCGAAGTTTGTAAACTGTTTGCGTGCCGCTATTCTTAAAAATATACCGTGCGTGGCAAAATGGCGCTATCCAAAACTGGCGCCGAGGCAACTGTTGTGCGACACGGACTATAGATGACAGGGGTGAACGATGGCAGCACAGATGTATATGGCAGAATAATCGTGCCACTGCTCAGCAATTGACGGCCCAGACGAACCGAGGATATTTCGACAGTGTCTCCTCAACGACCAACCAGACCATGCGCGTACTAATTCCCATCATGCCTACCACGTACAAGGTATCAGACATGGGCGGTGCCATGCATAGGGTGCCCACAATTTGGTTAAGATCAGTTGCGTTGATGAGAGCCAGTACAATGTCTGATGACATTCCAGCTACGTGACAAACCGAAATACTCCATTCACTATAGCGACAGTAGAGCACTTCTCTAATAAAGCAGCTTCACATATCTCACATTTCATGAGCCTTCCGCAGCTAGTTCTCGTGTCTCTGTATTTTTCTGTTTATCACGAACTCATTTTCTTCTTAACGCCATTATTATTCGTAGCGCATCCTGATACTGATCGTCAATTTCGATTAAAGACACTTTTTTATGTCATATTTCCAGCTGGACATATGTTGCAAAGCTAACTTGGTTCGCGCCGATGTGTCCACTTCTCTTCGCAGTTAATTTCAGTTCGTAGTATTACCACGTACATGATAACATCATGTGAAATATTAGTACCGACAGCCAACTATATACACTCCTGGAAATTGAAATAAGAACACCGTGAATTCATTGTCCCAGGAAGGGGAAACTTTGACACAGCTAGCGCCATTCGACGGCCAACACCGCGGTTCCTGGTGTGTCCGCTGTGCCGTGCCTGTGATCATTGCTTGTACAGCCCTCTCGCAGTGTCCGGAGCAAGTATGGTGGGTCTGACACACCGGTGTCAATGTGTTCTTTTTTCCATTTCCAGGAGTGTATATATTTATATGTACGTACGTATGTTCCACATCGCATTCTACCAAACGTGGTTCAGATATCACTTATTGTCTGGAAAAGATCTCTTCGAGATTTTTTAACAGCTGCCTACCAGTTAAAGGGGTGGAAATGCGGTTGAAAGAACAATGTAGCAAATGATGCGTTACTACCCACATTTTTGTCATCATGTGTTTGAGAATGAGAGCACTTAGTGAGTTGCAACTGACTTTACACACAATTTCAAATCTTTACGAAACTTTTTGTCGCTGACGAACGCCCAAAAAATGAAAGAAAAACGTTTGACGCTTACTTTTTTCGCCATTCATGCAGTAAATCTGCCACATGAATCGTGACGTTTTAACGTATCACTTCTTTACTACTACTTGTATTCGCGACACATTTTTCAGCAAGTATTCACTTGTAGGCCTACCATTAAACGTACCGGCAAAATTAATCACTGTGCGGAACACAGTTCAGGAGATATGACGTCATAAACACTGATATGCACTGCCGCGTCAAGTGAGACGTTTAAATTTATTACTCAATTGCTACCACCTCTATTCGCAATAAATTTCGCAGACAGAATCCACAAGTCTGCTGGATGTACCTACAATTGTGTATCACGTATATCGAATTGTTCAGCAGATATGACGTTAAATATTGAGATGCGTGAAAAACTGCCGCATCATGTATGGCGTTTTATTACTCCGTAAACTACCAACTACACTCGCAACCCATTTCTCAGACAGTATCCACATTCGCTGCGGAATGTACCTACAAAAATATACCATTGTACGACAGATAGTTGAGGAGATCTGATGTCATAAAATAATGAGGTGTCTGAAAAACTACCGCATTATGTACGACGTTTTACTTCATCAGCTCTTTACTACTAACTTTACTCACGACGTATTTCGCAGACAGTAGCCAAATACACACTGGATGTACCTGCAAAATTATATAATTGTCTAGCATATAGTTCAGGAGACATGACGTCACAAATGTTGAGCTGCGTGAAAACGAAACTCGGAGCGGCCTTGCCGCAGTGGGTATCCCGGTTCCCATCAGATCACCAAAGTTAAGCGCTGTCGGGCGTAGCCTGCACTTGAATGGGTGACCATCCGGCCGTCATGCGCTGTCGTCATTTTTCGGGGTGCACTCAGCCTCGTGATGCCAATTGAGAAGCTACTCGACCGAATAGTAGCGGCTCCTGTCAAAGAAAACCACCATATCGACTGGGAGAGTAGTGTGCTGACCACACGCCCCTCCTATCCGTGTCCTCAGCTGAGGATTACACGGCGGTCGGATGGTCCCGATGGGCCACTTGCGGCCTGAAGTCGGAGTGTTTTTGCTTTTTTTGTGAAAATGAAAGTGTAGGCGAAATTCACTATGCAGGTGAAACATGTGTGCAAATACATGTGAAATATATTAAATATAAGTGAGATACACTGAAGAGCCAAAGAAACTGGTACAGTTGCCTAATATCGTGTACGACCACCGCGAGCACACAGATGAGCCGCAACAAGACGTGGCATGGCTCGACTAAAGTCTTAAGTAGTGCTGGAGGGATCTGAAACCATGACTCCTGCAGCCTGCCCATGAATCTGGAAGAGCGCGAGAGGGTGGAGATCTCTTCTGAACAGCACGTTGCAAGGCTTCCCAGATATGCTCGATAATGTTCTTGTTTGGGGAGTTTGGTGGCCAGCGTAAATGTTTAAACGCAGAAGAGCCACTCTATAGCAATTCTGGACGTGATGGGTGTCGCATTGTCCTGCTGGAATTGCCCAGTCCATCGGAATGCACGATGGACATGAATGGACGCAGGTGATCAGACATACGTGTCACCAGTCACAGTCGTATCTAGACTTCTCAGAAGTCCCATATTATTCCGACTGCACGCGCCCCACATCATAACAGAGCGTCCACCAGCTAGAACAGTCCCCTCTACACCTACATCTACATCTACATGGTTACTCTGCAATTCACACTTAACTGCCTGGCAGAGGGTTCATCGAACCATTTTCATACTACTTCTCTACCGTTCCACTCTCGAATGGTGAGTGGGAAAAAGGAACACCTAAATCTTTCCGTTCGAGCTCTGATTTCTCTTATTTTGTTATGATGATCATTTCTCCCTACGTAGGTGGGTATGAACAAAATATTTTCAAAATATTTTCACATCCGGAAGAGAAAGTTGGTGATTGAAATTTTGTAAATAGATCTCGCCGCAGAGAAAACCGTCTTTGTTTCAGTGACTGCCAACCCAAGTCGCGTATCATATCAGTGACACTCTCACACCTATTGCACGATAACACGAAACGAGCTGCCCTTCTTTGCACTTTTCCGATGTCCTCCTTCAATCCTACTTGGTAAGGATCCCACACCGCGCAGCAGTATTCCAGCAGAGGACGGACAAGTGTAATGTAGGCTGTCTCTTTAGTGGCTTTGTCGCATCTTCTTAGTGTTCTGCCAACAAAGCGCAGTCTTTGTTTCGCCTTCCCCACAATATTATCTATGTGATCTTTCCAATTTAAGTTGCTCGTAATTGTAATTCCTAGGTATTTAGTCGAATTGACAGCCCTAAGATTTGTGCGATTTATCGTATACCCAAAATGAATCGGATTTCTTTTAGTACTCATGTAGATGACCTCTCACGGTTCTTTATTTAGTGCCAATTGCCACTTTTCGCACCATACAGAAATTATCTCTAGATCATTTTGTAACTGGAATTGATCGTCTGATGATTTTACTAGACGGTAAATTACAGCGTCATCTGCAAACAATCTAAGGGGGCTGCTCAGATTATCACCTAGATCGTTTATGTAAATCAGGAACAGCAGAGGGCCTATGACACTACCTTGCGGAGCGCCAGATATCACTTCTGTTCTACTCGATGATTTACCGTCTATCACTAAAAACTGTGACCTCTCTGAGAGGAAATCACGAATCCAGTCACACAACTGAGACGATACTCCATATGCACGCAATTTTATTAATAATCGCTTGTGAGGAACGGTATCAAAAGCCTTCAGGAAATCTAGGAATATGGAATCTATCGGAGATCCCTTGTGTACAGCACTCATTACTTCATGGGAATAGAGAGCTGTGTTGCACAAGAACGATATTTTCTGAAATCGTGTATGTTATGTATCAATAAGCCATTTGCTTCAAGGTGATTCATAATGTTCGAGTACAGTATATGCTCCAAACTCCTACAGCAAATTGAGGTCAGTGATATGGGTCTTTAATTCAATGGGTTACTCCTATTTCCTTTCTTGAATATTGGTGTGACCTGTGCTACTTTCAAGTCTTTAGGAACAGATCTTTCGTCAATTGAGCCGTTGTATATGATTGCTAAGAAAGGCGCTATTGTGTCTGCATACTCTGAAAGGAAGCTGATTGTAATACCATCTGGACCGGAAGACTTGGGTTTCTTAAGTGATTTGAGCTGATTTGCAACACCTGATATACTACTTTTGTATCACTAATGCTAACACCTGTTCTGGTTTCGAATTCTGGAATATTTACTTCGTCCTCTTTCGTGAAGGAATTACGGAAAACTGTATTTAGTAACTTCGCTTTAGTGGCACCATCATCGGTAACATTTCCATCGTTTTCGTGCAGTGACGGTATTGACTGTTTTTTGCCACTTGTGCGCTTTACATACGATCAGAATCTCTTTGGGTTTTCTACCATATTTTGAGACAATGTTTCATTGTGGAAACTATTAAAAGCATCTCGCATTGACGTCCGCAATAAATTTCGAGCTTCAGTGGGACTTAGCCAGTCTTGGGGATTCCCTGCTAATATGTATGGTCCATGGATCCATTAGGTTATCTCTATACCCGTATAATTCCATTCTCTCGATACCATTTGAAATGGGACGCATCAGACCAGGACACGTGTTTCCAGTCATCAACAGTCCAATGTTGGTGTTGACGGGCCCAGGTGACGCTTAAAGCTTTGTGTGGTGCATTCATCGAGGTTATATTAGCTCATGTCGAATAATGGTCCTCGCGCTAACACTTGTCGATGACCAGTACTGATATCTGCAGCAATTGGCTTAAGGGCTACACGTTGAGCGGTTCTCTTCAGTCGTCGTTGGTCCCGTTCTTGAAGGATCTTTTTCCGGTCGCATCGATGTCGAATAATTGCCATTTTATTGGATTCCTGATATTCGCGAAATGGTCGTACGGGAAAATCATAGCTACCTCGGAGATTCTGTTTCCCATCGGTCGTGAGCCGACTATGAAACAATGTTCAACCGCTACGGCCGCAGGTTCGAATCCTGCCTCGGGCATGGATGTATGTGATGTCTTTAGGTTAGTTAGGTTTAAGTAGTTCTAAGTTCTAGGATACTGATGACCTCAGAAGTTAAGTCCCATAGTGCTCAGAGCCATTTGAACCATTTTTTGAACTTAAATCTTGATAACCTGCGATTGTAGCAGCAGCAACCGATCGAACAAATGCGCCACCCACTTGTTGCCTTATATAGGCATTGCCGACAGCAGCGACGTATTCTACCTGTTTACATGTCCCTGTATTTGAATATGCATTCCTATACCAATTTATTTGGGGCTTCAGTGTGTATTAGAAATGTGCGTACGCGGACAAAGCCATGAGTAACATGCTCATCCTAACCCATGGAACAATTTCAGCCAAATTTCGTAAAGATATTAGTTACGATCTGGTAAGGAATACTATGGGTGTAAGAACCACCAGCCTCCTATTGGGATGAGCGTGATATCATAGAGAGAGAAGGGGGTCGGTGGAAATGGGCAGACAGCGAGGAGTAAGGGGGCTATGGACTCAGGTAGGGGTATGGGGAAAGGGAAATAGACAGAGAGTGGTGAGGTAGAGACAGATGGAGAAAGGCAAGTGGAAGAGATGAACAGGAAGAAGGGTACGAGGAGGTGGGGGGAGAGAGGGGGGAGTAGAAGAGCGAAAGAAAAACGGAGAGGCGGAGATGGACAAAGAGAGGGGAAGGAGGAGATGGTATTAGAGGGTGAAGGAGAAGATGGACAGAGAGAGGGGGAGGGAGATGGACTAATAGAACTAATAGAAGTTTCTAATAAATACATACTTGGGCAACGCCAGGTTATCAGCTAGTCATTTATAAATTCCAGCGTGCTCTTTTTGGAGTCAACAGACATTATTGCAAGTAAACCGCCTTAAAGCATAACGTCACCGTACTACAGAACGAAGCAAACGAGGGCCCCAGCTGCCTGTCACTTACTAAACAGCACGAGAGATTCCCACCGAACTCAGGAAGCAATGGACTTTCATGTACGGCCTCCAATTCAAAGGAATTAGGGATGGACATATGCACCCGCGTAGTTGCACTGCAGGAAATGTAAGCACATATGCAAAGTTGAACAGAAAAGATGCATCGTGTGGACGCATCTTTAGGTCGCTTTCCTTTCTGCCTATTCGGTCCACTTTTTGCAGCTGATTTAAAAAAAAATGACTCGCAACGGGATGAAAGTGCAATATTAATCGCTTTCTTGTCTCTTTGACCCATCTAGCTCCCATTGGGATGGAGGTGGAGATGAAAACGGTTGGTAACGCCTGACATCTCGCTGGCGTGCAGGAAATGGTTCAAATGGCTCTAAGCACTATGGGACTTAACATCTGAGGTCATCAGTCCCCTAGACTTAGAACTACTTAAACCTAACGACATCACACACATCCATGCCCGAGGCAGAATTCGAACCTGCGACAGTAGCAGCAGAGCGGTTCCGGACTGAAGCGCCTCGAACCGCTCGGCCACAACGTGCACGACCAGCGTGTTATAGGAATGCATTCCAAGTGATGTGCATGGAACTCGATGACACCGCCAGACAGCACTGCTACATCCGCGAGTGCTGGTATGACCTCCGAAGTAGTGACAGTTTGCCAGCCCATTAGTGTTGACGCCCGCAGTATGAAAATTTAGCCAAAGCGGGAATCTGTCGTCAGTTGTGTATTCGCTGCGCTCTCGTATTGTTCTCAATACACACCGTTGGTGTGGACTCAGATCTCACTGTGCCTTGGATTTTTGTTCTAGGACTGATCGTTTGAACCTTGTTACTCGACCATGCCGTTTTCCTCTTGTTGTTGTCCTAAGCTAACCGCTGCTGATGGCATCTGGCCGGTCGACCAGTCTCTACTGGTTCTTTGAGTCATTCCCAATTCTTGTCAAATTCCAGTGAAAATAGTTTGCAACAATAAAACTAGAAATCTTATAAAAATTGCAAAAAAATTAATTTTCATTGATTGTTTATTTTATGTATTAGGAAAATAACAATGAAACAGATTGATGTATTTGATTAATATATAGGTAAATATAATGCTATTGTATTTCAGATGTGATCAGGTGAAAAATGTTTTGGAATAAACGTGAAATTTAAGACATTTGTCTTATAATCTCCACAAAACGTTTAAAATACGTTGAGAAATTTCACACACACATACAAAACTAACAATCAGAAAGTAATTATTTAAATAAAAATATACTTTTCATATAAGACGTTTTTAAATCAGATTAAAAAGTATGAAGTAATTTCTGCTAGCCTCATATAGATTCCTAAAGCAATTCAGGTAGTTCTGAACATTATTGGTTGTGAATTTTGAATAGCTACCAAAATACGTGTAAGATTTGTCACGAAAAACGTGGGACACATGCAATAGTTAGTCTTTAGGAGTTGAACTATTCACGCGTCAATTTAAAGACGTGTCAGATGAAATAATTATTGTCGGCAAAATTTCGGATTCATTTGAATCTGCTAAACCACTCATTATATGTAATATTGTCTTCGAAGCACAGTGGGTACTTCCTACCCCCACACATCTTACACAGCATAAACTTATTGCGACAGTAGCCACATACGACTTTGCTGTACTAATTAAATGTCGCAGCTGTATTTTCTTAACTTTGCTGGAGGGAATTACATATTTAGTGGCGTCTTGAGTAATGTTTTAAAATTTATCTTCCCTGCTGTGGGCCAGAGCGGATACGTTGCAAAAAGCACGGGTGATCTTGGCACTATGTACACGGGGCTGTTTCCCAGCCCCTGGGAGGCTATGGGTTCACAGAACTGCTCGGGCAAAGCTGGCCTTGTTCCCTTATCAGCGCATTGGCACGGGCCTTTGATATTCGAGCATAGCCACCGCTGGTCCCCCGAGTGTCGCTGGCGTGACGAATCTCTCCATCCTGTAGGCTGATGCAAACACGCGAAACCGACATTTTGCCGTTTCTAGTCTGAGAAAATTACTGAATTTGTCTTATAATCTCAACAAAACTTTAAAATACGTTGAGAAATTTCACAGACACAAGACTAACAAGCAGAAAGTAATTATTGAAATAAAAATTTATTTTTCATATAAGACGTTTTTAAATGAGACTAAATACCGTTTACCAACTTCTGGTTGGTTGATTGATGTACACTTAGCCGCGGTGGAGTAGTTCTGGCAGGCTTCCCCTGTGTTTTGGTGTATTCATAGAAATTCTTGCTCGTCACTGTGGTGAAAGTCGTGAATCGTCCGCTCCAAATCGTCGGTTTGTGGGAGCGGAGAGAAACGTAGAAGACACACGGAGGCGGTATGGCGACGAGCAGGCGAGAGGTCACGTAGATGGAGGCACCTGGTCGCAACCTGGTGTCTGTAGTAACAGTCGCTTTTAGCACTAGCGCTGCCGTTGCTCGGAACAGTTCACAGTTCGTGAGATCTATTCCGCAACTTTTGTTGCTTCTTCAGTGGTTTCACTTACTTGGATTTTCGATTCGTTTTTACCTGGCATTTGCCAGCTGCGGAAGGCCAATAGCGGCTCCGTAGTAATCTTCCGTACAGTTTGACGCACCTAAAAGTTGTTAAGTCATTCTGTACAAATTGAACTTCATTCAAGCAGTGACTTGATGTTTTTGCATACATGTGATGTTGTGGAACCGAGTTTTTAAGCAGCCAAATCCGTTTCACATAAAATATAGAGTGTACTTTGTGTCCATTATATTTTTTACCTTCAAGTAAGCAGTCGTTTATGACATAATTTCGGGAATTGATATTCAATTTCGTTCAGAAAATTAACTGCAAATTCTTTAATAATGGTACTGACATGAGAAAAATAAACACATGCATTAAAGCTTAAGAGAGTCTTTGTTTTAGCAATTTGCCCTTCAACTGTTCTGGTCAGGCGACCCTAATTTCAAAACAAAACATGACCAACTTTTCCTGCATAGTAAAATTGTGCTCTCACTGTGGAGGCGTTGTGTTGTAAAACAGGTGCCCCTACTTATAACATTTAATGTGTGCGGTAGGCAGTTTAATTCATTTACAGAACTAATGGTTAATGAGAATTACTCTCATTTGTATTTACCTTAGTGTTGAGACTATAGAGAGTTTCTGTTCCTGTAACTAGCGCAATTTGTTGGTTTAATATTTTCCAAGGCGTACACTCGGTCGTATAACGTTGCGGTAGAGTAGCTCAAATACCCAGAACGCTCAGTCCCTACGATCCGGGAAATGCGAGCTCGCTTAGGAGCCAGCGTCCGCCCATGGTTTCGCCAGTTTCAGTACAGTTATTCAGCATTTTTTCATATTCATGAACACAGGACTGGCCTCAAAACGCATAATACACTGCTGTAAAAAAATTAGAGCCCCCCTTTAGAGGTTTCCAATTCATTCAAGATGTATTGCTACAGTCCACATGGGGTACACGAAACGATTACATTTACAGCGGTTCTGAGGTATCAGGTATCGACCCATGCTAAAACCATATTAGTACGTGACGGTGTCATCTAGTCGACAGTGAGGATGGCAGATTCTGTCCTGTCCACACCTGCCCGACATGTTCACATAATTTGTAAGAGTTGTTGGACGACTGGGCGCACGTCCCACAGGGGCTCGAGTGGAGACCGGAGATTGTGCTGGCAGAACATGTTGAGTTTCACAATCATTGTGTGGGCCAGCGTTATCCTGTTGGAACAAAATATCACTGCCCTTTTGTAAGAATGGCAAAAGAACTGTGAGAACGGAAGACTTATAATCAATCTCTTTCGCACCTAAATTATACCTCTTCAGAATTGTTCCAGTATATCTTTATCTACAATCTGCCATCCACGTGGCTAGACCGAGCGAGGCGCCAACAGTGGTTTGGCCGATTTTCCTCCTCATCCGTGACACAATCCGAGCTTGTGATCCCTCCCTAATGACCACGACGTCGGCCAGACACCAAACCTAAATCTTCCTGCTTTCCTGTTTTCTTATAATAGACATGTTTTCGATTCTACTCAGCACAGTACGAAAAAAAACTTCGAGGTACTTGGAGTTCGTGAATGAATCCCATGACTGGCTACCGAATGTATAGCCACAATATAATGAACATCACTGAAAGAGAGACAGCAGTCGATCTTGCACAAGGCGATTATCATCAGACTGTACACAACGACGTCGTCTGCCAACTCACACAGCTACAGAAGTTATCCAACAAAAGTATGGTAATACTGCAAGAAATGCATTTTCCAACATAAACACAGATGACAGTCAAGGCTGCAGGTTGCGCTGTTGTATGTTACGACGAACAACACCTGTGTCATGTCCTCAGAGCACAGAGTTCTGCGTCGTTCTGAACGCATTACGTCCGAGCTAAATGAATTCGAACCTGGAAAAATGGTTGGTGCTGGTGTGATGGGTGCTTCCGTAACCAGAGGATGTTTTAAGAAGCAACATATCGAAGATTTAGGAAACCGGAAACTCCCCTTGCCACCACAGTCACATGATCTAAATATTAAGGAGCTTTCGTAGTCTGATTTGGAGAGAAAGGTGCGTGATCGCTAACCACCTCCACCATTGTTACTTGGACTCCCTTGAAAGCGATACAGGACTTGTATTTATCCAATCCTAGGCGACTGTAAGCGGCATTGAACGCCAACGGTTTTCCTAAACCGTTGTTGGCATAGTAATGTGTTGTGTTTTTGGAATTTCCATATTTTTGCCCAACACTTGTATAGCAGTTGCCCTTGATACTACCCAGTGATATGCGGGCTGATGATACCTACTAGGAAGTCGTCAGAGCAGTCACATGCATATTCGGGTATTCCGTATGCACTATGTTTGCGAAGCGAGGATGCAGAACTGTACAAAAGGCCTTTTGGAAGTCAAAAAGTGTAATAACAAACTGAGCTCCGATAGCAACTGCATCATGCATATTGTGAACGAACAGAGCAACCTGTGTTTCATAGTTATCTATGTCACTTTTATATGCTACTTAGGAGCATGAACCATGGACCTTGCCGTTGGTGGGGAGGCTTGCGTGCCTCAGCGAAACAGATAGTCGTACCGTAGGTGCAACCACAACGGAGGGGTATCTGTTGAGAGGCCAGACAAACGTGTGGTTCCTGAAGAGGGGCAGCAGCCTTTTCAGTAGTTGCAAGGGCAACAGTCTGGATGATTGACTGATCTGGCCTTGTAACAATAACCAAAACGGCCTTGCTGTGCTGGTACTGCGAACGGCTGAAAGCAAGGGGAAACTACGGCCGTAATTTTTCCCGAGGGCATGCAGCTTTACTGTATGATTAAACAATGATGGCTTCCTCTTGGGTAAAATATTCCGGAGGTAAAATAGTCCCCCATTCGGATCTCCGGGCGGGGACTACTCAAGAGGATGCCATCAGGAGAAAGAAAACTGGCGTTCTACGGATCGGAGCGTGGAATGTCAGATCCCTTAATCGGGCAGGTAGGTTAGAAAATTTAAAAAGGGAAATGGATAGGTTAAAGTTAGATATAGTGGGAATTAGTGAAGTTCGGTGGCAGGAGCAACAAGACTTCTGGTCAGATGACTACAGGGTTATAAACACAAAGTCAAATAGGGGTAATGCAGGAGTAGGTTTAATAATGAATAGGAAAATAGGAATGCGGGTAAGCTACTACAAACAGCATAGTGAACGCATTATTGTGGCCAAGATAGATACGAAGCCCACACCTACTACAGTAGTACAAGTTTATATGTCAACTAGCTCTGCAGATGATGAAGAAATTGAAGAAATGTATGATGAAATAAGGGAGATTATTCAGATAGTGAAGGGAGACGAAAATTTAATAGTCATGGGTGACTGGAATTCGAGTGTAGGAAGAGGGAGAGAAGGAAACGTAGTAGGTGAATATGGATAGGGGCTACGAAATGAAAGAGGAAGCCGCCTGGTAGAATTTTGCACAGAGCACAACTTAATCATAGCTAACACTTGGTTTAAGAATCATGATAGAAGGTTGTATACATGGAAGAACCCTGGAGATACTAAAAGGTATCAGATAGATTATATAATGGTAAGACAGAGATTTAGGAACCAGGTTTTAAATTGTAAGACATTTCCAGGGGCAGATGTGGACTCTGACCACAATCTATTGGTTATAACCTGTAGATTAAAACTGAAGAAACTGCAAAAAGGTGGGAATTTAAGGAGATGGGACCTGGATAAACTGAAAGAACCAGAGGTTGTACAGAGTTTCAGGGAGAGAAAAAGGGAACAATTGATAGGAATGGGGGAAAGAAATACAGTAGAAGAGGAATGGGTAGCTTTGAGGGATGAAGTAGTGAAGGCAGCAGAGGATCAAGTAGGTAAAAAGACGAGGGGTAGTAGAAATCCTTGGGTAACAGAAGAAATATTGAATTTAATTGATGAAAGGAGAAAATATAAAAATGCAGTAAATGAAGCAGGCAAAAAGGAATACAAACGTCTCAAAAATGAAATCGACAGGAAGTGCAAAATGGCTAAGCAGGCATGGCTAGAGGACAAATGTAAGGATGTAGAGGCTTATCTCACTAGGGGTACGACAGATACTGCCTACAGGAAAATTAAAGAGACCTTTGGAGATAAGTGAACCACTTGCATGAACATCAAGAGCTCAGATGGAAACCCAGTTCTAAGCAAAGAAGGGAAAGCAGAAAGGTGGAAGGAGTATATAGAGGGTCTATACAAGGGCGATGTACTTGAGGACAATATTATGGAAATGGAAGAGGATGTAGATGAAGATGGAATGGGAGATACGATACTGCGTGAAGAGTTTGACAGAGCACTGTTAGACCTGAGTCGAAACAAGGCCCCCGGAGTAGACAACATTCCATTGGAACTTCTGACGGCCTTGGGAGAGCCAGTCCTGACAAAACTCTACCATCTGGTGAGCAAGATGTATGAGACAGGTGAAATACCCTCAGACTTCAAGAAGAATATAATAATTCCAATCCCAAAGAAAGCAGGTGTTGACAGATGTGAAAATTACCGAACAATCAGTTTAATAAGCCACAGCTGCAAAATACTAACACGAATTCTTTACAGACGAATGGAAAAGCTAGTAGAAGCCGACCTCGGGGAAGATCAGTTTGGATTCCGTAGAAATACTGGAACACGTGAGGCAATACTGACCTTACGACTTATCTTAGAAGAAAGATTAAGGAAAGGCAAACCTACGTTTCTAGCATTTGTAGACTTAGAGAAAGCTTTTGACAATGTTGACTGGAATACTCTCTTTCAAATTCTAAAGTTGGCAGGGGTAAAATACAGGGAGCGAAAGGCTATTTACAATTTGTACAGAAACCAGATGGCAGTTATAAGAGTTGAGGGACATGAAAGGGAAGAAACGGTTGGGAAGGGAGTAAGACAGGGTTGTAGCCTCTCCCCAATGTTATTCAATCTGTATATTGAGCAAGCAGTAAAGAAAACAAAAGAAAAATTCGGAGTAGGTATCAAAATCCATGGAGAAGAAATAAAAACTTTGAGGTTCGCCGATGACATTGTAATTCTATCAGAGACAGCAAAGGACTTGGAAGAGCAGTTGAACGGAATGGATGGTATCTTGAAGGGAGGATATAAGATGAACATCAACAAAAGCAAAACGAGGATAATGGAATGTAGTCTAATTAAGTCGGGTGATGCTGAGGGAATTAGATTAGGAAATGAGACACTTAAAGTAGTAAAGGAGTTTTGCTATTTGGGGAGCAAAATAACTGATGATGGTCGAAGTAGAGAGGATATAAAATGTAGACTGGCAATGGCAAGGAAAGCGTTTGTGAAGAAGAAAAATTTGTTAACATCGAGTATAGATTTAAGTGTCAGGAAGTCATTTCTGAAAGTATTTGTATGGAGTGTAGCCATGTATGGAAGTGAAACATGGACGGTAAATAGTTTGGACAAGAAGAGAATAGAAGCTTTCGAAATGTGGTGCTACAGAAGAATGCTGAAGATTAGATGGGTAGATCACATAACTAATGAGGAAGTATTGAATAGGATTGGGGAGAAGAGAAGTTTGTGGCACAACTTGACCAGAAGAAGGGATCGGTTGTTAGGACATGTTCTGAGGCATCAAGGGATCACCAATTTGGTATTGGAGGGCAGCGTGGAGGGTAAAAATCGTAGGGGGAGACCAAGAGATGAATACACTAAGCAGATTCTGAAGGATGTAGGGTGCAGTAGGTACTGGGAGATGAAGAAGCTTGCACAGGATAGAGTAGCATGGAGAGCTGCATCAAACCAGTCTCAGAACTGAAGACCACAACAACAACACTTAGGAGGTATTGGTTGGTTGGTTGATTTGAGGGAGGGGACCAAATAGCGAGATCATCTGTAGTAGGATGAGGGAAGGATATTGGCCGTACCCTTTCAAAGGAATCATCCCGGTATTTGTCTAAAGCGGCTTAGGGAAATCACGGAAAACCTAAATCAAGATGGCTGGACGCGGGTTCGAACCGTCGTTCTCCCGAATGCGAGTCCAATGTGCTAACCACTGCGCCGCCCTGCTCAGTAGGAGGAGGTATTATAACACATAATTAGTTGATTTAGACGGAATGGACTGATAAAAGAATTATCTCTAAGCCAGTCTGCGGATTTGTGAAGGTCATTTGGTAGATGCAAAACGTAAGCTTTTTAAAATATTTTGTGTGACCTTAATGTTTGTTGCTTGGCTTTCTGGCCGGGACCTTCCTACAAGTACCTAGTTTAATTCATTTCCCAAGTTTGGACTCGAAACCTGCAGTTGTTAGAAAAAAGAGGTTTGCGTCACCTTACCTCAACGTGCGACTGCGCTAGGAATAGTTTCCTTACTGAATTCTAGGTAGGACTAAACCAGGTACGTCAACACAGCAGGGGGATCGGAATTAGACATAACATTATCCGACTAGCAACTGAGCCAATACTTTTTCACGTACTTTCTCTCAATTGGCTTTGAAATTCCTATTTATTGTTATATAGCTTACACTCTATTTTCCACAGCTTCAGCAATCGCATCAATAACTGACTGCTTTTGCCAGCTCTTCTTCTTCGTTGTAACTTTACCGATCTTCCCATTCTACTGGTATTTATAGAACTAATTAGGTACTCAAATTTCAATTATAATAAATAAAAACAGCAAGTAATTATTTTTTAAGATTTAATAAATGATCAGCTAAGTTGACGAAATCGTTAAAAAAATTGAATATTAAATTAGTGATCGTTACCTTACAATCGTCCAATCCTTCATCGTATCAAACATGCCCATTTTTAATTCGACAACCTTCTGGATCTTACACTTATCGGAAAACAAGAATTATACATCATTTAATGATACCTAAACTGTCCTTCACGAATACCACATGACTAATGGTTCAAATGGCTCTGAGCACTATGGGACTTAACATCTGTGGTCATCAGTCCCCTAGAACTTAGAACTACTTAAACCTAACTAACCTAAGGACAACACACACATCCATGCCCGAGGCAGGATTCGAACCTGCGACCGTAGCAGTCGCGCAGTTCCGGACTGAGCGCCTAGAACCGCGAGACCACCGCGGCCGGCTACCACATGACTAAATGAAATATACTTACACAACATACGCTACAACTTACGAAATCGAGTGTAGTTGCGAGGGCGACCTGAAAAGTAAAGCCACCGATTTTTTAATGTGAAAACTTAAAAAATTTTAAAGAAAACAAACGTTATTAATATTCTACATTTTTTCTTCATATCTACGTAAATGCAGCCCTCTGCCGCTAGAGAGCTGCGAACAGCGTGTAACATTGCGGTATGCATCGAAACTACGTATGTCGGTGCGTGAGAAACCGCGTCATGTTTCGAATTCGAAGACAATGCGAGACTACGAACGAGCGCTTCGATTTTGCAATTCGACGCCTTTGGTTCTGTTACGGCGTAAAGTCAAGCGCCGGCACACCAGTCGGGAACGAGAGAGCAGAGAGGGCTGTGAAGCAGACGTCAGCCAATTGCGCGCTGACCCACCCCTGTCCAGGACAACGCGACAGCAGCGGCCTCTAGGCGAACAGAACATTAGCGCCGCGGCCCACTTCCAGAGTACCATCAACACTACTCACTTGAATAGCTGCGGATTAGGATAGTTCATACTGAAGGAACTTGTTTATTGTTTATGTCGCCCTTTGCTTCCGACACATCTGTATAATCACAAAGTTAAGTATTGTAATCTTTTTCATTTGTAATAAATCACATTAATATGATTTCTTCGAATGTTGTCTAGCAATCCGAGAAAGCAGGTTTCCTAGCCGTCCCAATCTGACGACTAGGCAAAATTTAACAGGTTCACTGTCGCTGATCATCCTGCATATAGTCCCGACTTGGCCCCATCAGATTTTCATGTGTTTCCAAAACTTAAGGAACACTTCACTTTGATAATTGTGAAGCGGTGCAACCAGAGATGAGATTGTACCTACGCAAAGTCAGACAATCAACAAACTGGTGTCTCGTTGGGAGAAATGTGTTCGTCGCCAGGGTAACTTTGCTGAGAAATAAATAAGTAGGTTTAAAAATGTAGAATGTTGATGATGTTTGTTTTATTTAAAAGCTTTAAGAGATTTTCACGTTAAAAATTAGGAGGAATTACTTCTCAGCACGCCCTCGTACTTGCGTACAGTGGACTCCAAAACTTGGTTTTTCTTTTGGTAAAAATGGCAGTATGTAATATGTGGGCTTGAGACACGTGGTTAGTCGTTAGGTTTATGATAAGGTAGGAATAGGTCTTTGTACTAACGTTAGTTTCCGGAATCACCGAATTAGTCATATTACTGTCTTCGTCATTATCCAGTTTTCCCATGTCTATATGTACACGTGCATACATGCAGAGTACGTGATATTGTACCAACACTCCAGTCGCAGTTGCAGCGCAGAAAGACTGACGTCACAGTAGCCCCTGTGTCCGCTGTAATTAGTTTAATAGTGACTTCGCTGTCCTTTCGGGAGCATCACATAGAGGCCGCAGTAATCCCTACGTTCTTCACTTAACACTGGTTCTTGAAACTTTGAAAATATTCTTCCCCAGGATAATTGACGTCAATCTTCAAGCGGCTGCCAATTCGTATATTTCACTATTTCTGCGACGCTCTCCAATAAGTCAAACAAACGAGAACTTATTCGTGCTGCCCTTTCTTGTATCCGTTCAGTATCCTCTATTAATCCCATTCGGACTGGGTCCTGCTCAGTTGAGAAGATTTCTAACCTGGGACGTATAAGAAGCCTCCTTTTTAGAATAATTGCCTTTTTCCAGTATTCTTGCAAATTAACCAAAGTCTGCTGCCTGGCTTGCTTACGACTGGGTCTATGTGGTAATTCAACTTCGTATTCCTACAAACTGTTACGGCAGATATTTGTATGAGTTGATCCATTCCAGTTGTGGATATTCCAGTTGTAGAACGCAACTTTTTTTCATTTTGAAAAGAGCATAAGTTTGAATTTATGAACATTTAGGGCAAGTTGCCGGTCTTTGTACAACTTAGAAATCTTACCAAGATCTGATTGCAGTTTCTTTCAGATAGTGCTTTGTTATAAATAACTGTATCAACTGTAGAAAGACTGAAGATACTGTTAATACTGCCTTCTTGGTCTTTAACATAAAACATTAACAGCAACAGTCGCAACACATGTCTTTGGGGCTTGCCTGAGGTTACTCCTACAGTTACCCTCAATCCAAGAAAACTTACCTCGCCTTCCCTCCCAAGAAATCCTCAATTCACTCACAAATATTATTTGATACCGCATATGGTCATACTTTCGCTAACAGGCGTTGGTATGGCACTGAGTCAAGTACTTTTCTGAAGTCAAGAAATACTGCATATACCTTACAGCCTCGATCTATGGCTTTCAGGAGGTCATTTGAGAAAGAGCATGTTGTGGTTTGATGGCCTATGTTTCCGGAATCTGTGTTGGTTGGCGCGAAGCAGCTCAGTCCCTCCGAAACACCTCAGTATGCCTGAGCTTAGAATATGTTCGTGGATTCTACAACAGATGGATGTCAGTGAACTGAACTGTAGTTTTGTGGATTACTTCTGTGACCTGCTCTGTCTCCCAACCACAGATTTTGTTACAGGGACTATTTTGAGTCATCAGTCTTCTGATTGGTTTCATGCACTCCGTCACGAATTCCTCAGTTCCTTTCCTGTGCCATCTTTCCCATGTAAGAGTAGCAATTGTAACACTCTCCAGCTCCCTCTAGTACCATGGAAGCTATTCCCTGATGTCGTAACAGATGTCCTGTCATTCTGTCCCTTCTTCTCGTCAGTGTTTTCCATATATTTCTTTCCTCGCCTATACTGCGAGGAACCTCCTCACATTCCTTACCTTATCAATCCACCTAACTCTGAACATTCGTCTGTAGCAGCTCCTCTCAAATGATTCGATTCTCTTCTATTCTGGTTTTCCCACAGGCCATATTTCACTACCATACAATGCTTTGCTCCAAACGTACATTCTTAGAAATTTCCTTCCAAATTAAGGCCTGTGTTTCACACTAGTAGACTTCTCTCGGCCAGGAATGCCTATTTTGTCAGTGCTAGTCTGTTTTTTATGTCGTCCTTGCTCCATCGTGGGTTATTTTGCTGCCTAGGTAGCAGAATTCCTTAACTTCGTCTACCTCGTGATCCCCAGTTCTGACATTAGGTTACTTGCTGTTCTCATTGCTTCTATTTCTCATTACTTTCATCTTTCTTCTATTTACTCTCAAACCATAACCTGCACTCAGTACGCAACAGATCAATTTCACTGAGGATAGCAATATCATCAGCGAATCTTACGACTGATATCCTTTCACCTTGAATTTTGATCCGAATCTTGAACCTTTTTTTATTTCCGTCATGGCTTCAACGACGTATAGCCTGAAGAGAAGGGGGTGAAAGATTACATCTCTGTCTAACACCCTTTTTAATCTAAACACTTCGTTTCTGGTGTTCCAGTCTTATTGTTTCCTCTTGGTTCTTGTAGATATTGTATATTACCCGTCTCTCCCTATAGTCTACCCCTTTTTTCCCTGAATGTCGAACATCTTGCACCATCTGACAGCGTCAAACGCTTTTTCTAGGTCTAGAAATCCTATAAATGTGTCTTGATTTTTCTTCAGTGTTGCAATGTAACCTCCCCCTCACTTATCGACCTTAATGACAGTGAAAAATTAAACCGCGTGTACCTAATGGAAATTTGGGAAAAGCAATCGTCAGTGAAGTTAATCTGTCGGTAAAGAGGGAGGAAAGGGTTACATCTAAATGAAAGGAAAAATGAAAATGAAATTGGCGGAAATTAGTTTTGAAAAAGGGTAATGTTAATAAAGAAAGTAAATATGCGGTCATTACGTTAACAATTAACTGGCGTTAATTAGATATTTGAGATTTGGGGCAAATGACGGTCGCCAGTCCTGTGGACAACTACTATAATAACTGAAAAGTAAAGGTTAATGCACATATAATTAGCACTAAAAGCGTGGCAACTGAAGGTTGACACGTGTTGTGTGAAAACTGAATGTTTGTCAGAAGTAATCAATTTCGCTACACACTGACTTAATTTAGCAAAAGAATTAATAAAGCCAGAAAATTGAAAGTTAATTTCGTGACTGAAATTAATAGTGAACTTTGTTTCTGAAGCACTACGAAATTAAATTAAATAAGGTTAGTCTTGGGCTACCTCAACAATCATCACAAAAGCAATTTGAATGTACGCAATTTAGAAATAAGAGATTTAACTTTGGACTTGTATTAAATGATTTTGAACAATTAACAATAGTAAAATTTAGTACGTACCAAGCTGAGCTGCAGTCACAGGTAAGCTAAAATATGGTAACAAAACTCGCACTCTTAATTTGTGCTTGTGTAATCTAAATATTGTAGCCAGCTATGAATACTTAAAATGAACTTTGAAATTAAAGCAGTGAAATGGAATGATATTACTTTAATGCTGGCATTTGAATATCAACGACACACGGGTTCATTTCGGTAAAGGAAGGGACCCTGCTTGGTAATGCAATTGGGACAATGAGCAACAAAGGTTCATGCTAAGTTGCTGTATTTTAGTGATGCAAATGGAACAGTTTTGAAAAGCTGAAGTCTGCCATGCAGTTCTAAAACTTTACGTGCTTTCAGTCTTCCTTGTTGGTTGATTGAAGGTTTGAGGTCGTCGATCGAGGAGGTGGCGACAATCACTTATTGTCGACCGTCGCTGTTGCAGAAGCTGGAGGTTGGTGCGCCTTCATCTCAACACGGTCACCAGGCGAAAGGGGCTCTTGATGTGTGCCAGCTAATGTTTCCCGTCCGCGACACCGTGCCAGAAACTATCATAGCAAGTCGAGTGCAATTACATGCTGCCAAACCCCGAAAGCGCGGCAGCTCGCGGGAGCGTGACTCAACACACCTGCTACACTGCCGTACTCCAGCCAGACTCTGCTCTGCCCGCGCTCCATATGGCAGAGTTAACCCTACCCAAGATCCTAAACACTTTGGTCCTCCACACGACCTAGCGATATAGTACACTCCTGGAAATTGAAATAAGAACACCGTGAATTCATTGTCCCAGGAAGGGGAAACTTTATTGACACATTCCTGGGGTCAGATACATCACATGATCACACTGACAGAACCACAGGCACATAGACACAGGCAACAGAGCATGCACAATGTCGGCACTAGTACAGTGTATATCCACCTTTCGCAGCAATGCAGGCTGCTATTCTCCCATGGAGACGATCGTAGAGATGCTGGATGTAGTCCTGTGGAACGGCTTGCCATGCCATTTCCACCTGGCGCCTCAGTTGGACCAGCGTTCGTGCTGGACGTGCAGACCGCGTGAGACGACGCTTCATCCAGTCCCAAACATGCTCAGTGGGGGACAGATCCGGAGATCTTGCTGGCCAGGGTAGTTGACTTACACCTTCTAGAGCACGTTGGGTGGCACGGGATACATGCGGACGTGCATTGTCCTGTTGGAACAGCAAGTTCCCTTGCCGGTCTAGGAATGGTAGAACGATGGGTTCGATGACGGTTTGGATGTACCGTGCACTATTCAGTGTCCCCTCGACGATCACCAGTGGTGTACGGCCAGTGTAGGAGATCGCTCCCCACACCATGATGCCGGGTGTTGGCCCTGTGTGCCTCGGTCGTATGCAGTCCTGATTGTGGCGCTCACCTGCACGGCGCCAAACACGCATACGACCATCATTGGCACCAAGGCAGAAGCGACTCTCATCGCTGAAGACGACACGTCTCCATTCGTCCCTCCATTCACGCCTGTCGCGACACCACTGGAGGCGGGCTGCACGATGTTGGGGCGTGAGCGGAAGACGGCCTAACGGTGTGCGGGACCGTAGCCCAGCTCCATGGAGACGGTTGCGAATGGTCCTCGCCGATACCCCAGGAGCAACAGTGTCCCTAATTTGCTGGGAAGTGGCGGTGCGGTCCCCTACGGCACTGCGTAGGATCCTACGGTCTTGGCGTGCATCCGTGCGTCGCTGCGGTCCGGTCCCAGGTCGACGGGCACGTGCACCTTCCGCCGACCACTGGCGACAACATCGATGTACTGTGGAGACCTCACGCCCCACGTGTTGAGCAATTCGGCGGTACGTCCACCCGGCCTCCCGCATGCCCACTATACGCACTCGCTCAAAGTCCGTCAACTGCACATACGGTTCACGTCCACGCTGTCGCGGCATGCTACCAGTGTTAAAGACTGCGATGGAGCTCCGTATGCCACGGCAAACTGGCTGACATTGACGGCGGCGGTGCACAAATGCTGCGCAGCTAGCGCCATTCGACGGCCAACACCGCGGTTCCTGGTGTGTCCGCTGTGCCGTGCGTGTGATCATTGCTTGTACAGCCCTCTCGCAGTGTCCGGAGCAAGTATGGTGGGTCTGACACACCGGTGTCAATGTGTTCTTTTTTCCATTTCCAGGAGTGTAGTGTAGTTTTCCCTAGGCAAGACGCAGCGTAAAAATACAAATAATATTTACAAAACAAACCAATTATACATCGACATATATAGAGTGTTACAAAAAGGTACGGCCAAACTTTCAGGAAACATTCCTCACACAAAGAAAGAAAATATGTTATGTGGACATGTGTCCGGAAACGCTTACTTTCCATGTTAGAGCTCATTTTATTACTTCAAATCACATTAATCATGGAATGGAAACACACGGCAACAGAACGTACCAACGTGACTTCAAACATTTTGTTACACGAAATGTTTAAAATGTCCTCCGTTAGCGAGGATACATGCATCCACACTCCGTCGCATGGAATCCCTGATGCGCTGATGCAGCCCTGGAGAATGGCATATTGTATCACAGCCGTCCACATCACGAGCACGAAGAGTCTCTACATTTGGTACCAGGGTTGCGTAGACAAGAGCTTTCAAATGCCCCCATAAATGAAAGTCAAGAGGGTTGAGGTCAGGAGAGCGCGGAGGCCATGGAATTGGTCCGCCTCTACCAATCCATCGGTCACCGAATCTATTGTTGAGAAGCGTACGAACACTTCGACTGAAATGTGCAGGAGCTCCATCGTGAATGAACCACATGTTGTGTCGTACTTGTAAAGGCACATGTTCTAGCAGCACAGGTAGAGTATCCCGTATGAAATCATGATAACGTGCTCCATTGAGGGTAGGTGGAATAACATGGGGCCCAATCAAGACATCATCAACGATGCCTGCCCAAACGTTCACAGAAAATCTGTGTTGAGGACGTGATTGCACAATTGCGTGCGGATTCTCGTCAGCCCACACATGTTGATTGTGAAAATTTACAATTTGATCACGTTGGAATGAAGCCTCACCCGTAAAGAGAATATTTGCACTGAAATGAGGATTGACACATTGTTGGATGAACCATTCGCAGAAGTGTACCCGTGGAGGCCAATCAGCTGCTGATAGTGCCTGCACACGCTGTACATGGTACGCAAACAACTGGTTCTTCCGTAGCACTCTCCATACAGTGACGTGGTCAGCGTTACCTTGTACAGCAGCTACTTCTCTGACGCTGACATTAGGGTTATCGTCAACTGCACGAAGAATCGCCTCGTCCATTGCAAGTGTTCTCGTCGTTCTAGGTCTTCCCCAGTCGCGAGTCATAGGCTGGAATGTTCCGTGCTCCCTAAGACTCCGATCAATTCCTTCGAACGTCTTCCTGTCGGGACACCTCCGTTCTGGAAATCTGTCTCGATACAAACGTACCGCGCCACGGCTATTGCCCCGTGCTAATCCATACATCAAATGGGCATCTGCCAACTCCGCTTTTGTAAAGATTGCACTGACTGCAAAACCACGTTCGTGATGAACACTAACCTGTTGATGCTACGTACTGACGTGCTTGATGCTAGTACTGCAGAGCAATGAGTCGCGTGTCAACACAAGCACCGAAGTCAACATTACCTTCCTTCAATTGGGTCAACTGGCGGTGAATCGAGGAAGTACAGTACATACTGACGAAACTAAAATGAGCTATATATATATATATATATATATATTGTAAAACAATTACAATATATAAAGACACCGAAATGTCATATCTTCAGGTAACAAAATAAGGAAAAAATTTATAGTACAGTAGATGGTTCAAATGGTTCAAATGGCTCTGAGCACAATGCGACTTAATTTCTGACGTCATCAGTCGGCTAGAACTTAGAACTAATTAAACCTAACTAACCTAAGGACATCACACACTTCCATGCCCGAGGCAGGATTCGAACCTGCAACCGTAGTGGTCGCTCGGTTCCAGACTGCAGCGCCTAGAACCGCACGGCTACTCCGGACAGTAGATGGAAATAGGAGGATATGCATTTCCGGCGTTACAGCTCCCATTATCAGCCGCAACGGCAGAACTGCCTCTCTCGTGCCTTTACCTCTCCTAAAGCCAAACTGATCGTTCATATAACCGATCAATTTTCTTTCACGTTTTTCTGTATATTATTATTCGCAGCAACTTGGATGCGTGAGCTGTTAAGTTGATTGTGCCATAACTTTTGCACTTCTCGGCTCTTGCTATCTTCGGATCTGTGTGGATGATGTTTTTCCGGAAGCCTGATGGTATATCGACATTCTCATACATTCAATACACCAACATCGTTTTGTTGCCGCTTCCCCCAGTGATTATAGAGATTCCGATTGAATGTTGTCTATCCTCTCTGCCTTATTTGATCTTACGTCATCCAGAAATCATTGTGTTGTTAAAATGGGACCTAATTTTGCGACAAATTCTATCAAATCTTACAATACTTTTTTTTATTTTAGCGATTTCAGCTGTTTTTTGATGAGGCTAACACTAATTTCTGCATCACTCATATCTATAGTGGTTCGAGGATTAAAATGGGACAGCACTTCTGTATTTTCATGCGTAAAGGGACATTTGAAAACGGAGTTAAGAATTTCTGATTCTGCTTTCGTACTCTCCTATCATCTACGAGTGTCGTAGCTGCACGCTAACTTTGGTGTCACTCAGAGCCGTTCATTATATGTGACAAGCTTTACTTTGGGATTTTGTGAGAGACCTTGCGATGTGATTCTGCTACGGTAGTCATCAAAGATTTCAAGCATTGCTTTCTTGACAGCCATACGTGCTCCCTGCAGCGTCTCTCTATCTGTAGCGCTACCCTTTGTTTTGCTTCTATTATGCTGTAGTCGCTGTCTCTTTAGAAGTTTCCTTAAGGTGGCTAGATACCTCGGAGGGTCATTCCCACCGTGAACTGTTCTGGTGTCAGATACGTACCGGTAGAGTATTTTTATTTGCCGAAATGAGGCTAGGTGAGGGCAGAGAAGGCCGGCGGCCGTTCCCACGAGCGCCTCCCGCGGGGCGCCGTGATGGAGTGCTCAACACTTGTTCGGGTGCGGCTCGCCCAGCCCCACACCCACGCGCGTACGCAATGCGCTCGGACGTCTTTTTTTCCCCACAGGTTGTCGTGATTGACGTTCCCTTTTGGTATGAAGATAACAAGGCAGCTGATGGCTGTTCACATGAGAATGGCGTGCGTCTGTCTGCGCCCTCACAGGCTGAGCGTGTCTGTGCGACCCCTCGCAAACAACTCTGGAGGAACACCTATGTTCTCCAACATAAAAGAACTGTGCTCCATTTATACTTCCGTCAGAGGGCTGTCTATCAAATGTTTGGAAACTGAGAGCTCATCATTAAAATTGTAGCCGACTCGTAAAAACTTGTATTATTTTCGAATTATTCAGGCGGAAGGAGAAGTGGTTAAGACGCTAGAAACTTATTCGGGGGCAGCGAATTCGTGTAAACTTCCAGCCGTGCTTGTACATGAGAAAAAAGGACGGAAGGAAGAAGATGAGGGTCTCGTCTACGATCACTACGCAAGCTGTCCTCGCTGTGCGGAGTAGAACACTCCCTGTCACTTGTTCTCTTTTCAGTTCCAGTCACGAATCCTGTGCACGAAGAACTGCTGTATGTAAGACTCTGTATGAACGTCAATCCCTCCAGTTTCACCTCCATGGTCTTTTCGGTAATTATATGTAGGAGGAAGTAATATATTGGTTCATCCAGCTAAGAATGAGTGCATTCGCAATTTTAACAGTAAACCATACGTCGATACACCACCACCTCACTTGTAGCGTCTCTCCCTGGGGTTTGAGGAATAGCTTTGTAACGCTGTCGTGCTTCCTAAATGAACCCGGGACCGAAAGAACCCGGCGGGGTCGGGGATTTTCCCTGCCTCGAGATGACTGGGTGTTTGTGTTGTCCTCATCATTTCATCATCATCCAGGAAAGTGGCGAAATTGGACTGAGCAAAGATTGGGTAATTGTACGGGCGCTGATAACCACGCAGTTGAGCGCCCCACAAACCAAACATCATCATCATCACCGAAAGAACCGCTTTTCGTTAAATCTCATGTACGAGATAAGCTCAGAAATTAAGTGTTCTGGGACCATAACGGGCTGTGTTTAGCATCGAAGGAGCAGGGCAGTACGTAAATTCACGTTGTAGTGTTCAGTTGCGTGACAGAATTCGGTGAGGAATCCCGCCAAGTGCGAGCCACGTGCTGTGATCAGCTTCCTACTCGCGGAATGAATAATACCTACGGAAATTTTTCGCGAATCGGAAAGGTTTGAGGCGAAGCTGTTATGAAGACAACGATTATTTTTAAACCGTTTAGGGAGTTTAGTAAAGGCAGAACAAATGTTTATGACGAACAGAGGAGTGGTACACCTTCCATTTTGACTGCTCAGTTGGTACAAAAAGTCCAGGAAACTGTACGTGAAGACCGATGAAATTTCTGCGATGTTTCCTCAGTCGTCGCAGTGGCGTCAAACCGATTCCGCATCTACTAAATAGTTTAAAATCACAATTTCTGGCAAAAAAAGTCGTGGCGTCAGTGTTTTGGGACCGAAAATGCATCATTGTGGTCGAATTTCTGCCTCAGGAGGAGACCATAAACACACAACGATATTGTGAGGCCCTAAAAAGCTCAAAAGGACCTTTGAAAACAAAAGGAAGGGAACACTAACGAGAGGAGTGTACTTGTTGCACGACAATGCCACTTCTCACACAGCGTTAGCTACCAAGTCGCCGTTGGATTCATTTCGGAGGGATATTTTGAACCACCTCTCGTATTCCAACGACTTGGCGTCTTCAGTTTAGCATTTTTCACCTCCCTGAAGGCACGCATGGCTGTGATTACATTTTCAACCAACGAGCGATTGCAAGAAAAGGGGAACTAGCTGGTGGGAGAGTTCTTCGAGGAGGGCATAAAGAAGCTTACGTCACGTCTCACCATCCGCACTGAACAGGATAGCGATTATGTCGAAAAATAATCAACGTATGTATTAACAATACCCTGTTTTTTTTTTCAAGTGCACTTTTTCTAAAATATATAACTATCTAGTACTGTACTTTCTGAACATGCCTCGTATTAATCCAATCATACAGAGGTCCCCAGAGTGACGAGCATTGCACTAGGATGCCAAGCGTCGGTAAAATGATGTCGACACGAAGCAATTACTCAGGGAATTCACCAGAACACTAAACGTTTTCGTATTTCGAGGAATAATTTTACTAGCAAACGTCTATACAGACTTTATTAGTATCATAGGCTACTGACGTTGAGAGGGAGGTTTTTCAGGAGAATATATGGGACAGTGCGGCGACGCTAGACATGGATAAATCAGTAATCTTTGCAGTAGTGCGGAACCGCCGTGTGGTCAACGTAACACATAGAGGAGTGGAGGCAGTTTAGTTTACGGATCACTGCAAATCCATCAACAAAGGACAAAAATACCGTACCACCTGTGCAAGCTTAAGGGCGTAAACATGAAGCATCGATAGACTTTAAAAGGCGGTCTTAATCAACTCATTATTTATTAGATTCTAGTGTGTTGCAACAATCTTCTCGTTACTCATACGTCTCGAGCGATGGATGCTGAAGCGATGGATTGGCACAGTTAGCAGATTAACCTGTTGAAAGTGTCATTTGTGGTCACGGTTACACGCCTGAGCAATGGCTGGTTGGGACTACATTCGTATTTCGAGTATACACTGAAAAACGCCCAACACAAGCACTCATACGCAAACATCGACTTACGCTTGATGGATTCGACCATGTAAATGATTACTACGTAACAAATCCTTGACCACAGCGGTTCGCTGTAGTTTTCATTTTCGTCTGACATGGTTGATTTTATAGAGCGTATAAAACAGGTGAACTCATTTGTGCTTCTGAAAGTTATTAATTCTTTTACAGTGACCCGTGTATCGGCTTTAACTATTTCATTTTCCATGCTGCTTTACGTTTGTTGCTGGGCAGAAAAGTTTAATTATTATAGGCTTCTGTATTAGTATGCTCTCTTTTCAGTATTTTTAAATTTGACATGTGTAAGTTGTGACAGCATACAAGAAATACTAAATATTAATAAATGAAACAGAACAGTCTAAATCCAGAGCTTACAATGCTGAAGAGAACCTAACCTGGAAGTCACATGTTATAGATCTTCTTAGACTCTAAAGTCGGCAACTTTTTGCGTTGCAGGTAGTAGTGGACTTTGGAGACGAAAATGTAAAACAAAAGTTGACTTACTTCCCCTGTCTTGCACATTAATGTCTTATAACGTCATATTCTGCGTCAAATCTTCATTATAGAAGGAAGTATTTGTTGCACCGAAGCATGTAAAAAGTATAATATATGGATGGCACTCCAGAATCTCTTGTAGCTCACTCTTGAAATAATTGGGGCTACTCAGAACAGCCTAACAGTCCATGTGCTGCCTTGCGAAGTTAATTGTCAACAATAGCCGTTCTAAAACAGCAGTAACTTTCACAAACATAATACTAGGGCAGAAACGACTTAAACAATCAATCACTCACTGTTAGTGTTGCACAGATATGAGTGAGGTATCCTTAAAAACTGCTGCGCAGTTACCCTGTGATGAGGAGAATCTAATGGACAATGTAATTAACTACAAACACAAACTGAAACCTTATTGTATAGTAACTCGCAATCCATAAAAGTTATGAATGTGTAATAATATAACATGGGTGATATAGTTAAGCATAAAGCATTGTACGTACGAAAATTTAACTTAGGATTAACGTAGAACAAAATCGTGTAAATGGTCAGCATGTTAGCATTTTTTTAAATTTTATTATAACTTTAAATTGACTAATTCTACATCATAGCTAGAGATCTCAATAATGATCCATGCGACATGCAAATAAATAATTTTGCTTTATAGCTCACTCTTCATAAAAATGGAATACCAGTCAATACATATACATCCACATCTGAAACTGTTATATTTGAATGTTATAATTATTTCGCAGCTCGGATTCCAATGACTGTTCATGATATTTCTTGAATTCAGTACATTTTGTCTGTGGCATGATGGTACCTGAAAGCTGAGGCCTAACAACATTCCCGTCTTAAACCATCTTTGCAAATGTTTGACATAACATTATCTAGGATTGCGTGGTCCCACGTTGGTTTATTTTTAACGCAAACGAATAATTCTACTTTAACTAAGCAACATACCAATGGTTATAGTATTAGTGGCTCAGACACAAGACACTTACTCAGCCGGCCGGGTGGCCGAGTAGTTCTAGGCGCTTCAGTCTGGAACCGCGCGACTGCTACTGTCGCAGGTTCGAATCCTGCCTCGGGCATGGATGTGTGTGATGTCCTTAGGTTAGTTAGGTTTAAGTAGTTCTACGTTCTAGGGGACTGATGACCTCAGAAGTTAAGTCCCATAGTGCTCAGTGCCATTTGAACCATTTTTTGAACACTTACACAGGAGCAGAAAATCAAGTCTTGCTGGTACAGGAGGAAGAATGGAAGAAAAAAGGGAAGATCATAATTTCTTAATTACTGTATGTTTATATGGAAGGGGGACAGAAATTTAGCATCCATTGTCAGTGATACTAATACTGATTGCGTGGCTGTAGTTCTCTGTAATCATTGCGTATGTTTCCACTGACTGCACAACATGTAACATCAGTTTCATGTACTTTAGTTGCATGTCCAGAATGCGTAGGAAATTCTGATGTTTAACAATTATTGAAACAAGACTTGTAAGTGCCTGGCTGGCTCAGCAGGGCAAGGTTCCTAGAGGCAGACACATTCGCTTAGGACTATGGTTTATTTTCTCAGAATTTACCCTTTCAACACTTGAACAACACTTTTACCAAAGCCTGTCTTCCCTAAATAATGAAAATGCTAGCCCTGTTCGATTCAATCGCCCCTTTTTGAAATAAATTCTTTTGTGAGTGGCACATTATTGTAACGAGCTCAGGTTCTTAATCTGAAATAATTTCGAAACATCAATAATGCGAGAATATGCATACCGACTGACACGAAAGTTGACTGTGATGCACCGTAGCAGGTTTGCTCCAAATTAGTTAACGCATACCAGTGGCGCGTCAACCCACTTTCGTCAGTAGTGTATATCAGGTAGGTACGTGCTTGGAATTAAGGCAGCGTTGTGGCCAACCACAGCGAATGCGACGAGGCATCTTTTACTGCAGGGCAGCCCATACATAACTGAATTCTTCAGATAGCATGCTATCCATCTCTATGTCGCTCATACGTTGTGGCAAAAACTACGTGTCACATAATTCCGTTCAATTAACGTTCATTCAACCGTCAAAGATAGATTGTAAGCACTCGATCAACATCTCATCGATCTTTTTCTGACTAAAAGCTCGTTGCTCATTCAACGAAAATTTTGAAATATTTAGGTGTGGTTCTGATGTAAGATTGTGTACAGTTTTCGTCTCTTTTCATCAAAATCATTTTAGTAACCTTTACTCTATCAGCTGTCATCATGTGATTTAAGTTTTCACTTTTGGTTTTCTTTTCGGAAATAATGCCTAATGCAAACATTATTTAAAGTGACAAGCACATTTTATTAACAGTGACACGCAGGTTTTCTGAGGGACAGCTTCCACGAGCTATTTCTACCAAGCCTGATATAAAACTCCTGCTACATTTGATTTCTGATACATTTTAAAAAAATAACCTTTTGAAACAACTGAAATACCTTAGTCGAAGCAGGAGATCATACTACCTCGATTCAGGCAGCTGATTTCTCATGGAAGATATTTGAAATAATATGGGTCAACTAAAGCATCAACAAAAATACACTGATTACTTCCCAAACGGATTGCTTGGACAAAATCTGACTACAGGTTAGAACTCCTCAAATCAGATGCTATAGTTAAACATTCATAACAAGAACACTCCGTTCGTCTTCAACGCATAATATTACGGTATGTTGACAATTATTTTCAATTTGGGACAGTCTAATCACAGCTGAATAAAACACCATTTCTGTGCCATACGCTTTTCACTTTTGTTATTTGCGTGGCATCTTTAGTGGCCTGGAATATGTACATATTTTCGTTTATACCATTTATTTTACATTTACGACGTTGTATATTGAGGCTATAAACAGTTCTGGTAGTTTTTGATTTTCTGTGATGCAGTAATAAATTCAAGCACTACTTACAGATTTTGTGGATACTGATCTACAAGTGTTCTTTTCCTTTGTTCAGTGTTGTTTGTTTGCTTACTAGCACCTGAAATTTCATTTTCGCAGCACTGAGAAATGAACACTCGTTTTGATGTTATGTTCTGCATGATGTTGCCAACTGTCAAATGTTTTCTTGTGATGTCACTGATCTGTTTGTAAATGGTGTGCGTGTGAACTGGTATGACTGTGTGAGTGTTTTTGTGTTTATGCGTGTGTGTGTGTGTGTGTGTGTGTGTGTGTGTGTGTGTGTGTGTGTGTGAAAGAGAGAGAGAGATACAGAGGACGGGACTACTAAAGTTGAAGATGCTACAACAGCTGTGTCAAGCATTCCCTGTCAGCATATCTAGACATGTATGGAAAGGTATCGATTACTAAATGAGATTAAGATGATATATTCGAAAAAACACCACATGTGAAATCCCATAAACCTCATGAAAAAAAATTAAATTGAAAGCAACACACACAGCTGTGAAGCATATACAGGACGAGCATATACAGAAAATAATTTCACCAACAACAAAAAAGACAGAAACATACATTTAAACATGGAATGAGAGCCAAATGAAGATCAACATACATTTCACCCACGTTTATTAAACCTGACAAAGACAGAACCACATGAAAAAGAACAACTGATCTTGGAAAATGGGGTTGAAACATTGTACCAACAGCAGGTTAAATAAGCAATGTATAGAAAATCTCATAGCACAAACTATCTTATCCTTACAAATGGAGAACAACAAATCGGTTGTGAATTTACCATTGTGCTTACAAAAGAATTAGTAAAAAAGAAGTAAAAAGCATAATACAACAAACGCAGCAGATGCATAATAACAGCCACACAGAAGCAAACGCCATGAAAACGTTGAAACAAAAGCTAATAACCAATAACGTTACAATAACGAAGGCAGGCAAAGGAAATGTAACAGTTTTTATAGACAAGGAACAATTCATCACAAAAGCCAAGGAATACATAAATGCCAGTAGTATCAAAAAACTGAAATCAGACTCAACCAGATGATTTCAGGCAAATGTGAAAAGAAAACTTAAAGTTACTGAATATGCACTCACTGACAAACAGAAATATTACATAATAAGGAAGAATCTAAAAGGACCGACACTCTGTACCCAACCAAGGAAACACGGTGAGAGCAGTTATAAATTTCATGGTAGCTCAAACCTGCCATACTACCAAAAATCTCCAAAAAATATTCACAGAACATTACAAAGTAGAAAACAACAGAACTGTGATAATCAGAGGAGAACTAATAGGACGATAACACACACACACAGCACACCATTGATTTCATTCGAAATAGAAAATGTGTAGCCCACACTTCCATCACTATCACAGAAACAACAGAAATCATACAACAAAGTCTCACATTCTAAAGAAACCTCGCTACAGAAGCAATAACAGAAGTATTTAGTATGCTCAGACTGATTACTGAACAAAACTGCTTCCAGTTTACGGATAAACGTACATGTAAATTGATGAACTATCCATAGGATCTCCAATATCAGGAACTCTAGGCAATATTTTTATCTGTCATTTAGAAAACCAGATATTTGAAAAGACAGCTATTGATGAAAGATTTAAAATCATAAATTGGTGCAGTTAGGTGGATACCATTCTTTGCTCGATAGATGAAACAAAAGAAAAATAGATGAACTTCATTCCAAAATTAACAAATCGCATTAGAATGTAAAGTTCACACTTGAAAAAGAAACAAAGAATCAAATAAATTTTCTTCACATACCAATAATAAAAGAAAATAGCAAAGATTCCTTCAAAAGTTTTGGAAAACCAACTGCCGCAAACACAATAAGGCATTTCACATCTAATTATCTCTGCGACCAGATGCTAGTGGCACTAAGGTACATGTTATGTAGAATAAGCAGGATTCGGCTCAACAAGACACAGTATGAAAGGCGAATGAGTACAAGCACTCAAATAGCTAAGAAAAATTGGTAAGACACACATGTAGTACACTGACCAAATCTAAAAATCAAAACAAAAATTTGAAACAAATAGAAAACTCCAAAATATCCAGAACGCAGGAAAAGTTATAGTTCCAAACCTACAAATACACACAGCACACACACACAATGACAACGCCACAAAGAAAAAAGCATATGGTACAGTATGACTTAAACACATAAATTAACACACAGAGTGGCAAACATACTAAAGTAACAGGGCCTGCAAATAGCATATAAAACTGTGCAAACATTACAAACGCACTTAAGCCAGCCGACAATTAAGAAAGACAAATTCCAGAGATCAGGTATGTAGGAACTTGAATCTCAAAGTTGTGACGCAGTATACGTATGCATGACATTCAGGAAGTTTAAAATACGGTACAAAGAACACATTAGGTGTTGGAAGTATGAAACAAGTCAATACACATTTGCAGAGCGTTTAAAACACCACAACCACCATCCTACAAACTTGGAACAAGATATGAAAATAATCAGAACGAACAGTCTCAAGAAATGCCTTATACCATAGCAGGAAGACTACCATATCCAGAAAGCCATTGCTGAGAACAAACATTTTATAAACCACCAGACGCACAACAATACAGACTCTCTTTTAAACTGAATAAAAGAAATGATAAGATAAAAATGATTCCACTTGCACCTCTCTCTCTCTCTCTCTCTCTCTCTCTCTCTCTCTCTCTCTCACGCGCGCAAACACACACACACACACACACACACACACACACACACACTCACACTCACACAGCTCACTGAAATCACAAAAACACATTGAATGGTTAGTAATAACATTCAATAGATGGAAACATCATCCATAACATAACAGCAAAACGAGTGTTCAGTTATGTATCGTTAAGTGGTGTCTATTCTGTCGGACATGACCGTCAGAACATACACCTCTTTTGTCGTACAGTGGTTGTAATTACAAGAAACAGGACATCAGCCGCGTTTGAGACACAGAAATAAATCAATGGTGAAGGCTGTGCCAGACCGGGACTCGAACCCAGATGCTCTGCTTCTCTGGAACGGTTCCCTTAACGGCCTTGCATCCGGACACGAATACCGTCCGACCAAAAGTCTCAACCTGTCACGCAGAAGGAGCGCCCCCTTCCATTAGCGCCACTGCTCGTAGCATTCAAGTTCCGCAGGGGTTCGCAAGATTTGGCGCATCCACACTGAAAGTACGTAGAGCCATCAGCTCTGTCGGACATGTCCGACTTTAATTGTTACTTCGTCGTAGAAATGCGAAAAGTACCAGAACTGTTTTTAACCTCAGTGTATAACGTCCTAAATGTAAACTAAATAGTATAAACAAAAATATCTACGTATTCCAAGCCACTGAAGATGCCTTGCACATAATTAAGGCGAAACATGTAAGGCACGAAAGTTGTGTTTTATTGAGTTGTGACTGGAAGAGCCCTAACTCATAATAATAATCAAAATACAGTAATATTAAATTTGATTTTTATTTTTGCGGTTTAATGATAAATTTTGTTGCTACACGTTTTAGTACTTTTATCCTTATTCAGAATCGTTTCAGTCGATAAATTACGATCGTGACTCACATGCACACAAAACTGACGTTCTGTGAGGGACTCCAGTCTCAATTATGATGTGCTGAGTCACGGATAAAATTAAATGTAGATTAATTTAGACTTACTTAAAGACACAAATTGATTAACAGATATGTCGTCATTATGACGTATGACTCAGGTGACACATTGGAAATGACACCACAAGTAATCATATGAAAAGAAGCTGCCTGAACTGAACGGGGCAGAGTGTGACTGACAGTGTCAAGACGAATCAGTATTTTTGTTTGAAATAATTTCCTGGTGGTGACAATTAAGTCAGTCACATTAGAATTTTAAGTATTGCCTGTGTCATTCGTATGTTATTATTTAGCTACAAGTACAGAGTAAACAAACATTTGGTAATGTAACGGTAACACAAGGAAATTTGGAAATTTGTGGTAAGGTCTTATGGGACCAAACTTCTGGGGTCATCGGTTTCTAAGCTTACACACCACTTAATCTAACTTACACGAACTTACGCTGAGGACAACACAGACACCCGTGCCCGAGGGATGACTCGAACCTCCGACGGGAGCAGCCGCTCGAACCGAGTAACACATGACTAGAACTTCACAAGAACCTTTGATCTTGCTCCTCTCGGTAAAACAATGACCTGAAAAAGATAAGCTTATCCAGGAAAGACGTAGAATGGAAATCTGTGTGTGTATGTTCATAGGAGATACTACATTTGCCAAATAAACGGTACGTAGTCCAGCAGATTCAACTGAGGACAGGCAGGACCTACGAAGCACACCGACGACCAATATTTGCTGTCGTGCTCTTTAAGGGTCAGAAACTCCCGAGAGCTGTCTGATATTACTGCCTTGGTGATATCCATAGACTGCTCCATGAAGGTGGTAACAATTCACCTTTCTAGTGCAATCACATCTCGCCATAGGTAGTTTCGAGTGATCATGCCAACTTAAATAGTGGATTGTAGACACGCAGGACTGTCCTCTTGATGAAAATGTTCTGTGATAAGTTTCAAAATTCTTGAGAAGTAAGAATTCTTTATCATCCGCCTTGGAACCATCATTTCAGACGAGGTTGTGTCTGCGTGTTGGGTGTTATATCTACGGATGGACAGACTCATTCCACGTCTAACTACAGAAATTCTAATATTTATGTGTAATTTGCCCTTGCAGAAAACGTAGTGTGGTGCAAAATGAATTAAACCCAACTGGGCAACATGTATTGCGCAACGCTCCATTGTGATTACGCACTGCGCTTGTGAGTGACACGTGAAACGACAGAAAAATCCACTAAAGAGCACAAGAAACTGGTACACCTGCCTAATATCGTGTAGGCCCCCAGCGAGCACGCAGAAGTGTCGCAGAACGACGTGGTATGGACTCGACCAATGTCTGGAGTAGTGCTGACACCATGAAGCCTGCAGCGCTGTCCATAAATCCGTAAGACTGCGAGGGGATGGAGATCTCTTCTGAACAGCAATGGTAAAGTCTGGGGAGTTTGGTGGCCAGTGGAAGAGTTTATATACTCAGAAGAGTGTTCCTGGAGCCACTATGTAGCAATTCCAGACGTGTGGGGTATCACATTGTTCTGCTGGAATTACCTAAGTCCGTCGAAATGCACACTGGACATGAATGGCTCAAATGGCTCTGAGCGCTATGCGACTTAACTTCTGAGGTCATCAGTCGCCTAGAACTTAGAACTAATTAAACCTTACTAACCTAAGGACATCACACACATCCATGCCCGAGGCAGGATTCGAACCTGCGACCGTAGCGGCCATCGGTTCCAGACTGAATCGCCTAGAACCGTACGGCCACACCGGACGGCGGACATGAATGGATGTAGGTGATCAGACAGGATGCTTACGTACGTGTCACCTATCAGAGTCGTACCCAGACGTATTAGGAGTCCCATATCACCCCACACCATTACTGAGCCTCCACCAGCTTGAACAGACCCTCCTGACATGCCGGGTCCATGGATTCATGCGTTTGTCTCCATACCTGTGCACGTCCATTAACTCGATACAATTTGAAACGAGACTTGTCCGACCAGGCAACATGTTTCCAGTCATCAACAGTCCAAAAAAATATGGTTCAAATGGCTCTGAGCACTATGGGACTCAACTGCTGTGGTCATAAGTCCCCTAGAACTTAGAACTAGTTAAACCTAACTAACCTAAGGACATCATACACATCCATGCCCGAGGCAGGATTCGAACCTGCGACCGTAGCGGTCGTGCGGTTCCAGACTGTAGCGCCATTAACCGCGCGGCCACTCCGGCCGGCCCATCAACAGTCCATTGTCGGTGTTGATAGGCCCAAGCGAGGCGTAAAGCTTTGTGTCGTGCAGTTATCAAGGGTATACGAGTGGGTGTTCGGCTCCGAAAGCCTGATAGATGATGTTTTGTTGAATGGTTCGACACTTGTTGATGGCCCCGCATTGAAATATGCAGCAATTTGCGGAAGGATTGCCCTTCTGTCTCATTGAACGATTCTCTTCAGTCGTCGTTGGTTCCGTTCTTGCAGGATCTTTTTCCGGCTGCATATATGTCGGAGATTTGATGTTTTACCGGATTCCTGATATTCACGGTACACTCGTGAAATGATCGTACTGGAAGATTCCCACTTTATTGCTACCCTTGAGATGCTGTGTCCCATCGCTCGTGCACCGACTATGACACCATGTTCGATCTCACTTAAATGTTGGTAACCTGCCATTCTAGCAACAGTAACCGATCTAACAGTTGCGCCAGACACTTGTCATATATAGGCGTTGGCGACAGCTGCACCGTATTCTGCCTGTTTGCATATCTGTGTATTTGAATACGCATGCTAGTTTCTTTGGCGCTTCAATACATGTATGTTTTCTCGTTTTCAATTGGCAGTCAAAAGCACGCCCTTAGAAGGGAGAGTTGCCTTCCATGACCTCTGATTAGTTGAAAGTCGTGAACAGAGACTTCAGAATGGTTTGACACCAGATCCGTGATGGCAGTTGCAGTTTGTATGTTCAGTTTGGAAATTCAAATTACGAAGGGCGACGACGTCTGTCTGACGTGAACATTGTGCGAGAGTGCATTTTTATTCCGTGTGTATTTATTAAATTGTGACTGTGACAAAGAGTAGTTGTTCACATTGCATCTTGGCAATAAAATTATTCTGGCACCCTTAAAAAGTAAGAAATGATTGAGAAGATTTAAAGAATTCTCGATCCTCAACACAGTCACGTCTGGTTTAATCAACAGACTTACCACTATGCGAGATCTGCGAGAGGCTCACATTTATCACAGGGTGCAGGGTGAGTGGACAGAATCTTTGAGATGCGTGCCTGAAATGTAGATATCTAAATGGATCTCCCTCGTAAACGGTATGAAACGTCCCCTTCGAACAATTTCTGAATTACTGTGCTGATAAACCTCTTACACTATTTGCTTTTCAAACAGCTGAGCAAAACTGAACGTACTCAAACATTCACTAAAGTGACACACACTATTTTTAGCGCAACGCAATCTGACTTTCAAAAATCCCTACAAAAGAATGGCCCTGACTAACATTAACCTATACGTTTCACAAATCACTTACCTCACCAAAAATCATCGTTACTCGAACTACTGCAATACAGCGAGCGCCACTACTGCCAGCTAAATAAAAGATTCAAACTACGGAAGGCACTAACTACTGATAGGCATAGTTAGCAAATGAAAGATTTTAATAGAGAACAAACAATGTACTTACCTTAATAGTCATAATATATATAGCAGTTCATGACATCCATTCTGTACTCAAAAATCCGCCATCTCATTTCCCACATCCACCACTGCTGGCGGCTCACCTCCAACTGCGCACCGCTACGCGCTGTTCACGTCCAGCTGCCCAACACTACAATGGCAGACAACAATGCAAACTAGCCACAGACTGCACACAGCACAGCCAGTGATTTTCATACAGAGAGCGCTACGTGGCAGCGGCGTTACCAATATAAGAACCTAAACAGCCTACTTACAACAGTAACAACGAGTCCACATAGTCACTTCTTGGCAAGTCATATCGAGTAGATATGTAGAAAGGTAGCTGCCTTGAAGATTGTGAACACATTGTCAAGGCGATGATGTGATCTTGCGGAGTGATAAAATTTGTCTCGTGACTCATCAGCTGGGTGCACCGTGTCAGGATTTGCAGTGTTGACGCAAGTAGACTTGCATCGGCGAGGGCAGAGGATCAGATCTCCCCCGATCATCCGGAGTTAGATCTTCGTGGTTTCCCTAAATTGTTTAAGACAAATTCTGAGATGGTTAGGTTGAAAAGGATCGGACTGTTTTCGTATCCCAATGCTAGCTTGTGCTTTGCCAGTAATGATCTTGTAGTCAACGGTACGATCAATCCTAGCCTCCCTTCCTGCAGCTGAACTCCATGCAGCATGATCGACATGCTGTCACTAGTCGATTTGTTGCTCAGTCTTCCTCCTCAAGCCACTGATACTCCGAGAGCGACGTTGTGCGGAAAGTGGTTTTGACTTCCTACGACACTCGTATACAGTACATATAATGGAATGTGTTGTACGGCTGCTCAGAGTAAGTATACTCGTAGAATCAACTGGCTTACGTCATCATGATGTGAAGGAGATGACGAATGCTGAAGTGCGACTGTCTGCTGCCAGAGATTACTTTTGTTCCTATATCCATCGTCCCATGCACAGCTACCACTAAATCAGACCATAAACCATGTGAAGCTTTCCTCTGTAACCTTTCTTTATCAAACATACGCTTCCCTGGAATGCTAAATGCGTAATCGGCATCTTTATTATATTTGTTATCACAAAGTCTAATTTCAACGGCTTGTCTAATCACAGATTCCTAGCACTTCCAAGTGTGTGCCCGAATCCTCGTCTGTTTAACAACACTGTTGTGTTAATTCATCGGAATGTGCTCAATAGCCGTTGGTTTTCTGAAAATTCTTTACTTATGTGATGTTGGTGTACGGTATAGCCATTGCAATAACCCACATAGACCGCTACATGCAACTACTACTATACTCTCATGAAATACATGGTGTTTGTAAACGATTCATCCGATTTCATAAGATATATCTCCTATGTGAATGAACATAGAAACCGTAAATGAATTATAATTTACAAATAGGACATTACAGTTTATATTTTCAAAAGATCATTCCGATTTAAATGGGTGTATTTTGTACAGTGGGGCCGTGCTAGTCTAGCTGCTACAGCATGAAACTCCGGCTCTGGGGGTCCCAAGTTCAATCCAGTTTAGGGATGTGGTTTTTAACTGCAGAACAGTCCCACGTCCACTCATCCTACTACGAAATGAGTACCGGTAATCTTTCCCGGAAGTAAAAGGCGGCTGGGACGATGGGCTTGCCACCCTCTCCCTCCTAGTGCCGCGGCGAAGAATGGCTGGATTCTACCCGTCGTCAGGCCAATAGCCCGGTCATGGGCTTGCGCCACAGACTTGAGCTATACTTTTCTTTAATATCTTTTACACGCACGCACATACAGCCCTGGGATACTCAAAGTGAATTGACAAAACTACAGATTGTCACCACCATGAAGGACTTGTAGCAATTTAATCTTGTGTGGTATTAAAAAAAAACTTCGCATCAAACCGTACAAGGCAGACACTCTCATATGGAACGACTAGTAGACGTCTATGGACTACAGAGGTTGACAAAATACGGGAAACACGAAAAGTACAACACATTATCATGCCTTATACGGTGTAGGAAAACCGTTGGCGTCCTAAACACATTCCAGTCGTCACGGAACGTATAAACAAAGACCCTATTTGGTTTTCGAGGGAATCTTATACCATTCTCCTGCAAAATGGTGACAAGTTCAGCTAACAGTTATTGATGTGGATAGCGAACTCACACCTTTCTCACCAAAGCTGACCAATAAGACTCATTAATATTGAGATCTGGTGACTATTGTGGTCAAGGAAGATGCGAAAATTTACACTCGTGCTCACGAAACCAGTCCTGGATGGACCTGTGGAAATGGACCCTGTCGTCTTGGGACCCAGAATTACCATTAGGGAGCAAGCACTGTACCATGGGCTGGATCTGACCAGCACAATCGTTGGCAGTAATGAGACCTTGCAGAGTAACCACGAGCCCCATAGAATACTACGATATGGCTGCCCAAACCCCCACCAAGCTTCACTCTTGAGAAGTAAAATCGGCTAGAAGTTTTAAACAATGTGAAACAAAACTCATCCTACCAAACGACTTTGCTCTGTTGTCCAGATTTTATGGCTTCGGCACCAAGTTATCCTATTGCGGGAAACTGCATCACTGATGAGTGCTTTTGGAGTTCCATCTCGCCCTGCGATTCCCAGCTTCTGGAGCTGCCTTCGAGTTTTGGTGCTGATAGGGTTCTCGTGAGCGACATTCAGTTTTGCAGCGATTTTCTCCGCTGTTGTCCTTTTATTTTTCGTCACGGCCCGCCTCAGTGACCATCAATCACTATCAGTCAACACACAGTTTTGTCCGCTTTGTGACTTGTTGTGGTTGTGGTCTTCAGTCCTGAGACTGGTTTGATGCAGCTCTCCATGCTAGTCTATCCTGTGCAAGCTTCTTCATCTCCCAGTACCTACAGCAGCCTACATCCTTCTGAATCTGCTTAGTTTATTCATCTCTTGGTCTCCCTCTACGATTTTTACCCCTCCACGCTACCGTCCAGCACTAAATTGGTGATCCCTTGACGCCTCAGAACATGTCCTACCAACCGAGCCCTTCTTCTGGTCAAATTGTGCCACAAACTCCTCTTCTCCCCAATTCTATTCAATACCTCCTCATTAGTTATGTGATCTAGCCATCTTTGTGACTTAGCGGATGATATTTTCCGATTTCCCTCTATGCGGTATAAATCTTCGAAACGGTGCCTGTCGAAACACCAAGACTCCAATTACCTTTGGTACGGAAGGACCCACCGTAGGAACCCCAACAATTTGCCCACGTCCGAATGCACCTAGTTCCCATGTAATGCACTGGTAACTACACAAAACAGTGTTCTGATCACGACCGAAACTTTCAACGTATTGAGGAAGTTGCACAGATATCTTCCGTGGTCAGACACAGCAGCGCAATCAGCATACTTGGCTATTATTTTTATTTTTGTTCGAGCTTGCATTCCTCGCAGTGATTCACTATTTTTGTCTAACCCCTGTACGTGCAAAACTCTGTTGAATGCTTTACGTGACCAAAATGTGGCGACTTGTGGATCTCCCCTTGCAGTGTCTTAACACTGCTGGTGGCATCGTAGAATGCTTTGAGCAGCAGATGGTGTAGTGCCATATTCCCGAGAAAATCATACCGCACATTCGTAACTGAATTGCTTCAGCTGAAACGTAGAATGCGACACGCAACACACTTTGGTAATCAACGAGGGAGCCAGCGGCACCAGGGAATCACCTACCAGCAACCATGTGATCGCGCAAATTATAAATGTCGGCAAGCTAAACTTATAGTTTCTGTGGCTAACTTAAAATGCACCTCACGTTTCTATCTCCATTCATGTAGAAAATGCAGCCATGTGAAGTCGGACGAATATTTTTAAAACACCTAGTATTTTTAAATCCCTGCGATTCTTAGCCCGATTTTATCTTTCACAGGTCACAATTATTTTTTTCATTTTTCCGAGTAGCTTAAAGATGGGTATGATTCCTTTCCTTTTGAAGACTCTACTTACTTCCAGCATGGAATGGAAGTCGCACTGCAAGTCTGTCCTCTCGACCTTGTTGAAGGGTGGCGGATTTTTGTTTCCTGGACATGGCTGAGTTTGTCATCCGGACAGAATACCCATTTCTTATTACATTAACAGAGTCGTAAGGTAATTCATCACGAAGTTTATATGATTCTTGTCAGAAATTGTCCCGCCTTTCTGTATTAGAGCAGTCATAACTTACGGTATGTGGAAGTGAACTAGTTACCGAGGAGCTGTCGTTTTAGATTTTGTGGACTCATTCGCTACTAATTTTCATATTTTACAGAATTATTCCTCGTATATTATACCGCTAGAGACGATGATTGGCTGTAAATGTCGAGGGCTAAATTGAAAGCGAAGTGTGCGCAGTCACCAGATAAGTCGCCGTGTGGTTAAATAGAAAGGCGAGTGGAAAGGGCGAGCAGATAATAGCGCGACGTGTGAGCCCCCTAATGAAGGCGAGAATGATGCACGGTAGCGCGGCTTGGCTGCCTCTGTCGAATTACCAGCTATTGTGCGCCGGCGGGCTCTCGCGCCGGAGTTTAAGCAACTCATTGTGCGCCGCTGCTTCTGCTCCTGCTGCTGTCGTGATCGCAATTTTCGCCCCGAACAATCGCTTTCTCCGGTTCACTGTCACTACCTCTGTAAAGCGAGCGGGGATCACGAGGGAAATTTTCTATTCGTCACCTACTGTAACAAGACGTCCCGCGGATAACACGAGATACTCGCCTCCCTCTACCTGTCATTATGAGGCAGACTGCCTGGCTCACGTGCACGGACCCAATACTTCACTCCTGTTTACTCTCTTCTCAGTATTTCAGCGACACGTACACACCTACCTGGATAAACCAGTAGATATTACCGTTGTGAGTTCTATTTGTGTGGTGGCTAGGTTGGACAGTATCTGAGGTGAACTGAAGCACCTCCTGTATCGACTATTCTGTCTCACCACCAGAGGGTGCTTGCAATTAAACTTTCGCTACTTGAGAGGGCTCCCATGGAAAACGAGTTTTCGTGGGAAAATGAAACTTTGCGGAAACATTTGTAAGGAAATGCAGAAGAGAAACAACGAATAAACCGTTGATAGAAACGAAGTTTAATTTGCTCACGTGAGACTTCAGATCTGGTAATATTGGTGGTGATGCAGTTTGTGACGATCGGCTAATGATTCGGTTTCCTCCGAGTGTGTTACAGAGTAACCGAGTAACCTCACGAGCAATGTGAGGTGGAGCTCCGTAATGCATCAAGACAGTTGAGTCCAAAACAGCTCTCTCCTGCAGAGCAGGGATCACAAGTTGGCGAATCGGATCACAGTAACGTGTGCCGTTCACCCTGCGTGATCTTGGTCCTTAGGGCTCGAGTTCCTCGAAGAAAAGTGGACCAATCATGTGCGCCGTGGAGCCACACCACACAGTGAAGCGTTTACTATGTAGGGGAACTTCATTAGGTTCGTTGGCGGTGACGATCTCCAAATGCGACAATTGTAAATATTCACTGCCTCAGTGAGCGTAAAGTGTGCTTCATTATTCCACAAAACGTTCCAAAGCCACTTGTCGTCAACTTCAACCCTTGTAAGAGACGTGAGAGTGAAGTTCACTTGAATGTCAACGTCACATGAAAAAATTTGGTGAGTAATGTGAAGTTCGTACCGATACCATTTCACAAGTGTTCGCAGCACTTTTCGAACTGTGGACCCTGGAGTGCTCAGTTGTCATGACCCATCCCATGCGCTGCTTGAAGTTCACCCGCTGCATCCACTATTCTCAGCCATGGCAGCAGTAACTTCTTCAACAATTTGTGGCGCTATTGACCGTCGGCCTCTCTCAGAAGCAAACTTAACCATTGGACGATCGTTCCAAACTACGTAACCCTAAGATTACCAGATACCAGTCCTCTCATATGGAAATTATAATATGTTCCTTTCAATCGTTTATTTGTTATTTCTCTTACGCTTGTCCTTGCAAATGTTTCTAGAAAGTTTCATTGTCCTGCGATCACTCGTTCTTGACGGGGGCCCTGTCGTGAAACCTAAGTTCAATTATAAGCACTCTTTATTTCTTACACTGTGTCTGCAATTGCTGCACAAACACTGTTTCCAGTTGCACATACACCATGATTACTCTACCACGCGAACATTCGGAGTTACATTCGTTCGGTGTGAGACGTTTCCGGGGGGTTCCACTGGGGACCTAACCGCACAATAACCCTGGATTCGGTGTGGGACGGCGGTGGGGTGGGTGGGCTGCTGTGGCCTGTTGTGTGGTTGTGAACCACTGAGGGCTACGGCGGGACGAAGGCTCTCCGTCGTTTCTAGGTCCGTGTTTTAATCCACTACAATACAATTCCCTGTATTTCCACTCAAGTCGAGATACCAGCGTGCCAGGAGATTTTCGTTACAGGCTCTAACATCCTTGTCAGTCCAGCTTTCGAGACTCATCTACATACTACGAATACACTCTGCATGCCACCGACGGAGAGTACATCGTACCAGTATTATCGATTTTCTCTGCTAATCCGTTCACGCATTGACCTAGGCACGCCTCTGTCCCCGTACTAATCTCTATTACTACATTCTCTTGAGCGCCGGCCGCGGTGGTCTAGCGGTTCTGGCGCTGCAGTCCGGAACCGCAGGACTGCTACGGTCGCAGGTTCGAATCCTGCCTCGGGCATGGGTGTGTGTGATGTCCTTAGGTTAGTTAGGTTTAAGTAGTTCTAAGTTCTAGGGAACTTATGACCTAGGATGTTGAGTCCCATAGTGCTCAGAGCCATTTTGAACATTCTCTTGAGCCTAATGTGAGATACACTATGTGAGCAGCACAATGGTTTTCCAGTCTTCTTCTCATACGGGTTCTCTAAATTTATTCCACATAATTTCGCCAAAACTGCGCCGTTTTTCTTGAACGGACTGCTATTTTTGATGGTGAGACTCATATTAATGCAAAATTTGGACTCACATTCGGAATAATTAGGGTTTAAAATCCCCGTCTGGCCATCCAGATATAAGTTTTTCTTTATTTTCTTAAATAGTTCGAGGTTAATGGCAGGGCAACACCTCTGAAAAGGATACGGCTGATTTCGTTTTCCACACTAGTCCTATTTGAGCTTGTTCTAAGTCTCTACTGACCTCATCGTCGACGAGACGTTAAATTTTAATGTTTCCTCCTCTTTAGGGTTCGGAACCTCAATCGGTAAAAACAGAACCCTTGAAGGATCACTTCGTTATCCGTCTGAGAAGACCCCTTTTCTCATTAACGAGGTCTCGATTTGAAATGTCTGTTAAATACTAAGGTCCACTGTCTCTTGGTGGTTCAAAAATGGTTCAAATCACTCTGAGCACTATGGGACTTAACAGCTGGGGTCATCAGTCCCCTAGAACTTAGAACTACTTAAACCTAACTAACCTAAGGACATCACATACATCCATGCGCGAGGCAGGATTCGAACCTGCGATCGTAGCGGTCGCGCGATTCCAGATAGAAGTGCCTAGAAGCGTTCGGCCACTCCGGCCGGCTCTCATTGTGGTAAAAACGATTAAGCTTCTAAGTCAATTCAGTCAAAAGATACAACTATTCATGCCACATTTTCTAATGCTTGCAAACTCACTCATAAAAATCTAAAGGGTTTTCTCCTTGATTTAAAATCATAAAAATTTGGTTCGAAGCAACACTTCACAGCATAAGTAAAGGAAAAAATCCGAAAATTATTAATTTATATCTATCTCACTTTAAAAAATAACGTATTCCCAATTGTTGTCCATCCGTCTGTCTGACCGTCTGTTAAGACCTCTTTTCCCTCATGAACGGATAGAGTTATTTTGCTGAAATTTTTGTCTAATATTAAGGTCTGCGGTCTCTTGGTCGCATAAAAAAATTTAAGCTTCCTATGGCACGGATAATCTCCTTTCTTGCATTGTAGCGCATTCCGCGAAGCGGTTCCTCCATTTTGGCGAACGGGCTGCAATCGCTCGGACGCGTATCGGTGCATACGACGGATATTCCAGTATCTCCCATCCCCACGTACGCAGGAGCCCCTGCACGGGGTTCGCAGTGCGGTATCGTGCATTATCATGAGGGATATGGGATGCAGTGACAGAAGGAAACGCTGTTATGCGCTGCGACCACGTACCACTTCAGTCTTGATCCACGCACACGGTTCGTGTTTCCTCCCGCACTTCCAGCTGTCTCAGACACAGCCGTCACCGCTTCAGCTGACCTGCTGTCGGCTACAGACAGCGAGCATGCCTTGTGACGCACATCCTTCATGTTACGGCATTGTTGCCACTACTTTTTAGCCAGTCCTTTACATACTTCCGGGAACAAAAAATTAGTACGCCCTTTTATAGGTTTCCAATTCACTCAAGATTTATTGTTGCAACAGTACATATGCAGTACATGAAATGATTACATTTACAGATCAATAGCGCAAGCTCTTCTCAGGTACCAGGTATCGACCCCCACTGCAACACCCATTTTCGTACGTGGTGTAGCCTCCACGGGTGGCAATGCAGGCGGTCCAGTTGATCGTAGAAACGGTGAATACCGTTCTGGGATTGTTATACCACGCATACTCGACCTGTTCACGCAGCTCTGTAAGAGCTGTTGTTTGACGAGTAGCACGAGTCACTTCTTGTTCCATCATATCCCACACATGTTCGATTGGAAACAAGTCCGGAGATAGTGCTGGCCAGAGAAGTTGCTGCACGTCCTACAGCATAACAGAGACAGTTCACAGAGACACGTGCCACGTTTTGAAGAGCACTGTCCTGTTGAAAAATGGTACCAAGATACTGTCGCGTGAAAGTTGCGTTCAGCTGTGCCGTCATTGTTCCTCCAGTTACTACCAGTCGTACCCTGTAGTTATACTCGATGCCTTTCCACACTATGAGGCCAAGAGTCACACCGCTGTGCCATTCCAAAACATTCGAAGAACGGGATTTCTCACCCCGCGACCATACTCGTCGACGATGATCAGCTGGGTTAGGCAGAACCGCTATTCATTGCTGAACGCAGTACGACGCCATTAATCAGCAGTTCATGCTTCCCGCTCACGCACCACTCCAAACGCAGCCGTTCGTGTCGTGATATTAACGGTAGCCTTCGAATGGGACGGTAATTCCTGAGTCATGCCACAAGATGTTGCAAGGAATCCATTATTAGCTAAAGGGACAATAGCGTACGCTGACTATCTGCTCCTAGTGGTATCGTCAAACTCAAGAAGACACTTAGAACAAAAGAATACGGAACTCCTCGTAGACATGAATGAATGATCTAACAACAAACTAACAAATACAGGCAATAAAACGGTGTACTTACTACTGAAAGGCGAACTTAAGATAAATTCCAGCATCAGGCTAAATAACACAACCTTGCAACGCAAAAGAGGGACGAGATATCTAGATGTACATACTGGCGACAAACTGAAGTTCATTGAACTTACCAGACTTACGGTCGACAAAGCAATGAAAATAAAGCGTAAACTGGCACGACTAAATACTACAACATATAACTACTCATATAGACAATACGGAAATACCATGTCGCACTATTAGAATCCATAGCGTGCTTTGAAATGAGCGCCTGGGTGCATCGGCTGCGACTTTCGACATCCAAAATCATTACGAGGTGTGGCCAAAGAAGTGTTCTGCTCAGGATGTCAGGTGCCCTCGACACAATATCGGCGGAGGTACTATCCGTGGTGGTGGGACTGTGCCCGACTGACATCACCATCCGTAGAAGAACGGCAGCGTACTGCTCCAGGGAAGGCAGACGCGACATAGTATTTGAAATTACAGGAGAAGGCATCACAGAAAGGTGCCAACTACACGGCTGGCGAAACAGTACCTGGTAGACAGACTGGGATTCGATAGAAAGTGGGCGTCACGTCTACACATTCTTGCCGGCCGGTGTGGCCGTGCGGTTCTGGGCGCTACAGTCTGGAGCCGAGCGACCGCTACGGTCGCAGGTTTGAATCCTGCCTCGGGCACGGATGTATGTGATGTCCTTAGGTTAGTTAGGTTTAATTAGTTCTAAGTTATAGGCGACTGATGACCTCCGAAGTTAAGTCGCATAGTGCTCAGAGCCATTTTACACATTCATCCCAGGCATCAAGGAACGAATGAGGTTAAAACATGTATTAGCCGATCACACTGTTATTCCACGTGGTAGTGAGGACGCTTCGATCGGCTTATTGTGAGTTTTTATCGTGATATTTCACGAGGACACACTGAAACACTTGATACTGTATATGCACAAACGTCTTGAAATCATTCAAAGGGCGATGTACCTATTTTCCTTAGACGCCACTGCACTTTTTACTGTAACGTCATCGCGTGTTTCCGATAACGGGCACGCGAGGCCAAATGCAATGATGTGACCAGTTAACAGATCCAGTGGTGTACGGACACTTGCGACCTCGGACATTTGCGGTTTTTCTTGCTCCAAGGAGCTAGGTACCTTTGTCTTCTTTTCCATCCCCACCACCCCGTCCCTGGAATTCTCCTTGACGGTGTCCACACACTTGAACTTTCACCTACTCCGAAGGTATAACGCAAAGTTCGTCGAAACACTAGTCCTTATTGTCACTTTACTTCCGAAGTTCCTAGTGTGACCATCAATATGGAACATATTACAACGACCAGGGGCATGTCATCAGCTCATTACAGTGGTCACAAGTATCGGAAAGTGACGGAATCTGAAGAGGGTGTTATTATGTAGGTGTGGTTACTGCTTACGGAAAATATCGTATCACTGCAAGGAAATGATGCATTCGAAGAACGGAGAAGTTTTTAAGATATCAAACATATCTGGGGACCACCTGATGATGCAGTCCGAAGTGAAGAAACGAGTGGTCTGGACGAAGAGGAGGGCTCGAGAAGAAACTACACAGTTATCCGAGCTATATCTGGATGAAACGGGAAATCTACATAATAAAAATTATGACTTTGTTGTAGTGGTGCCTAACTCAAAATCAATGAATGGGACGTGGCGTCGTCAGCGGAGTCAGGCACGGGGAACCAAGAAGAGTCCAATAACTCTTATCAAATTGATTTTTATGACCATCCCTTAAAAATGGGAGATGGCAGTAGTTTTCTTCTAGAAGACGATAAATTAAAGGAGATTATAATCATCTTTAGTGAAAACAAAGCAAAAGAAAGATTAAAAACATGGTCGCAGTTTTATGGATGAAACATTTTAGAGCAGTAGCAACCACTTTGCACACATCCATACCATACATACATACATAGAAGGTCCGAGTGACGAAACAAACATTCTTCTTGCTGTATTTGCACTGCTCCCTAATAAGAAGAAAGACACGATGTTTGCCTGTTTCGTCTGATTAAACAAGCTGCTCCTCTGTGGTAACCTAGAGATGTGAAAGTCTATTTTGAGGCAGCTGCGATATCGGCCCTTCGTCAAGTTTTCTGGTCACGTGAAATAAATGAATGTTACTTCCACATGAAGAAGAGTTTATGGAGAAGACTTCAAGATGTCGATTTAACTGAAGACTACCGCCAGAACAAAGATTTAAGAGTTCACGTCTGCATGTGAGCGTAGATGGCATTTGTAAAACTGGAGGATGTATGTAACGGAAGATGGACTGATATTCGTGCACAGGCTCCTGATAACGAAAGTTTCTCTTAATTTTTTGCCTACTTTGTGAAAAATTATCTACAGATTGAGGATCTCCCCACAAAAATGTGGAATTGCTACGGGACAATGCGCCGAACGACGAATACTTTGAATGGTGGCACAACAAAATAAATAATATTATTGGATACCCTCACCCTAGAATCAACTATTTGGTGGAGTGCTTGAAGTAGAAACCGGAGCTCACAAACTGCATGCACATGGAATTCGAGACGAAACTTGGAGGGAAGAAGAGGAAGAAGAAGTACTTGAAGCTGGACGACAGGATAGAGAGAAGCGTAAAAAAAAAAAAAAAATGAAGAGACCGGCAACATTAGGTCCTGCTTGAAAGTCATTGTCCGTTTTGAGGAACTAGACTAAAGCATGTATAAGAAGTAATCTATTAAAAAGCTATGAAGGTCACTGAGTCCTCGCAGATTATTTAATTAAAATTATTAAGTATACTGAATCAGCATTATCGGCGCTAAAATTAAGTTACAATTGTAAAATGTACTATAGTTCTTGCATAAAAATGATGAACCCTACTTAGGCTGACTTTAAACACGCCAGAATTGTGAATTATTTTTTATCATTTCGACAGTACATGCCTGTGCAACGTGTGATGGGAGTCAGCCTTTATCAGTTGTAAAAACTGAATAGTGCTTCATGCCTCACAGCAGTATCCCTAAATAGCTTAATGATGAGAGCAGAAGTTCGCAGATCGGTTCACTAGCGTTCAACCAATAAGCAGCGGAATTTGGCTTAACGAAGCGAACATTAAATATCACTCAAATTAGTCTCCTGTCACCAGAAACTACACTTACATTTTTGTCAACGGTAAATTCCAATTCAGTGAGAATATTTTCTTTCTGTTTTGAACTTTGTCCCGCGATACATTATTAATGAATTTTTGGCCGCAAAAGATATCGGATTTTAGTGATTAAATTAACATGGAATATGTCGTTCTTCTTTGCAACCACTCACATACCCATTTGTTCTTTCCTTACAGTTTTCGGACAGTCAGTAGTAGAAATTAAAACAGCTACAAACTCAACGTTCAAAATTAGCGGGTATTTGCATTCTTTTTACATGGATCCTTTCCTGTTCCTCCCATGGCGATGGGCTGTTTCTATCGCAGTCAGTAAGTGTGGAAAGAAGCTACTGTACGGGCGGAATAAGGATGGGGCTATATTTATGCTTCGAAAAACTAATTACATATTAACATAGTCGATGACACTGCTTTCGTTTCCCAAATTCAGATGGTTCAAATGGCTCTAAGCACTATGGGACTTAACATCTGAGGTCACCAGTCCCCTAGACGTAGAACTACTTAAACCTAACTAACCTAAGGACATCACACACATCCATGCCCGAGGCAGGATTCGAACCTGCGACCGTAGCAGCAGCGCGGATCCGGACTGAGCGCCTAGAACCGCTAGGTCACAGCGGCCTGCCTTTCATATCCCAAAAGTCTTACATATTTTGATTTCCGGACATTAGAAAGAACTCTGTATTCAGGTAGGATGAAACAATGGTTGTAAATATGTTGGTATTAGACGCAGCTACTATATCTAAAATCCATCTGTGTCTTGGGGCACCAGCAAAAATGATATCATTGTTTTTGTTTGGCAACGTGATTTCAAGAAGATAAGATGTCGAAGAAAGTGACCCATTATGCACTCGCTGATACGGAGACGGCGACTTGAAAGCGGACAAGAAGAGTACGGAGAAGGGCCCACCTTGCCTGGGGGATCGCTGTCCTAGCTACCTGGCACAGAGGCTGACCTCCAATATCCGGCAAACCCTGTCAACCGCAAATGTCCGCAGCTGTCTGGCATTCGATCCAATAATCGACATGGTCCATTTCCTCACGCGCCGTGGTCCGTACCCACAACACCTCTCAGCCGAACACCCACGTGGACTAGCGGAGAACTGGGATCTCCTGAACATGGCGCACTTGACACTGCGACAGACCCGCACAATACGAATCCGAACTATGACAACACAGCCCGTACAATTGGTTCATACTGAATAACATAACCGATAATGTGTCACATACCTTACACGAAGTGGCAAATGCCGGGATGGTTCCTTTCAAAGGGCACGGCCGACTTCCTTCCCCATCCTTCCCTAATCCGATGGGACCGATGACCCCGCTGTCTGGTCTCCTTCCCCAAACCAACCAACCAACCTTACACGAGGTATACAACCGAGAACAATTACATGTACGAATAAGTTCAAACACACAGACATAGGAACAGGATACTTGGAATGACACAAACGCATACTCAGATGCTGAAACAAATTAATATACAGACTTACATGTAAGATACGACAAAATTAAGGAACACAGAAATTGATTAACTGTTATTAAAGATTTCAATATATGTAAAAACGTCTTGTGCAATACCTGTAATTTAAACGATATAATAGTTTATTTAGTTTAGATAAAGTGATATCATAATGGAAATAATATAATTGGTTTTTAAGCAAAAAAAAAAAAAAAACCTGTGCGGACAGCACAAAGAAATAAGGAGGTCAAATATACGCAAATGATGTAGAGTTACTCCCTTTGTGAAGAACATATGACCTGTACCAAATTCAATATAAGAGTAATACTAATACACACCCTACACATAAATTCATCAAATGAATATTAAAAATATAATTTGTATACTGTCTCAAATGTGAAAGGCTCGATGTTTTGCAGATCCCTCACGCCCGAAAGAGCTAGATTGTGGTATGGCAACACAAATCTATGTACTTTCCCATTATCATTTATTTCTTCTCCTTAAATGCTGGAATATTGTTGTTTTATTCCAATTTTCCGAGTTCATAATACGTCATGATGTTATAATATGCCATAAACGCTTTTCTGTCTTCCTAAAATCCGATCTTCTATACAAAATTACTTTTTTGTTTATAACTATTTAAAGCTGCAATATTGTTAAACCTTAGTCAAAACAAGGAAAAAATCAAACATTTTTCACATTCGCTATATGTAAAATTTCATATGGTGAAAATACGACCTGTCTTAGTAACAAGGTGACAGGTTACTTGTAAATGACAGCAAATAAAATAAAAACAGGCCTCTTACTTGTTTCGAATGGCAGGCGAAAATGTGTAGGGTGAATGACGTGCTTGGTGTACAGTCGGCGATCTCCCCTCCTACGGTCAGATGTATTCAACCGGAACCTTGGCGACGAACATGCCGTCCCTTATGTTTCCATGTAGGCCAACATAGGGCCACTGTCACAACCGAATGCCCCAGAAATTTGTATATTGCATTATTTGACCAGGTGGCCAAATGGAGAACCACAGTGAGGCCACTTTCAAACCCAGTTAGGTATTGATAATGCTGCCTCTTACGAGTACGCCATATCTCCGTGTCCTTCCCAGTAGTTACTCAACACCTGGCACTGTTCACGCCCGTGTATGTCCTATCATATCCGGTAACATCATTTACCACGAACAGCGCTAATGCACTCTGGTGGCCGTCCCACATGCCCCAGAGAATTACAACTCTAATCAGATACACACTTGCCGATGATGAGCACGTCTGTAAATTTAAATTGACATCCGACCATGTATTCTTTATTGTCAGGCGATGTAATAATGCATCCGTATCTACACACATCAAAAAAAGTTTTGTATCACCTCAGTTCCGAGAGTTCCAGAACCTGTACAGAAAATTGGAACAGAGATCAACATAAACATCATTTCCGCCATTTTTATTGCACATGAAAGCCACACTTTGCATGTTGTACCACCATACAGCGAGACCTTCAGAGATGGTGCTTCAGATTTCTGTACGCACCGGTACCTCTAATACCCAGTAGCACGTCCCCTTGCATTGATGCATGCCTGTATTCGTCGTGGCATACTATCCACAAGTTCATAAAGGCACTGTTGGTCCAGTTTGTCCCACTCCTGAGCGGCGATTCGGCGTAGATGCTGTAAGTAGGCTGTTTAGGTTCTTATATTGGTAACACCACCGGCACGTAGCGCTCTGTATGAAAACCACTGGCTGTGCTGCGTGCAGTCTGCGGCTGGTTTGCATTGTTCTTGGCTAATGTAGTGTTGGGCGGTTGGCTGTTAACAGCGCGTAGCGTTGCGCAGTTGGAGGTGAGCCGCCAGCAGTGGTGGATGTGGGGAGAGAAATGGCGGAGTTTTGAGATTTGTAAGACTGGATGTCATGAACTGCTATATATATTATGACTTTTGAACACTATTAAGGTAAATACATTGTTTGTTCTCTATCAAAATCTTTCATTTGCTAACTATGCCTATCAGTAGTTAGTGCCTTCAGTAGTTTGAATCTTTTATTTAGCTGGCAGTAGTGGCGCTCGCTGTATTGCAGTAGTTCGAGTAACGAAGATTTTTGGTGAGGTAAGTGATTCGTGAAAGGTATAGGTTAATGTTAGTCAGGGCCATTCTTTTTTAGGGATTTTTGAAAGTCAGATTGCGTTGCACTAAAAATATTGTGTGTCAGTTTAAGCACAGTCATGTATAATTTTTCAAAGGGGACGTTTCATATAGAACCTAAACAGCCTACTTACAATGCCTCAGAGTGGTTGGTCGGTCGCGTCCTCCATAAACAGCCTTTTTCAATCTATCCCAGGCATGTTCGATAGGGTTCACGTCTGGAGTACATTCTGGCCACTCTAGTCCAGCGATGTCGTTATTCTGAAGGAAGTCATTCAGTAGATGTGCACTATGGGGGCGCGAATTGTCGTCCATGAAGGCGAATGCTTGGCCAATATACTGCTGATATGGTTGCACTATCGATCGGAGGATGGCATTAAAGTATCGTACAGCCCTCACGGCGCCTTCCATGATCACCAGAGGCGTACGTCGGCCCCACATAATGCCACCCCAAAACATCGGGGAACCCCCACAATGCTGCACTCGCTGGACAGTGTGTCTAAGGCGTTCATTTCCTCTAAACACGTCTCCGACGATTTTCTGGTTGGGGCATATGCAACAGGGAACGTGATGCCAATCATAAGCTGCCCATTTGGCATGTTGTTGGGCCCATCTGTACAGCGCTGCATGGTGTCGTGGTTGCAGAGATGGACCTGGGCATGGACGTTGGGAGTAAAGTTCCGCATCATGAAGCCTATTGAGCACAGTTTGATTAGTAACACGACATCCTGTGGCTGCACGAAAAGCATTATTCAACATGGTGGCGTCGCTGTCAGGATTCCTCCGAGCCATAATCCGTACCTAGCGGTCATCCATTGCAGTGGTAGCCCTTGGGCGGCCTGAGCGAGGCATGTCATCGACAGTTCCTGTCTCTTTGTATCTTCTCCATGGCCGAACAACATCGCTTTGGTTAACTTCGAGGCGCCTGGGCACTTTCCTTGTTGAGAGCCCTTCCTGGCACAAAGTAACAATGCGGACGCGATTGAACCGCGGTATTGACCATCTAGGCATAGTTGAACTGCAGACAACACGAGTCGTGTACCTCCTTCTTGGTGGAATGACTGGAACTGATCAGCTGTCGGACCTCCTTCGTCTAATAGGCGGTGCTCTTGCATGTTTGTTTACATCTTTGGACGGGTTTCGTGACATATCTGAACAGTCAAAGGGACTGTCTATGTGATATAATATCCACAATCGACGTCTGTCTTCAGGGGTTCTGGGAACCGGGGCGATGCAAAACTTTTTTTGATTTGTGTATTTAAATGTTGCAAAGGACTACTGCTATCTCAGTAAACAACATCTTCGATCAACAGTAACGCAGATCATAGTCGTACTATACATATATTCATTGTATACTTAATTTTTCGATATTAGAGAAGAGAACAGTGCGGACATTTAGCCGTTCTTATCATTTCCACTTAGGTTTCTCGTGTGGCTATTCAGTCTAGATGAATGTGGTGAGCATATTACATGCTTGTTGAGTTCAGTAACAGCAGGGATGAAAGAGGGTAAGTGGCTTTAAGCCGTAGCAGCTCGTCGCCAGTCATTTCTATAAAGTCAAAGAACATAAATTCGTTATACTACTATCAGGGTCTTGTGTCCCCTTTCTGTAGACTACCCTTTCAGCTGAAAAAGTTTCGAGGCTGGATTAATAAAAAATGGAGAAAAGTTAAGATGGTGTTTTTAATGCTTCATTATGTTTTACATGGCGTCTTCCCACTTGAGAATAACAAGCACAACGTTCATACAACCGTGTGAAATTGTCATAAAAGTCCTTCAACACAAGCACCGCACTGGATCGAATGTCGATTATGTTGCCAAGCGTTGACCCTTGTTTTGAATTTCTACACTTTGTCGTTTTGTGGTGGATTCTTAGTGATAACACCTGGTCTCGTGAACCACAGTTACTTGATCCAGAAGAGAGTGGTGAGCGTGTTTCATTTCAATCAAGTCGCGGCAGGCGTCCACGCGTCGTTGATTACTTTCAGGAGTGAAGGTGTGAGGCAAAAATTTGGCATAGTTTTCTCTTCTTCAACACACTCTGTAAAATGTCTTCAGCACTTGATTCAGAAATGTTGCTCCATTGTGATTTGTTGACACACTACACATGCACTCCACTACTCGACACCGCTTGCTCCCAGCTGACTGGTCCATTGTACGTATATTCTTCACACTCGTTACTTCAAAGTGCCGCCGTAGTTACTGCGCTGACGTCGCTTGTACGCCAGGGATAAAATGGGTATCACAACTTTTTGGAACTGCGGTATATCTCTTCGATCAGAAGCTTTAGATGTAAATGAATCACCTACCACAGTAAGGTAAAATTAAGTCGTTGGAGATCATTAAAGGTAGGTTCAGACGAATGATTGGAATTTTTTTCTTTTTCGCGTGATATGACATCTTTCCTTCACGAAATTTGAGCGTTGTATCTTAAATGAATTTTTGAGGCTGGGTGCATGAGATGAGTGCATGTTGAGTTGTAATTCAGTTCTTGTCATTGACGACGATGAGAGTAAAGGATGAGCGTGAAACCGAAAGCCGAGGAATTGCCTAATCCTTTCGAATAACAACAGGTGTACCGCCGAGAAAGATGTCCTCATCCGACAGAAAAATCATCAACTGTGACATGCGAGCCAAGATCCCAAAGATGTTCGGGCTCACATGCGGTTCCTCTTCGTCGAAATTTCTTGGCTCAAACTCGTCTAGGGGTTGAACCCCATGTGTCGCATTACACGCCATAAATTAGACACTTGTGACCCTTTGGTTAAATTGTCTGGCTGACGGCAAGTTTGCGAAATACAAAGTTAACGTAACATATAATAACAGTAATAACAATATCGGGAACTAAATTAACACCAATATATGATGTAGGCCACACCGTTACGATTTAGATACAATAATGTTTATTCAGAAAGCAAACTAATAGCGAAAGTAGGCTTATTTAGAATTAATATTTCACTCGAGCGCATATCCATTTGACACAGCTCGATCATTCACAGTCTCATCGCGAAATACAAGTTACCTACGCAAAAAATTAGAGTTCACAACAGACGTGCGGCTGCTAAGAGACTACGTCCCGCGATACCACACAACGCGAAATTTTCTAAGTCGTTTCACTTGCTAGCTGCCTAAAGACCGCCCGTCCGCTTTCGAGTCTCCACCACCACTGTCCACTTTGGCGTCTTCAACCGAACTGTCCCTCTGCCTGTATCCTGCCGCGTTTTCCCGCGCGCCGAACATCTTCACTCAACTGACTAGCGCAGTTCCCTTTCCTGAAGCCGTCCATCTGATTGGCTACAGCTTATTCAACATTATTTTACGTTTTAAGACATTTAAATAATCAAAGCTTAACCAGTTTCACGTTCTAAATACAGTAACAACAATATCCATTTTTGAACCACGGGCCTTGCCGTTGGTGGGGAGGCTTGCGTGCCGCGGTGATAGAGATAGCTGTACCGTAGGTGCAACCACGCGGAGGGGTATTTGTTGAGAGGCCAGACAAACGTGTGGTTCCTGAAGAGGGGCAGTAGCCTTTTCAGTAGTTGCAGGGGCAACAATCTGGATGATTGACTGACCTGGCCTTGTAACATTAACCAAAACGGCCTTTCTATGCTAGTACTGCGAATGGCTGGAAGCAAGGGGAAACTACAGCCGTCATTTTTCCCGAGGGCATACAGCTTTACTGTATGGTTAAATGATGATGGCGTCCTCTTGGGTAAAATATTCCGGAGGTAAAATAGTCCCTCATTCGGATCTCCGGGCGGGGACTACTCAAGAGGATGTCGTTATCAGGAAAAAGAGAACTGGCGTTCTACGGATCGGAGCGTGGAATGTCAGATCCCTTAATCGGGCAGGTAGGTTAGAAAATTTTAAAAGGGAAATGGATAGGTTAAAGTTAGTTATAGTGGGAATTAGTGAAGTTCGGTGGTAGGAGAAACAAGACTTCTGGTCTGGTGAATACAGGGTTATAAACAAAATCAAATAGGGGTAATGCAGGAGTAGGTCTAATAATGAATAAAAAAATAGGAGCACGGGTCAGCTACTACGAACAGCATAGTGAACGCATTATTGTAGACAAGATAGCCACGAATCCCACACCTACCACAGTAGTACATGTTTATATGCCAACTAGCTTTGCAGATGATGACGAGATTGAAGAAATGTATAATGACATAAAAGAAATTATCCAAATAGTGAAGGGAGACGAAAATTTAATAGTCATGACAGACTGGAATTCGATAGTAGGAAAAGAAAAAGAAGGAAAAGTAGTAGGTGAATGTGGAATGGGCATAAGGAATGATAGACGAAGCAGCCTGGTAGAATTTTGCACAGAGCATAACTTGACCATAGCTAACGCTTGAGTTAAGAATCATGAAAGAAGCTTGTATGCATGGAAGAGGCCTGGAGGCACTGGAAGGTATCAGATATAGGAACCAAGTTTTTAATTGTAAGACATTTCGAGACGCAAGTGTGGAATTTGACCACAATATATTGGTTATGAACTGTAGAGTAAAACTGAAGAAGCTGCAAACAGGTGAGAATTTAAAAAGATGAGACCTGTATCAACTGGAAGAATCAGAGGTTGTGGTGAGTTTCAGAGAGAGAATTAGGGAACGATTGACAGGAACAGGGGAAAGAAATACGGTAGAAGAAGAATGGGTAGCTTTGAGAGAAGAAATAGTGAAGGCATCAGAGGATCAAGTAGTTAAAACGACGAGGGCTAGTAGAAATCCTTGGGTAACGGAAGAGATATTGAATTTAATTGATGAAAGGAGAAAACATTAAAAATGCAGTAAATGAAGCAGGCAGAAAGGAGCACAAACGTCTCAAAAATGAGATCGACAGGAAGTGCAAAATGGCTACGCAGGGATGGCTAGAGGACAAATGCAAGGATGTAGAGGCATATATCACTACGGCTAAGATAGATACTGCCTACAGGAAAATTAAAGAGACCTTTGGAGAAAAGAGAACCACTTGAATGAATATCAAGAGCTCAGATGGGAAACGAGCTCTAAGCAAAGAAGGGAAAGCAGAAAGGTGGAAGGAGTATATAGAGGGTCTATACAAGGGCGATGTACTTGATGGCAATGTTATGGAAATGGAAGAGGACGTAAGGGAAGATGAAATGGGAGATGTGGTACTGCGTGAAGAATGTGACAAAGCACTGAAAGACCTAAGTCGAAAGAAGGCAACATTCCATTAGAGCTACTGATAGCCTTTGGAGTGCCAGTCCTGACAAAACTCTACCATCTGGTGAGCAAGATGTACGAGACAGGCAAAATACCCCCAGACTTCAAGAAGAGTATAATAATTCCATTCCCGACCAAAGCAGGTGTTGACAGGTGTCAAAATTAGCAAACTATCATTTTAATAAGTCACGGCTGCAAAATACTAACACGAATTCTTTACAGACGAATGTAAAAACTGGTAGAAGCAGACCTTGGAGAAGCTCAGTTAGAATTCCGTAGAAATGTTGGAACATATGAGGCAATACTGAGTCTGTGACTTACTTAGAAGTTTCTAGCATTTGTAGACTTAGAGAAAGCTTTTGACAAGGTTGACTGGAATACTCACTTTCAAATTCTGAAGGTGGCAAGGGTCAAATACAGGGAGCGAAAGGCTATTTACAATTTGTACAAGAACCAGATGGTAGTTATAAGAATCGAGGGGCATGAAAGGGAAACAGCGGTTGGGAAGGGAGTGAGGCAGGGTTGTAGCCTATCCTCGATGTTATTCAGTATGTATACTGAGCAAGCAGTAAAGGAAACAAAAGAAAAATTCGGAGTAGGAATTAAAATCCATGGAGAATAAATAAAAACTTTGAGGTTCGCCGATGACATTGTAATTCTGTCAGAGACAGCAAAGGACTTAGAAGAGCAGTTGAACGGAATAGACAGTGTCTTGAAAGGAGGATATAACATTAACATCATCAAAAGCAAAACGAGGATAATGGAATGTAGTCGAATTAAATCGGGTGATGCTGCTGGAATTAGATTAGGAAATGAGACGTTTAATGTAGTGAATGAGTTTTGCTATTTGGGGAGCAAAATAACTGATGATGGTCGGAGAGGATATAAAGTGTAGACTGGGAATGGCAAGGAAAGCGTTTCTGAAGAAGAGAAATTTGTTAAAATCGAGTACAGATTTAAGTGTCGGGAAGTCTTTTCTGAAAGTATTTGTATGGAGTGTAGCCATGTATGGAAGTGAAACGTGGGCGGTAAATAGTTTAGACAAGAAGAGAATAGAAGCTTTCGTAATGTGGTGCTACAGAAGAACACTGAAGATTAGATAGGTAGATCACCTAAGTAATGAGGAGGTACTCAATTGTGGAGAAGAGGAGTTTGTGGCACAACTTGACTAGGAGGAGGGATCAGTTGGTAGGACATATCCTGAGGCATCAAGGGATCACCAATTTAATGATGGAGGAAAGCGTGGAGGGTAAAAATCGTAGAGGGAGACCAAGAGGTGAATACACTAAGCAGATTCAGAAGGATGTAGGTTGCAGTAGTTACTGGGAGATGAAGAAGCTTGCACAGGATAGAGTAGCATGGAGAGTTGCAGGAAAACAGTCTCAGGACTGAAGACCTCAACAACAACCATATCCATTACATAATAAACGTTAAATTATTTTACATGAAACCAATACATTTTCCTTCTGAACTTTGAATGTCACGGCCAGTAGCCTTGCACCAATGTGCCTTCTGATAAATAAATAAAGAACAAAAGTAACTATTAAGCACTAAACTTTGCAACAAATATTCAGTTACCTTATGAGTTAATAAGGTGTCATGCCGTCATTGTTCAATGTGTTTTGTGTGGAGGAAATGATGAACTAATGCTTAACTGAAAACACTGATAATTTTAATTCACTATATTTCTCAAACAAATGAAGTTACGGAGTAGATATTTACAATGTTTGTCATTTTAATGGTACGCTTCTATATAAAATATCGATCGTTAAGTTCGACCAAAGTGTTCATATTTTAGCATTCAAGTCCTTGTTCCAAAGTTGTTAATTTCGCTTTTAACAGTAAATCCTAAACTATTATAGATATGGACAATATTCAAGTTTCATTGGGATCACCATGATATTTTATGGCGGATGGCAGATTAAAGTTACTGTGGCTTCGTTCCCTGCACTACTGCAGAATTAAATAGTTTCCAAAAATGTTTCCCTTTATGGCCAATCTTAGGTCCGCCATATTTAATACTGCTACGTCCCCTTGGCCACAAAAGCCTTCTGCTGGATTTCCCTATGACGTAGGTCTGTCTCTCTCGCACACTACAGCCCTTAGGCCTCAATAGACAATAGACGCCTGTGAGTTTCCCCATCTCGTGATGATCGTTCAAATGGTTCAAATGGCTCAGAGCACTATGGGACTTAACATCTGAGGTTATCAGTAGCCTAGACGTTAGAACTACTTAAACCTAACCAACCTAAGAACATCAAACACATCCATGCCCGAGGCAGGATTCGAAACTGCGACCGCAGCGGTCTCCAGACTGAAGCCCCTAGAACCGCTCGGCCACCCCGGCCGGCTTCTCCTGATGAATGTGCACCCTTTGTGGCACGCGGTTCTGGACGACAGGATTCGTTTCACAATTCCTGTAGGCTGATTCTTTCAGCCATATATTTAAATGAATGCGCAATGCTCGTTAACTCCAAGTCATCTGTCCTCATTCCATGAAACTCTGGGGAGGGATTTGGAATTTAAATTGTGGTGCTCAGGAACTTTACTCCACCTCTCTTCCCTTTCAGGTCAAACACTGGGTGTGAAAATTTCTTCCACCTCCGAATCGAGCGTCACCGCACAAACGTGCACTTGCAATCTCGGCTTCAGGCCAACATAGCAACGCATCTCCTTTTCTGTAATGATTTATTCACAATATATACGTCTCCAAGTGTAACTAAATTCACATACTGTTCATATTTCGTCAATCTCATATATTGATTCATTTGGTACGTTAATGATCTACACTCCTGGAAATGGAAAAAAGAACACATTGACACCGGTGTGTCAGACCCACCATACTTTCTCCGGACACTGTGAGAGGGCTGTACAAGCAATGATCACACGCTCGGCACAGCGGACACACCAGGAACCGCGGTGTTGGCCGTCGAATGGCGCTAGCTGCGCAGCATTTGTGCACCGCCGCCGTCAGTGTCAGCCAGTTTGCCGTGGCATACGGAGCTCCATCGCAGTCTTTAACACTGGTAGCATGCCGCGACAGCGTGGACGTGAACCGTATGTGCAGTTGACGGACTTTGAGCGAGGGCGTATAGTGGGCATGCGGGCGGCCGGGTGGACGTACCGCCGAATTGCTCAACACGTGGGGCGTGAGGTCTCCACAGTACATCGATGTTGTCGCCAGTGGTCGGCGGAAGGTGCACGTGCCCGTCGACCTGGGACCGGACCGCAGCGACGCACGGATGCACGCCAAGACCGTAGGATCCTACGCAGTGCCGTAGGGGACCGCACCGCCACTTCCCAGCAAATTAGGGACACTGTTGCTCCTGGGGTATCGGCGAGGACCATTCGCAACCGTCTCCATGAAGCTGGGCTACGGTCCCGCACACCGTTAGGCCGTCTTCCGCTCACGCCCCAACATCGTGCAGCCCGCCTCCAGTGGTGTCGCGACAGGCGTGAATGGAGGGACGAATGGAGACGTGTCGTCTTCAGCGATGAGAGTCGCTTCTGCCTTGGTGCCAATGATGGTCGTATGCGTGTTTGGCGCCGTGCGGGTGAGCGCCACAATCAGGACTGCATACGACCGAGGCACACAGGGCCAACACCCGGCATCATGGTGTGGGGAGCGATCTCCTACACTGGCCGTACACCACTGGTGATCGTCGAGGGGACACTGAATAGTGCACGGTACATCCAAACCGTCATCGAACCCATCGTTCTACCATTCCTAGACCGGCAAGGGAACTTGCTGTTCCAACAGGACAATGCACGTCGGCATATATCCCGTGCCACCCAACGTGCTCTAGAAGTGTAAGTCAACTACCCTGGCCAGCAAGATTTCCGGATCTGTCCCCCATTGAGCATGTTTGGGACTGGATGAAGCGTCGTCTCACGCGGTCTGCACGTCCAGCACGAACGCTGGTCCAACTGAGGCGCCAGGTGGAAATGGCATGGCAAGCCGTTCCACAGGACTACATCCAGCATCTCTACGATCGTCTCCATGGGAGAATAGCAGCCTGCATTGCTGCGAAAAGTGGATATACACTGTACTAGTGCCGACATTGTGCATGCTCTGTTGCCTGTGTCTATGTGCCTGTGGTTCTGTCAGTGTGATCATGTGATGTATCTGACCCCAGGAATGTGTCAATAAAGTTTCCCCTTCCTGGGACAATGAATTCACGGTGTTCTTATTTCAATTTCCAGGAGTGTAGAATGCATATCTACAAACGTTCAAGTTCTGTATTGATTCAGTTTGTTCGTCAAAAATTTTGACAAGTGAGTTAAGCTTGCTAATACAAATCTACAACTGTTGAAGCTGTAGTTACTTCGCAACATTTGATTAACTTATACCGAAATTTCTGTTAGTTTCGTTTGCATCACGACCCTAGCCTCTAGCTGCACATGGTACAGAAAACCATGTTCATGTAACATTTGCATCTGATTATGAGCCTGTAGTGGCTCGAAAACTAGTTAATGGTGTAGTAAACTCTATTAAATTCAAAAAGGGGCTGCTTGCATATCAAACATATATACACTACCAATTAGAGTGATAGTTTCAGTTCGTCCCCACAATGGATATAATGAATTTAAGGGTTGTTGTGGTCTTCAGTCCTGAGACTGGTTTGATGCAGCTCTCCATGTTACTCTATCCTGTGCAAGCTTCTTCATCTCCCAGTACCTACTGCAACCTACATCCTTCTGAATCTGCTTAGTGTATTGATCTCTTGGTCTCCCTCTACGATTTTTACCCTCCACGCTGCCCTCCAATGCTAAATTTGTGATCCCTTGATGCCTCAGAACATGTCCTACCAACCGATCCCTTCTTCTAGTCAAGTTGTGCCACAAACTTCTCTTCTCCCCAATCCTATTCAGTACCTCCTCATTAGTTACGTGATCTACCCACCTTATCTTCAGCATTCTTCTGTAGCACCACATTTCGAAAGCTTCTATTCTCTTCTTGTCCAAACTAGTTATCGTCCATGTCTCACTTCCATACATGGCTACACTCCATACAAATACTTTCAGAAACGACTTCCTGACACCTAAATCTATATTCGATGTTAACAAATTTCTCTTCTTGAGAAACGCTTTCCTTGCCATTGCCAGTCTACATTTTATATCCTCTCTACTTCGACCATCATCGGTTATTTTACTCCCTAAATAGCAAAACTCCTTTACTACTTCAAGTGTCTCATTTCCTAATCTAATTCCCTCAGCATCACCCGACTTAATTCGACTACATTCCATTATCCTCGTTTTGCTTTTGTTGATGTTCATCTTATATCCTCCTTTCAAGACATTGTCCATTCCGTTCAACTGCTCTTCCAAGTCCTTTGCTGTCTCTGACAAAATTACAATGTCGTCGGCGAACCTCAAAGTTTTTATTTCTTCTCCATGGATTTTAATTCCTACTCCGAACATTTCTTTTTTTTCCTTTACTGCTTGCTCAATATACAGATTGAATAACATCGGGGAGAGGCTACAACCCTGTCTCACTCCTTTCCCAACCACTGCTTCCCTTTCATGCCCCTCGACTCTTATAACTGCCATCTGGTTTCTGTACAAATTGTAAATAGCCTTTCGCTCCCTGTATTTTACCCCTGCCACCTTCAGAATTTGAAAGAGAGTATTCCAGTCAACATTGTGAAAAGCTTTCTCTAAGTCTACAGATGCTAGAAACGTAGGTTTGCCTTTTCTTAATCTTTCTTCCAAGATAAGTCGTAAGGTCAGTATTGCCTCACGTGTTCCAACATTTCTACGGATTCCAAACTGATCTTCCCCGAGGTCGGCTTCTACCAGTTTTTCCATTCGTCTGTAAAGAATTCGCGTTAGTATTTTGCAGCTGTGACTTATTAAACTGATAGTTCGGTAACTTTCACATCTGTCAACACCTGCTTTCTTTGGGATGGGAATTATTATATTCTTCTTAAAGTCTGAGGGTATTTCGCCTGTCTCATACATCGTGCTCACCAGATGGTAGAGTTTTGTCGTGACTGGCTCTCCCGAGGCCATCAGTAGTTCTAATGGAATGTTGTCTACTCCCGGGGCCTTGTTTTGACTTAGGTCTTTCAGTGCTCTGTCAAAATCTTCACGCAGTATCTTATCTCCCATTTCATCTTCATCTACATCCTCTTCCATTTCCATAATATTGTCCTCAAGTACATCGCCTTGTATAAATCCTCTATATACTCCTTCCACCTTTCTGCTTTCCCTTCTTTGCATAGAACTGGGTTGCCATCTGAGCTCTTGATATTCATACAAGTGGTTCTCTTCTCTCCAAAGGTCTCTTTAATTTTCCTGTAGGCAGTATCTATCTTACCCCTAGTGAGACAAGCCTCTACATCCTTACATTTGTCCTATAGGGATCCCTGCTTAGCCATTTTGCACTTCCTGTCGATTTCATTTTTGAGACGTTTGTATTCCTTTCTGCCTGCTTCATTTACTGCATTTTTATATTTTCTCCTTTCATCAATTAAATTCAATATTTCTTCTGTTACCCAAGGATTTCTATTAGCCCGCGTCTTTTTACCTACTTGATCGTCTGCTGCCTTCACCACTTCATTCCTCAGAGCTACCCATTCTTCTTCTACTGTATTTCTTTCCACCATTCCTGTCAATTGTTCCCTTATGCTCTCCCTGAAACTCTCTACAACCTCTGGTTCTTTCAGTTTATCCAGGTCCCATCTCCTTAAATTCCCACCTTTTTGCAGTTTCTTCAGTTTCAATCTGCAGTTCATAACCAATAGATTGTGGTCAGAATCTACATCTGCCCCAGGAAATGTCTTACAATTTAAAACCTGGTTCCTAAATCTCTGTCTTACCATTATATAATCTATCTGAAACCTGTCAGTATCTCCAGGCTTCTTCCATGTATACAGCCTCCTTTCATGATTCTTGAACCAAGTGTTAGCTATGATTAAGTTATGCTCTGTGCAAAATTCTACAAGGCGGCTTCCTCTTTCATTCCTTCCCCCCAATCCATATTCACCTACTATGTTTCCTTCTCTCCCTTTTCCTACTGACGAATTCCAGTCACCCATGACTATTAAATTTTCGTCTCCCTTCACTACCTGAATAATTTCTTTTATCTCGTCATACATTTCATCTATTTCTTCATCATCTGCAGAGCTAGTTGGCTTATAAACTTGTACTACTGTAGTAGGCATGGGCTTTGTGTCTATCTTGGCCACAATAATGCGTTCACTATGCTGTTTGTAGTATCTAACCCGCACTCCTATTTTTTTATTCATTATTAAACCTACTCCTGCATTACCCCTATTTGATTTTGTATTTATAACCCTGTAATCACCTGACCAAAAGTCTTGTTCCTCCTTCCACCGAACTTCACTAATTCCCACTATATCTAACTTTAATCTATCCATCTCCCTTTTTAAATTTTCTAACCTACCTGCCCGATTAAGTGATCTGACATTCCATGCTCCGATCCGTAGAACGCCAGTTTTCTTTCTCCTGATAACGACGTCCTCTTGAGTAGTCCCCGCCCGGAGATCCGAATGGGGGACTATTTTACCTCCGGAATATTTTACCCAAGAGGACGCCATCATCATTTAATCATACAGTAGAGCTGCATGTCCTCGGGAAAAATTACGGCTGTAGTTTCCCCTTGCTTTCAGCCGTTCGCAGTACCAGCACAGCAAGGCCGTTTTGGTTAATGTTACAAGGCCAGATCAGTCAATCATCCAGACTGTTGCCCCTGCAACTACTGAAAAGGCTGCTGCCCCTCTTCAGGAACCACATGTTTGTCTGGCCTCTCAACAGATACCCCTCCGTTGTGGTTGCACCTACGGTACCTACGGTACGGCCATCTGTATCGCTGAGGCACGCAAGCCTCCCCACCAACGGCAAGGTCCATGATTCATGGGGGGGTATTTAAGGGTATTTAAGGCATATGTGTGCAAACTTATGGGACTTAACTTCTAAGGTCATCAGTCCCTAAGCTTACACACTACTTAACCTAAATTATCCTAAGGACAAACACACACACCCATGCCCGAGGGAGGACTCGAACCTTCGCCGGGACCTGCCGCACAGTTCATGACTGCAGCGCCTTAGATTTAAGGCATAATCGTAAGGAAAAAAAAGCAGTACCAATGACTGGAGAATAAGGCATAACGGCCGTCCGAAGTGGCCGTGCGGTTAAAGGCGCTGCAGTCTGGAACCGCAAGACCGCTCCGGTCGCAGGTTCGAATCCTGCCTCGGGCATGGGTGTTTGTGATGTCCTTAGGTTAGTTAGGTTTAACTAGTTCTAAGTTCTAGGGGACTAATGACCTCAGCAGTTGAGTCCCATAGTGCTCAGAGCCATTTGAACCATTTAAGGCATAACGTTGATGTTTGCAGTTTATAAGAAAGAGCTGGGTATAGTAGGAAAAATGAAGTGAAACATTGCAATGGAGCTGGGATCTCATTAGAGCGCCACCTAACTACAAAGCATAATTCCCGTTCTATTGGAAATCAACACCTGTGATAATTTGTTTTTATTAGCAAAATGCAGTTGCAAGCACTGTACCCTCCTTGCTGATGAGTTAACCGTACTTTGTCAAACTTGTCTCCTGTGTAAAATTCTCTCTAGTATTTCGATAGTCGGCTGTCAGCCGTGTCGTGAAGCGGGGCTGTGTGCGGCGCTCCGCAAGCGGGCCGAGTTAACTCGCGCCGGCAGTGGTACTGCAGTGTAAACAGACCACCCAGAACGACGGCGGCGCTTTCTTATAGAAAGACCACGATTAAAGTAACGTTCGATGCCTAGTACGCACGACCTGAGGCATACGAAGTACAGCGTTTCCTGCGTGAAGTGATGCACGTCGAACCACAGGAACTTATCGGTATATATCTTTGGATCATCTCCAGTACAGTTTACCTGAAATTTGTAGATGAAGCAGCGTGCGGACGACTTCTTCGACGTTCCGCCGATGGATATCGTTTCCACCACTCGGACGGCAACGTGGGTGTAGTGACTGTCGACCACGCAAGACTCGGCGTTCGGAACATACGAATCTTCGAACTGCCGTTTGAAGTTCCGGCCACGTTTGTCGTGAACGCTCTGCGGCCTTACGGGGAAGTACTAAGTCACGTGGAAGAAAAGTGGCATACGTTCGAGACGTATCCTGTACTGACTGGAGTGCGTCAGGTGCGAATCGAACTGCGTAAACACATCCCATCGAACGTGATAGTTGGTGGCTGTCGACCGATCGTCATTTATGACGGTCAACCGCGGACTTGTTCAGGGTGCGGGCAGGAAGGTCATGTACGCTCTGAATGCCTGCAGCGGCGTCTAGTCCACAAACCACGTGCAGACACGGCGCCTACACCGCAACCGACAACGCTGCCTATTACATACGTTGAGGCAGCGAGGAATGTGTCGGATGCGGACGTTGTTCCGTTCCAGTTGCCGACCCCTCGCGGGCCCGGTTTCCGCGCCCACGACGACGAAGCCTCCATCGGAACCTTCGCCGTGATCGACAGCAGCGACCACGTCTGCACCCCAGCCGTGTGAGGAAGGAGGAGACGACGAAGCCTCCATCGGAACCTTCGCCGTGCTCGACAGCAGCGACCACGTCTGCACCCCAGCCGTGTGAGGAAGGAGAGCATCAGCAAATCGATTCGAGCTCGGACACGGAGATTCTGGAGGTGCCTACTGTTTGTCGTGAACCACAGGACACGGATACGCGTTTCCGCAAGCAGAAGTCGCCCAAGCGACGAAAGAAGAGGAAGCTGTCTGCAGGAAATGATTCTAGAGATGGTGACACGTTGCAGGAGGATGAGGAAAACTCATCTGCGGCCAGGGCTGTTGACCTCACACCAACGGTTCCTGGTTGGCTGCTGGCAACGTCCGCCCGAGGACAAAGGCAAGTTGATGCTCAGCTCACCGACGAGCCCCCTGGAGATTTTGCGGCTAAGACATCGGAAGAACGTCATGCGTCGCCTAACGTACCACACCTCCAACTTGGTGACTGGCCGTCCGAGATGGAGATAGAAAGAATGATTTCAGACTCGAGTGACAACCAGACGCCCGCGGCCGGCGGATCGTTGGACGGACATCTTGTCTCAGCCGATCAATAATATATACGGTGCGGGTGACAGGGAAGGTCGGACGGACGATGTGGCGCATACAGGCTTAATCGACTGTAGGATACGTCATCGTACTATCAACTGACCCAGGTGTATCGGATAGGTACAGTCAACGCCAACGGCATTAGCTCCACGATCAAAACTCAGTTGTTAAAGGACATGATTCGAGCGGCGGACATTGATATCGTGTTTCTTCAAGAGGTACGGCCTGATCTGCGCCTGGATGTTTATGGATACGCGTCTTACGTCAACCCAACTTCCAGCAGTGGTGGTGGTACGGCCATACTACTACGCGATGGCATCGAACCAACGGATATCCAGTTTTTCCCATCAGGGAGAGGCATTGCCCTCACCATCGGCGCAGTCCGTCTTGTGAATCTGTATGCCCCGTCTGGCACTGCGAAGCGTCGAGAGCGAACACTCTATTACTCCAATGAGGCAGCTCCATTGTTTCAAGGCGCTACAGAGCACCTGGTGGTGGGTGGGGACTTTAACAGCGTCTTACACCCTGAGGATCAGATCCCTCACCATGTCCCATGTCCAGCCCTACATGCTATGGTCAGAGATCTCGCTTTGCATGATACATGGACACTAATCCACGGTGACCGACACGGATATACACACTTCACCAGCCGTTCGACCAGCAGGTTGGACAAGATTTATGTCTCCCGAGGTCTTCGGTCAGCAGCTGTCGGTACTGAGCTGTGGTCCACTGCATTCACAGACCATCAGGCCTTCATCTGCACCGTGACTCCGGCACGACAACAGACGAGCCGTAGTAGAGGCCCTTGGACCCTTAACGTTAACATTCTCCGGGAAGAGGCTTGCCGTGTAGCCGTCACTGATACCTGGCATAAATGTGAGCGTCGGCGTCATACCAATGATTCGACGACACGATGGTGGACATACTGCGCCAAACCAGCCCTTCGACGCACGCTCACGGCATACGGACGAGACAGGGCGCTTTGGCTCCGATCCACCTCTGGGTTTTACGGAGCTAGCGTCTCAGCCACCTCCTCCAGAGCGCCAAATGGCCTTCCACCGGACACAGGCACGGCTTCTACAGATCACGGCTGACAGATTGGACGGCGCGCGGGCTCGATCGGGACTGCAAGATTCCATCCCAGAGGAAAGTGCCTCTCTTTACCACATCGTCAGAGAACGGAGACACCGTACGAGACGATTCATCAGGGCAGTTATTTCTGCAGATGGGCAACGCGCAGAGACACACACCACAATATCCCGTGCCCTCACAGATTATTACCGCACTCTCTATCTAGCAGATCAACGGCGTGACAATGACATTGAGGGCGTCCATTACGACCTGCCACCTTCAGGTAGGGCGCAAGGCGACGCCACATTCTTGGAGGCCGTCACGTGGGAAGAAATGAGCATGGCCCTCTCGCGGGGCGCGAGAAACAAATCCCCTGGACCTGATGGTCTTCCGCTTGAATTTTATAGCACCTTTTCTGACCTGATGGAGGACGTTTGGCGGCAGATGTGCTGCGGCTGCGTACTCCTGGATCCGGACTTGCTAGTCCCCCCAAATTTTTGGAGGGCATGATCATTCCTGTGCCAAAGCCAAACGGGGCGTGCAGACCGCAAGACTTCCGGCCGTTGACGTTATTGAATTCGGATTACAAGCTGTTTGCCCGCATTCTTCATGCTCACCTCCTAGCTATTGCCAACGATGCCATTCATGCCGACCAAATATGTCTGGGAGGCGGTGGTAATATACACACGGGGTGAAGCACTTATTGAGATGTGGTCGCGCTCATGTCGGCATGCCGCTTAGAAGGCGCCCTCGTGGCAGTTGACCTAGACCACGCATTTGACCGAGTTGAACACCATTTCTTGCAGGCTGTCTTACAGAAGACAGGTGTGGTTCTCCGTTTCATCCACGGAGCCCCTTCCACAGTTCTGGTCAATGGCTATCGCTCGCCACAGTTCACTATAAAGCGCTCAGTGTGACAAGGATGTCCCCTGTCAGCCTTTCTCTTCGCCGTCGCCCTCGAGCCGGCACTTCATGGTCTACGACAGCGTTTCGAGGGCATTCGCCTCCGCGATGTGCATTTTAAATGTTGTACCTATGCGGACGATATAGTATTCTTGGCGATGTCCGCAGAAAATATATGTACGGCGATCGCGTGGCTTCAGTAATACGGAGAGGTGGCCGGGAGCCGTATCAACCTGCGAAAGTCGCACTTCATGGATGTGGGCAGAGGACTGCAAACGAGTACGCCAGTGCCCATTACCAAAGTCCAGGCGATGAAGTGTTTGGGAGTGACCTTCCGTGGGAACGTGCAGCGTACAGCAACATACACGTATCGCAGACTACTTAATGTGATTCGCACGCAAGTTCACCTCCATAACTTTCGGACACTTAACTTGATCATGCGGGTACATTTTGTCAACGTGTACCTCGCTCCGAAACTTAATCATTACACACACGTTCTTTCGATGGCCGCTACGGTCGCTGCCAAGTTCCAGGCGGCCTTCCGTCATTTCGTCAGCGAAGGTAGGGTGTTCAAGAACCGTTACGAGACGCTAACGTTGCCCACACACGCAGGCGGCGTAAACGTGCACAATAGGGCGCCGCTCTCTTCCTCGCCTACGTACTTCCGACAAGGCTACCCTCCCTGGTACACTGATTCAGTGTGTGCTGCCTGCTAATGTGGTTGAACGTCAACATCCGGTCGCTGGCTGGAGACGGGTGTGGAGTAACATACACTCCCCTTTCCTTCCCACCACGGTCAGGGCGCTGTGGTATGTGATAACGACTGAAAAATTCCCCTTCCGACAACGTTTACACACGACCCATCTTGCCGAGGATCCTCTCTGCCCCAGATGCGCCGCTGTCGACACCGACATGCACCGTTTCATTAGTGGTACGGCTGCCGACTGCTGGGTCCTCACACGGGGCGTGTTGGCATTGCTGCTGCGACGGACGCCTCAGTCCGTAGAGCCCACCGAGCCGATCCATCCCGAGGCCACTTACTTCCCTGCTACTCGTCATAACGCCACGGTGTGGGTTAAGGGTATGGCATTGTCATACTTTTTTAATGAGAGCGTTGCAGGTTTGTTAGATTTCTGGCATTATTTAACGAGTATCTACACGATTTTACGCCGCAATGCGTCGTATGGTACGCTCTTTGCGAATTACTTGTGGTCGTTGTTTACGAGCCCTCCGGACTATTGGGGTGTACCAGACGTGACAAGAGACTGAGAGATTGCACATGATGGACTGATGAGAGACATCAACGGTAATTATAGGGTGTTTCACCCTCCCTGAACGAGAAAACGACCAGGACATCCCGCCGTCTGGCTGCTGTGGACACTCCCCGAGGAAAAGAGAAAAATAGAACAAAAAAAAAGAATTACAAATATATACGTAAGAACAAAACGAGCAACAAATAAAATATAATAAAGTATTGCACCCTTTCCTTTCTCCTTTCCTTTTTTTAATAAAATGTTCAAAGCAATATTTAATTTTTGTTCGTGGGTGGAACCTGATGTGGTGGCGCACGACCGTCCTAGTTAGCTTTCGGATGAAAGTGGCGGTGGTACTATCTTTGCTTTTGTTTTTAGGTTGGATAGGTTTTTGGGGGTAGTATGGGTGATAGGCGCTAACGCCTGAAGTGGAAGAGGTAATTTTCTATATATATATATATATATATATATATATATATATATATATATATATATATATACAGGGTGATTCAAAAAGAATACCACAACTTTAAAAATGTTTATTTAATGAAAGAAACATAATATAACCTGCTGTTATACATCATTACAAAGAGTATTTAAAAAGGTTTTTTTTTCACTCAAAAACAAGTTCAGAGGTGTTCAATATGGCCGCCTCCAGACACTCGAGCAATATCAACCCGATACTCCAACTCGTTCCACACTCTCTGTAGCATATCAGGCGTAACAGTTTGGATAGCTGCTGTTATTTCTCGTTTCAAATCATCAATGGTGGCTGGGAGAGGTGGCCGAAACACCATATCCTTAACATACCCCCATAAGAAAAAATCGCAGGGGGTAAGATCAGGGCTTCTTGGAGGCCAGTGATGAAGTGCTCTGTCACGGGCTGCCTGGCGGCCGATCCATCGCCTCGGGTAGTTGACGTTCAGGTAGTTACGGACAGATAAGTGCCAATGTGGTGGCGCTCCATCCTGCTGAAATATGAATTGTTGGTCTTCTTGTTCGAGCTGAGGGAACAGCCAATTCCCTAAAATCTCCAGATACTGTAGTCCAGTTACAATAGCACCTTCTAAGAAAAAGGGACCAAAAACTTTATTGGCTGAAATGGCACAGAAAACGTTCACCTTAGGCGAGTCACGTTCATACTGAGTTTTTTCCCGCGGATTCTCAGTGCCCCATATACAGACATTGTGACGGTTGACTTTCCCGTTAGTGGGAAAAGTTGCTTCATCACTAAACACAATCTTTGAAACGAAAGATTCATCTGTTTCCATTTGAGCAAGGATAAATTCACAGAAATCGATTCTTTTAATCTTATCAGCTGCAGACAGTGCTTGAACCAATTTCAGACGATAAGGTCTCATAACTAACCTTTTTCGTAAGACTCTCCATACAGTTGATTGTGGAATTTGCAGCTCTCTGCTAGCTCTGCGAGTCGATTTTCCTGGGCTGCGAACAAATGCTTGCTGGATGCGTGCTACATTTTCATCACTCGCTCTCGGCCGTCCAGAACTTTTCCCTTCGCACAAACATCCATTCCCTGTAAACTGTTTATACCAACATTTAATACATCACTTATCAGGAGGTTTAACACCATACTTCGTTCGAAATGCACGCTGAACAACTGTCGTCGATTCACTTCTGCCGTACTCAATAACACAAAAAGCTTTCTGTTGAGCGGTCGCCATCTTAGCATCAACTGACGCTGACGCCTAGTCAACAGCGCCTCAAGCGAACAAATGTACAACTAAATGAAGCTTTATAGCTCCCTTAATTCGCCGACAGATAGTGCTTAGCTCTGCCTTTTGTCGTTGCAGTGTTTTAAATTCCTAAAGTTGTGGTATTCTTTTTGAATCACCCTATATATATATATATACTTTGAGCGAGGGCATATAGTGGGCATGCGGGAGGCCGGGTGGACGTACCGCCGAATTGCTCAACACGTGGGGCGTGAGGTCTCCACAGTACATCGATGTTGTCGCCAGTGGTCGGCGGAAGGTGCACGTGCCCGTCGACCTGGGACCGGACCACAGCGACGCACGGATGCACGCCAAGACCGTAGGATCCTACGTAGTGCCATAGGGGACCGCACCGCCACTTCCAAGCAAATTAGGGACACTGTTGCTCCTGGGGTATTGGCGAGGACCATTCGCAACCGTCTCCATGAAGCTGGGCTACGGTCCCGCACACCGTTAGGCCGTCTTCCGCTCACGCCCCAACATCGTGCAGCCCGCCTCCAGTGGTGTCGCGACAGGCGTGAATGGAGGGACGAATGGAGACGTGTCGTCTTCACCGATGAGAGTCGCTTCTGCCTTGGTGCCAATGATGGTCGTATGCGTGTTTGGCGCCGTGCAGGTGAGCGCCACAATCAGGACTGCATACGACCGAGGCACACAGTGCCAACACCCGGCATCATGGTGTGGGGAGCGAGCTCCTACACTGGCCGTACACCACTGGTGATCGTCGAGGGGACACTGAATAGTGCACGGTACATCCAAACCGTCATCGAACCCATCGTTCTACCATTCCTAGACCGGCAAGGGAACTTGCTGTTCCAACAGGACAATGAACGTCCGCATGTATCCCGTGCCACCCAACGTGCTCTAGAAGGTGTAAGTCAACTACCCTGGCCAGCAAGATCTCCGGATCTGTCCCCCATTGAGCATGTTTAGGACTGGATGAAGTGTCGTCTCACGCGGTCTGCACGTCCAGCACGAACGCTTTTCCAACTGAGGCGTCAGGTGGAAATGGCATGGCAAGCCGTTCCACAGGACTACATCCAGCATCTCTACGATCGTCTCCATGGGAGAATAGCAGCCTGCATTGCTGCGAAAGGTGGATATACACTGTACTAGTGCCGACATTGTGCATGCTCTGTTGCCTGTGTCTATGTGCCTGTGGTTCTGTCAGTGTGATCATGTGATGTATCTGACCCCAGGAATGTGTCAATAAAGTTTCCCCTTCCTCGGACGATGAATTCACGGTGTTCTTATTTCAATTTCCAGGAGTGTATATATATATATATATATATATATATATATATATATATATAGAAAAAACAAAAAAACGAAAAAAAGAAAAAAGTGCTCAAAAAACAACAAAAAGTGGCAAGCGAGTGAGACTCCCGTCCAGGCGACCCTGGTTCGAGACCCGTCTATGCTACTTTTATTTTATTTTCGTTTTTTCAAATGCTCGTTTTAATTTATATTCACTCGTGAAAATTTTGCAAGGAATTGATTAAAAATAATCACAGGCCTCTATAAATCAAAATTACAAATTGAATGTCAAATTTTGTTTCAATCTTCTGCGTTTTTTTTATTTTAACAGGAAATTCACCGTTAAAAAAAAAGAAAAAAGATTGATAGAATGTCTGTCATGTAATCAGGAGACCCCTTGTTCGAGTCTCGGTCGGGGCACACATTTTCAACTGTCCCTGTTGACTTATAACAACGCCAGTATGCAGCTAAGGGTATTCATTTCATTGTAATCTCATTAAATGACTAATCTTCTGAATCATTTCTGGCTAATTTCTGGAAGCTTTTAACCCTTTATATTAAAGGTCTCTTCACCAGATTTTTTTAAAAAAATAACTTACTGATGTGTTAGCAAATGTGCCAACACCTTGTAGATAGAGGAGGCCGAATGCACGCTATAATCTAACGCAGACGGGCGTGAGGTCTGGAACAGGATACGTAATGAATGCTATAAAGAAAAGTACGTAGCTGCTGGAATACTTATCTTTAATCCATCATTTGTATACAGCATTCTTGATGATACAAGTGAGACTCTCTCCAGAAATGGTTAATGGCGCCTTGCTAGGTCGTAGCCATGGACTTAGCTGAAGGCTATTCTAACTATCTCTCGGCAAATGAGAGAAAGGCTTCGTCAGTGTAGTCGCTAGCAAAGTCGTCGTACAACTGGGGCGAGTGCTAGTACGTCTCTCTAGACCTGCCGTGTGGTGGCGCTCGGTCTGCAACTACTGACAGTGGCGACACGCGGGTCCGACATGTACTAATGGACCGCGGCCGATTTAAAGCTACCACCTAGCAAGTGTGGTGTCTGGCGGTGACACCACACTTACAGTTTTGAGTTTATATGCGTTACTAAGGGATTTTTCGTATTTATTAATACAGATTTTGTATAAAGATTAAGTTCTTGAATTTACGATGTCCGGCTACGATAAATCATCGTCAACAGCTCTATAAAGGTGAATCCCTTTAATTTCCTATTTCCGGCTATGGCAGATCATCGTCAACAGCTTTACGATTTTTTAATTTTTTAATACTGAGCTTACACTGAATACAAGATGTGGTCTTATAACACTTCAATTGCATTTACGTAGCTTATACAATCAAGTACTATGTTTGTCTTATTACGTATTAAGCCCCTACAGAACAAAGTAGTCCTGTCACGGAAAAGCCACGTATAACACTTCTGTCCGTTACTGCTATACCATAACCTTAAAGTTGGAGGCAGTTCGTGAAACAAAACTATCTTGTTAAAGCAATTATGGTATGAAGCAACAGAGCAGTGTTACCCTCCGAGAGGAATTTTGTTATGTTGACCGTGTTGTAACTAACGGAGGTGGCTTATCGGAAGTGAAAGAATTACGTAAATATTTAAACAGTAACAATCAATATTTTACCTATCAACACTGTTCAAAGAATAAGGAAAACGGTCGCCAGCCTAATTAGACAAGAGAATGATTGACATTCTTGTTCAAGAAAATAAGTATGAGTAACTTTAACGGACAAACACAACCTGTACTTTGCCACACGCGAGTGCAATGAACTCTGACACCTGCATATGTTCACGGTAAGATTGGAGCTGACAGAGCAGAACGAACTATTTGCATAAATAAAACAGATAACAATACACACTATTACTTTCAGGGCTTATTCAAACTGAATGGTCTTCATAACATTACTATTAATATTCACTATAGAATCATAAATTGGATATAGGTTCAGTATTACTTTTCACACATGTTCCTTGCTGACATTAAATTGTAAACGTAGTTCACTGCCAAATTATGAACTGATCACAGGTTAAGTCTCTCTCAACTAAATACTTTTCTATTTAGAATGAAAGTTAAATGGAATTCACTAACAGGTTACTTCTCACTGTCTTTTGAATAAAGAAATTATTGTTTTCATAAATAGTGGTCTTTCTCTTCATTGTTATTTATCATGAGCATAAAGGATAACCTGTGGATCCTATTACACTATTAATATGCACTTTCAATACACAAAAGAAACAAGTGCTTAGCAAGCATGAGTATATAACTTTCCACAATTGCAGTTTTCCACTTTTACTACAGTGAGACACAAAATTAACATATTTGTAAGATACTGACTCACCTTTTGCGATTTACAACAGGCAGCAATGTGATCATTTACTAAGCAAAACTTTATAAGCCTCAGCCTTAAGAACTTTTAATTTTGAAGTTGGCAACAACATATTAATAAGCAGTTTTAGTAGGAAAATTATTTTCAGCAAGCATCATTTACTTTAACTCACTCTCTTGCCACATTAACTTCAACTTTCAAACTTTCTTTTTACTATGTTCAAGAGGCAATAATTAGTAAAACACTGGACTTTAATGTTCTTTCAGTAAGGACACTCGGTAATCACTTTAGTACAAAAGGAGAGGAACCTGAGAGGTGTTATGATAAGAAAAAAAAAATCAAGGTAGTTACATAAATTCAGTTCTAAATTACCTTATATTTGAGCACACTAACACATCCCATAAGCTGATCCTTCACTGTACATTACTATAGTGTTCCATTACAGAGATTGCGCGATGTGGTGGCGATTGCATGTTGGTAGGTGGATTTGCAGGTAGAACTGCTAGACTCTGTCATTTCTTGGTGGCGATGATAGATGCCAATTTCAGAATAATTCCAGCTCTTTATCCGTCCATCCGAGGCATTGTAAAGCGTCAGGAAAAGCCCCTCTCGGAACCAGCACAATACACAACTTTTACATGAGCAGTTGATAGTGTGGTAGCTCGTCCCCGAATGACTCTTTGTTCCACCTTTTCTACCTTGGTCAACCACAATTTGCAAGCGCTACACAGTTCCGTTCCCGAAGGGAACCACAACACCTTTTACATACAAAATAACTAAGAACCCTAAGTGAAGGTCAGCAGTTTACATAACAGCAAACAAACATTTTAAATAAAACAGAACATTTACATATATTTGTAGTTCTACACAAAATTATTTAAATAAAATTATTTAATTTTAAAGATAACCAAAGAGATTATATGACAAAGACAAAACATATAATTTGCTCATAGATTACACTTCCTACACTCTAAAAGACATCAAAGTTTTTACAAAGAAAGGAGTATACAATTTTGTGTTTTCGATTCAATCCAACAACATTTACAGAAACTCATCGATGTAACATTACATAAAACAAAAGACAAAATGAGTCAGTAGAGCAGTAGAGCTATGGTGTTACAGTCTCTACGGAGGGGACAGCGTTTTAGAATCCAATTGACTGCATGTATGTTTACGTAAAGGATAATTTATACATTTTCATACATAGTCTTTCCATGTGTTCCAAATTTAAGTCTCTTATGTTTTAAGTTTCTGATACCATTTACGGTCATTCAAAATTCCTGCAGTTTAAGAATTCTGCATCTTTGAGAAACGCTCTCTAGCGGCATTTCTGTATCTGTTTTCCATTTTATTTATAGTATGCGCTCAGTTCTATTGTCATAATTTCGTAATCCCACAAAACACATCTTTCTCTAGAAAAATGAAGTAGTAGGAGAGAGGGAAAAAATAGTGACTGCGTCAGCGGTTTGACTTTAGCGCCTCCCCCCCTCCCCCCCAAAAAATCAGAAATTGAAAGTGTGGAAAAATTGGTAGAAAAAGTCCTTAACCTATTACAATTAATATTATCTTTTTTAGGGTATCATAATGAGGAAGCAAAGCAGGTTATCTGTACAGTACAAAATTATTACTTGTAAGAGGTAATAGGAGCAAGGAATGGCTGATTTCGGAATCTCTGTATCCTCAAAACTTTAAAACACAAACCCTTAATGTAAGTTGAAAAACTGGAAACAACGATGTTTTAGCGATAACAATGCTAAATAAATACAAACGCGGGCAGCAGGAAGCATTCGCCTCCCGAGTTGCGTTAGAAACCCATTTCTTAACATACGAGTAGTAGCCGGCAGAAAAAAATCATATCGCAGGCGAACGTGAGGAGACTAGGAAGGAGCGCTGTGGCCACGAGATGTAATGTTTGCGCAATATTCTTCGACGTTTGGAAGAAGACGTGGAGGAACAAACCCGATTTATTCGGGAAACGAAGCGACTACTAGCGGAAAGAACGGGAGATGAATATGCTATAACATGTATGCCTGGACAAGCGGAATATTGACATTGGATTTGCGCAGACGAGCGAGGAGAAACATGCCCGGAATATCTGGCCGAGCGCGTATCGCGCAGTTCGACAAAAATTGGAATTACTAGCGTGGCGTGGAGCGGCGTCTAGGGGCGGCGGGGCGGCCTTAGTATGCAGGTCGGGCGACCGCATGCAAAGCGGCGCGTTCACTTAATTCCGGCACACAGGCGCCAGATTGCCGTGTAAACACATCGCGCGCATAATTGCGTGCGCAATCAATAGCACCGTATGTCAGCGCATCCCAAACGAGCCGCAATCACAGTGTGTACACACCGGCAAAACTTGCGCTGTCCGCTGCCCGCCGCCGCTGCCCGTGCGCTCGCCTGCTTTTATTCCATCTCTCGTGTGCCGCCTGGACAGCCACCACGCTAACTTACTCTGCTCCTCTCACCGCAGTCCCAAAATTAATTTCACTCCCCGCAGTTCGTTGAATTACTCTTCGGTTGCTCGAATATGAATCTGCGGTGGTCGTTTTGGCAATTTAAAGGTTCACTTACGCTCAAACGTCAACCGGGACCTTCTCTGCAAGCTACGAAGCTGGAAAGTGTATTGAGAAATGTAGGGTACTTCTACGACAAATTATATATTTTCGCTAAGGAAATTGTGAACTGGTTGCAAAAATAAGACATACACTGCAGGAAAAAAATTAGTACACCCTTTTTGAGGCTGCCATTTCCCTCGAGACTTATTGTTGCAACAGTGAATATGGTGTACAGGAAATGATTACATTTACAGATCAATAGCGCAACCAGGTATCGACCCACGCTACAACACCCATTTTAGTACGTGGTATAGGGTCCGTGGGCTGCAATGTAGGAGTAGTCAATCGTACAAATGGCGATCACTGTTCTGGGATTGTTATGCCGTGCTAGCTCGAACTGTTCTCGCAGTTCTGTAAGAGTTGTCGGTTGACGCATCAGCCACTTCTCGTCCCATCGTATCCCACACGTTGAGTTTCACGCGCAGTGTGCGAGCGAACACTATCCTGTTGGTAGAACACATCACTGTCCTTTTGCAAATGGGTCTAACAACATTCTGCACGTACTGAGCGCTGGCTATTGCCCCCTCCAGAAACGTCAGAGGTGGACGAGAGTTGTAGCTTACGCACCACAGACAGATGGATGGGGGGCAGCCAATGGGTCTTCGATGAATGCACTCTAAAAAAAATGGTTCAAATGGCTCTGAGCACTATGGGACTTAACATCTGAGGTCATTAGTCCTCTAGAACTTAGTCCCCTAGAACTTAGAACCTAAGGACATTACACACATCCATGCGCGGTTCCAGACTGAAGCGCCTAGAACCGCTCGGCCTCACCGGCTGGCAGAATGTACTCTACGAGACAACATTCACCAGGTCTATGTCGTACACGCAAACGATCATCACTTGCGTGCAGGCAGAGTGTATGCATGTCGATGGTGTGGTGTCAGTGGAAGACAGACTAGAGGTGTTCGTACCCGTAGTCCCACTGCTAATAACCATTTCGAAGAAGTTTGTGTCGACACGTCAGGGCTCGCAAACCCTCTTATCTGTGCTGTGGTAGCTGTACGATCTGTCACTGACGTCCTTACAATACGACAATCCTGGCGAGTGTGTGTGCTGCGTGGGCGTCCAGAACCTTGTCTATGGGTGTGAGAATGTGCGCACGACGATAGGGACCAGCACCGTTGCAGAACTGACACAGCAAGTCCAACTTCTTTGGCAATTCTCTGAAAGGATCATCCCGCCACTCGGAAGGCCGCTGTCTGGCACCTTTCAAACTCGCTCTGTCGGCCGTTGGGAGCACGAGAGCGTCACCGTGGCAGGATTTGCTTCTCGCTTCACACGTTTGCACCGCACTGTGCGTTCTGGCTGCGAGCATAGACACAGATGGCGCTCCGGTAGCTGTGTCACTGCGCTATCTGCTGGCAAACCATTATCAGTACATCTACTATCCTCCGTGTTGCATATGCCATCATCATATCAAAATTGACGTCGTCTTTCCAGGTGTACTAATTTTTTTCTGCCTTGTACTTCCTTCGTAATTATTTTCTTCTTACCTATATTATAAGTGTTTTAGCTTATTCTTAACGGGAAAGGGAGGCTGTAACTGAGAAGGGCGCGGGACAGATTTGTAGTCAATCCCATACGCTAGGCAGTCTCTACGTAGAACAAACAGTAAAGGAAATCGATGACGAATTTGGAAAACGAATTACGTTCAAAGATGAGAGACAGATACTCTAAACGTTGCCGATGACATTGTAACCGTGTCAAAGGCGAAATAAAAACATGGAAGAGCGAGTGAACAGAATGGATATTGTCTTGAGATAATGTAATAAGGTGAATACCAATAAAAATAAAAGGGATTGTAGTCAAATAAGAGCAGGTGTCGTTGAGGAAATTAGATTGTTTGGTCAGCAAAAGAACTGACGATGGAGATGTAAACAGGGTGATGATGCGGACTGGCGAAAGGAAGAAAAGCTTTTGTGAGGAACGGGAAAAACATTAAATCTAACGTAAGATTAATGTATGGAAGATTTTTTCCTAGAAGAATTTGTCTGTACCGTACCCTTGTTGTTGTTGTTGCTGCTGCTGCTGCTGCTGCTGCTGTTTCTTGTTGATGTTTTCAGACTGGAGACTGGTTTGCTGCAGCTCTTCACGCTAGTCTATCCAGTGCGGGCGTATTCACCTCTGAATAACTACTGCGACCCGTTTGATGTATTCAAATACATAGGTCTCCCTCTACAGTTTTTTCCATACACTTCCCTCCATTACCAAACTTACCATTCCTTGATGCAACACCATGCGTTTTAACAACTGATCCCTTCCTTTAGTCCAGATGTGCCATACAATTATTTTTTTTCCCACTTTAGATTTAGTAACGCCTCATGAGTTATTCGATCTACCAACACTCTTGTGTAGCTCCGCATTTCAAATACTCATGTTATCTGAACTGCTTATCGCCCACGTTTCACTCCCGCACAAGGCAGCACTCCATTCTAATGACTTCCTACAACTTAAATTCATACTAGATGTTAATAAATTCCTCTTTTTCATAAATGATTTTCCTGCTGCCGCTAGTCTACATCTTGTATCCTCTCTGTTTAGGCCTTCATCAGTTAATCTGTTGCTCAAATAATTAATCTGCTACTTTTAGTGAGTCATTTCCTATCGTAATTCCTTCAGCATCGTCTGATTTAATTCGTCCACATTTCAGTACCCTTGTTTTCCTTTCTTTACGTTCGTCTTACAATTTCTTTGCTAGATACTATTCATTCCGTTCAGCTGCTCTTTCAAGTCCGTTGCTTCTGTGACAGAATTACAATCTCATCCGCAAACCTCAAAGTATTTATTTCTTTTCCCTAAACTTTAATTAACTCCCTTTCCACACGTCTCATTGTCTTTTTTTCTACAGCTTGCTCAATGTACAGGTTGAGTAACGTCGGTGATAGGCTGCAAATCTATTTCACTTCTTTCTCAATCATGGCTTCCCTTTCATGTCTTTCGACTCTTATAATCACAACCTTGTTTCTGTACAAGTTGCAAATGATCTTGCGCTCCCTGTGTTCACTTCGCGCTACCTTCAGAATTTCAAATAGCGTATCCCAGCCAACATTATGAAAAAGTATCTCAGAAACTACGAATGCTATAAATGTAGCCTGTCATTTCTTTAACTTGTCCTCTATGATACGTCGTAGGTTCAGTACCGTTTTTTCCTGCATATCTCCGGAGCCAACACTGATCTTCCTCTTGCCGGCCGCGGTGGTCTAGCGGTTTTGGCGCTGCAGTCCGGAACCGCGGGACTGCTACGGTCGCAGGTTCGAATCCTGCCTCGGGCATGGGTGTGTGTGATGTCCTTTGGTTAGTTAGGTTTAAGTAGTTCTAAGTTCTAGGGGACTTATGACCTAAGATGTTGAGTCCCATAGTGCTCAGAGCCATATGATCTTCCTCGAGGTCAGATTCTACCAGTTTTCCCCTTCTTTTGTTTTTGCTTCAATATTTTGCAACCATTTTTATTAAAGTGTTATTTTGGTAATAATCACACCTGTGTTTATTACCTCTCTTCATTTTCCTATAGGCGGCATCTATCTTGCTCCTACTCGTGAACGTTTCTACAGCCTTTCATTGGCCTCCAGTTATAACGGCTTAACCACTCTACATTTTCCCATTTTCCGTCAGTCCCCTTTTGTAGGCGTCTATATTCCCCTTCTCCTGCTTCATTTACTGTATTTTTATTTGTTCTCCAGTCGTTAATTAAATCAATATCTCCCGTGTTATCCTGGTGTCTCTTATACCTTCTACACCAGTTGGAACAGCTCTGTGATGACTGACTGACTCAAGGATCTCAGTAATCCTGTAGGAATATCATCTACCGCAGAGGTCCAGTTTCTACTTAGGTCTTTCAGTGCTCTATCAAATTCTTTCACAGTATCACATCTCCCATATCACCTTCACCTATTTCCTCTTCTCTTTTTATCATCGTACTTGTTTCTCTTATATTGGCCTAGATCATCTATACATTTCTTCCATCTTTCAGATTCACTTCTTTGCTTAGTACTGACTTGCCATCTGAGCTCTAGATATTCATACATCTCCCGCTCATTTCCCCAAAAGTCTCTCTTCATTTTCCTATAGGCGGCATCTATCTTGCTCCTACTCGTGAACGTTTCTACAGCCTTTCATTGGCCTCCAGTTATAACGGCTTAACCACTCTACATTTTCCCATTTTCCGTCAGTCCCCTTTTGTAGGCGTCTATATTCCCCTTCTCCTGCTTCATTTACTGCATTTTTATTTGTTCTCCAGTCGTTAATTAAATCAATATCTCCCGTGTTATCCAAGGATTTATGCCAGACTTTGTCTTTTTACCCACATGATGCCCTGCTGCCTTCAGTATTTCGTCTCTCAAAGTTGCTTATTCTACTTCTTTTGTATTCCTTTTCCCTATTTGAGTCCAACGTTGCCTAATACTGTCTTCTGAAACTGTAAACAACTTCTGAATGGTTCAATTTATCCAAGTCCTATCTCTTCGGTTTCCTACCTTTTTCAATTTCTTCAGTTTTAATATGCAGTTCCTAAAAAATAAACCATTGTCAAATTCTGTATCTGTCCCTGGAAATGTCTTACACATCAAAATCTGGTTTCTAAATCTGTGTTTCACCATAATATCAACAATTTGTAACCTTCCGGCGCCCTTAGGTTCCTTTCAAGTATACAACTTTTTAAATATTTTTAAACTTCGTATTAGAAATGATTAGATTGTGCTTTGTGCAAAATTCTACTTCGCCACTTCCTCTTTCATTTCGTTCCTCCACTCCATGTTTTCTTACCGCTTCTTTTCCTATTCCTATACCGACTACCATTCATGTATCACAAATAAATTTTCGTCTCCCTTATCTGTCTCAACAATTTTCTTCAGTTCATCATACATTCTTACGTCTTCAACTTCTGCGGAACTAATTGGCGTTTTGCATTACTGGCCGTGCGGTTCTAGGCGCTACAGCCTGGAGCCGCGTGACCGCTACGGTCGCAGGTTCGAATCCTGCCTCGGGCATGGATGTGTGTGATGTCCTTAGGTTAGTTAGATTTATGTAGTTCTAAGTTCTAGGGGACTGAATGACCACAGCAGTTAAGTCCCATAGTGCTCAGAGCCATTTTTTGCACTGCTGTATTTTGTATTGGCTTCAAGTCTCTCTTGGCTACGATAAAGAGTTCACTATACTGTTTGGAGTAGCTTAACTGCATACTTATTTTCCTTTTCATTGTTAGGCTTCTCCTGCATTGCCCCTATTTGATTATCGTGTTGATAGTTTTATATTGACGTGACCAGTAGTTCTGTTCTTCCTGCCACAGGACTTTCCTAATTCCCATTGTGTCTGACATCAACTTATCGTTCTCTTTTCCCCCTCAACTTATTCCTTAGCTCCACGGTGTCGGCATATTAGTCTTGATTTGGCAATTCTAGTGGTAGAGGGTGTTCGGATGCCGTTACTGTCACCACCCCGTGACTTTCCTAATTCGCTCCAGGCAAAAGTCGGGTTGGTTCCCTTGTAAAAGGGCGCGGGCGACCGATTTCCTTCCCCACCTTTTGGTAATCCGAGCTTGTGTTTCGTCTCTAATTACCGCGCTTTCGACGGGACGTTAAACTCTCATCATCCTTTCTTTCCCTCCACTATTCAGGGGATGTGAGACTGGTATGCCTCCTCACATTTCATCAGAATAGTGGAAAGAATGTAGAAAAGTAATTTCAATCTCGGTATCAATCTACTGAATTTTAGTTACGCCTGATTCGAAGAAAGGTGCTTACACTGAAAATCTATTTTTGAATAGACTCACACAGTTTTCATCGTTCGGGTAAGATTTCCTTGGACAGGATGCTAAACTCTAAGCGTCCTTTTTTCCCTTCTTCCCGAAAGCCATTCATTTTATTTACAGGGTATCTACTGCCTTCCTCGACATAGTATCAATATCTTGCAGGAATTTTACTGAGGTAAATTCTTCGTCCATTTTTGCAATCACAAAGAATATTTGGCGGTGATAAAGAAAGATATATTTTTGCACATTTTCTATTTTAACCGCAATCAGATATTATGATAATAATCGTAAAAGGATACAACGGGAAAAGAAAAGGGTCTAGATTAGAATATTAAAAACCATTATAACAGAATCTAAGCAATAATTTCATTAGCTTCTGTTCCACTATACTTTAGAAGTTGGGTTGGGTTGATTTTGGGGGAGGAGACCAAACTGCGAGGTCATCGGTCTCATCGGATTAGGGAAGGAAGTCAGCCGTGCCCTTTCAAAGTAACCATCCCTGCATGTGACTGAAGCGATTTAGGGAAATCACGGAAAACCTAAATCAAGATGGCCAGACTCGGGATTGAACCGTCGTCCTCCCGAATGCGAGTCCAGTATGGTAACCACTGCGCCATCTCGCTCGATGTACTTTAGGATTTAAAAGTAGATGTGTTTCTCTTTCTGTATCCGGACACCCCTATGTAACACGGAATTCACCAGTAGAGGTCCCGAAGCATAAAGGGTTCCACGAACATAAAAAGAGGCGTGTACGTCACTATAGAGGCGACAACAGTAAGGACAGCTCGCTGACTAGTCACTGGATGTCACCTGAGCAACAAATCCATCAGGGATATTTCAACTCTTCTAAAGCTGCCCAAATGGACCGCTGGTGATTTCATTGTGAAGAAGAAACGACTCAGCGTAGGGAGTAAAAACGTATGGAGTACAGTGCTCGAACAGCTCTTCACAAGCCACCAATTTCTGTAAGCAATGCTAAACGACTCCTGAGATGGCGTAAAGAATGCCGTCAATGGATAGCGGATGACGAGTGATTTGGGTGATTAATCAAGCTATGCCCTGGGAAGGTTTGGGTTTGGTGAATGCCTGGAAACGTAATCCGCCATGGTGTGTAGTTAAGGATGGATGAGATTGTGCTGCGGTATGGAGGTGGTTAAGGAGTAGTCCTCGTACAGTGCTTAAGAACACGCTAACTGCAGAAGGGTATGAACACACTTTACAGGACTGTATACTGCGTACAGTAGAGGAGATGAAGAATTGATTACTATGCATCCTGACATAAATAAGCATCTTTGAGAAAATAGTTTGTGTACAGTAACAATCCTGAAATGGAGTAGCCTGCCCAGAGTCCCTACCTGAGGCGAACAGAACATCTTTGGGATGAGTTACAACGTCTATATTGCTCCAGATCCCAGCGTCCAGCATCACTACCTTCTCAATGTACACCGTCCTTCAAGAAATATTGCCATAACACCAGGCTGAAGATCAATGCAAGGAACAGTATTTCGAGGGAGCTCACAACCACCACCTGGGAAGCTAGTCCTCACGTTCTGAGAACTTCTGCTCTTGCTCTGTGTGTTTCAGCTCCAGAGTACACCGAGCAGGTTGACACTGTAGTCAATGAGACTATCCGAATTCTGTCAGGATGTATGAAACGAACTCCAGTAGACATATCTTAGCGGACTTCTGGAAGAGCTCTCCACGCTGTCAGACATTCCGTCGTTACGTATGCGGATAGGGCAAAGCAGATCAATGATTCCCGTCATCCACTGCATGACAGTCAAACTGCAATCTGCGATTGAAACCTAGAAAAGGATTCATCGCTAAGACTCTATCACTAGAGAAAACACCGGTATTTAGCCGCATCACCAGGTGGAAGAGTAAGCCACCACCATATATACCTGCAAAGGCAGAACTATCCCCAGGAAACGATCTGCCCTTGCCTGTTTATAGATCACTCAGTCGTCTTAAGGTGGATGTCCCCTGTTGCCAGACCAACGTGCAGAAATTGGGCATCCTTTCAGCAGCTGGAGACGTGTCGTGCAAGAGTGCAACAACACAATATTCGGGCCAATAGTTCATATGCTTTCTACAGGACATGACCGAGGCAAAGTCCTTTAGAATTTCTACGTTCTGGAAATGCTGACCGGATACAGAAATGAGTAAGTGAATGAATGAACGGCAGTAGCACTTAGGCGTAAGTACTTTTGCAAATGGTCAGCAAGCAAGTGCTGGAACCTCAGCGCTTTAATATTAGCGCGATCAAAAAACGTATAAAAAATACAGGGAAGGAGGTGAAACGCTTACGCAAAAAACATCTATCGGCAGTAAACTGTAGACAAGAGCAGAGTAGAACGCAATAGGAAATAACATCATAAGTGGATAAGACGTTAAAAATAGAAATATCAATGGCCGATAATACATCGCGGCAATATAAAATGATTAGCACACAAATATATGACACAACGTTAACAAAACAGATAGCAAAAAGTAACACACGCGGACAAGGACAGGACGTTCAAAGAGTCAGAGAAATGTGGAGTCAGCAGAATCACAGGGAGGCCCATGATCTGAAAACAAGGAACTGTTTTAGAAAGCGGAAAAGATAGAGAAAAAGGAAAATGAAGATAGGGAAGAAAGAGAAAGTTCAAATATAAGGCATTTTAAAATTAAACTTTATACTTTTTGTAGCGGCATTCGAAATTTCGACAAAATGACAAGTACAGTGGCACATCACTGATGTTGCTGGTGAAAGTTCCGAAAAATTGTCAAAAAAGCGTTAAAATTGAGAGGGAAGATGGCTGTACTCGGTTGCCAACTGTGCTCTCACGCCTGAAAAAATGGTTCAAATGGCTCTGAGCACTATGCGACTTAACTTCTGAGGTCATCAGTCGCCTAGAACTTAGAACTACTTAAACCTAACTAACCTAAGGACATCACACACATCCATCCCCGAGGCAGGATTCGAATCTGCGACCGTAGCTGTCGCGCGGCTCCAGACTGAAGCACCTTTAACCGCACGGCCACACCGGCCGGCTCTCACGCCTCACTCCGCCGTTATAGTCAGTAATTGATTGCGGGATCTAGGCTGTCCAGTATAAAATGTCAAATCAAACACGTTCAGCCGTTTAAATTCCCAGTTATAGGTACCAATTTCAACGCTACCTTACGCGATCTTCAGTCGGCAAGTGATGATCCGAGGAATCGCTGAGTTAGGAAGAAATCTACGGATACCAGTCACTGAAAGCTTGCCCGTATTTTGACTGGACCAGCGGTAGGATTGTCAGGGAGCCTGAAGGTGGAGTAATGTAGCTCTGAAACTGGTTGCATAAATAAAATATAAATGGAAACTTAAACGGCTGAAGGTGTTTTGATTTGACATTTTATTTTGGAACTTATTTCCTTTTGTCTCTCTTTTATGCAGCAGAGATATAGGGTCAGTTACGTTTTGTGTCAATGATACAATGTGCCACGTTTTTGAATATCAGAAATGGCTTATGAAAACTAAATTCAGACGTATCTACTTTCTCATGTTTAAACGAAGAGTTCTTTGGTAACAACTGCATTTCCCCCACGTTGTTTTACACAGACCTGCGCAGAGACTTTCGCCTGCTTACCTATCACCATTGAAAGAGAAGCGTCGCTACCCGTGCTACTTAGAAGGGAACCTCCCCATCGCACCCCTCTCAGATTTAGTTATAAGTTGGCACAGTGGATAGGCCTTGAAAAACTGAACACAGATCAATCGAGAAAACAGGAAGAAGTTGTGTGGAACTATGAAAAAATAAGCAAAATATACAAACTGAGTAGTCCATGCGAAGATATGCAACATCAAGGATAATCTAAGCTCAGGAGCGCTGTGGTCCCGTGGTCCCGTGCTTAGCGTGAGCAACTGCGGAACGAGGGGTCTTTGGTTCAAGTCTCCCCTCGCGCGAAAACTTTTTCTTTATTTTCGGAAAGTTATGATCTGCCCATTCGTTCATTGACGTCTCTGTTCACTGTAATAAGTTTAGTGTCTGTGTTTTTCGACCGCACCGCAAAACCGTGCGATTAGTAGGCGAAAGGACGTGCCTCTCCAATGGGAACCGAAAACATTTGATCGCATGGTCATAGGTCAACCGATTCCTCCACAGGAAACACGTCTGATATATTCTATACGACACTGGTGACGGCATGTGCGTCACATGACAGGAATATGTTGTCGACCCACCTAACTTGTACACTTGGCGAATGGGTAAAATGATTCTTCTGCGTTGCCCGATTTAGGTTTTCTTGTGGATGTGATAATTACTCTCAAAAAAGTGATGAAAACATAAGAATTTGTCACATAAACTGCAACAAATGAATCCAACAGTTTCGCAGTCGCACACTTTTCCCTGTGCTCTGTCAAAACATATGTTTTTAACATTTTCAAATTTTTCCGTGTGTAGACCGTCAAATCCTGCATATGTCCAAGCAAATCTGAACATGTCCTGGAATTTTGGAGAGCGAAGTTGATTATGTGCGAGTGCCTGAACTTTGATAATTGTCTGAAAATAAAAAAATTAAACATTTCGCTCGAAGGAAGACTTGACCCAAGGACCTCCCGTTCCGCAGCTGCTCTCGCTAAACACGGGACCACATATCTAAGCCAAAGTAACAAACATTTTACTCGCAATGATTTGGTGACTATTTGTTACCTACAAAATCAAAACCTTTATAAACGGAAAACAGTTTAAATTTTACTTCAGCATGTGTTCAAACAGTTTTCCAACGGTTGCAGTGCATATCTGCAGCCGCCACTCGAGAGATACATGAACAAATGAGGTATCAAGGGGTGATATTTCGGAGCATGCTGTAGCAGTATGTTGACACATTATCGTCTGGTGTAGTTGTGGGTTCAAGTTAGACTGCATCCTTACGTGTTCCACACATAAATTGTGATGAATGAGCGACACGTATATCTGGTTGGAACCAGTCGCATTGTCACCCAAGTTTCAGTGTCTCTTCTACAACAGTGAGTAGAATATTTGTAAGAAAACGTGTACACGTACAGTTATTTCACACGTCTAGTATACAGTAAGGTCTTCAATTCCAATTTCCTACGAAGGATGCAGGAAACGTTAGTGTTTAATGTCGCATCGATGACATGGCACTAGAGCACAGACTGGTTTTGAGAGAACGAGGAAGAAAATTGTTCATGTCTATTTCTAAGGGAATCATTTCAGTATTATCCTTAAGCGATTTTGGTAAACCATGGAAAACCACATATGGCTGACTGGGAGGAGAAGCGAACCACATTGTCCTCGCTCTGTACCACCTTTAATGTCATTTCGTCATGGCTTATGATGGAATAAATTATGAGTTTCTAACAAAACTGACGTAAGAATTTGGTTTTAATTGACATTTCGTAAGAACTGTGGCAAACGCCCATTTTTTAATAAAATTAATGGACATTTGATTGATTCGATTCCTGTAGGTCTTCAGCCAGAAAATGAAGCCCATTATGCACCACTCTTTATACATTAAGAGCAGGACCGACTCTCAAAGAAATTTACACTTGGAATTTTTTCTGCGGAAAGATGGTGTGCCAAGCCTATGAGGATGACATTAACTTTGTCGTCAACAACAATACTGAATAAGAGATGGCTAAATAATTAGCTATCCATTCTGTTAAGCAGAAAGCGCTGGCCTTAATTAAGAGAAACTGAAAATTCTAGAAGTAGGTTTCCAACGATAATTCATTTGCTTAAGATTGCCTTCAAAGAAGTAGAAACACAACACTAGTGGGGTTTCAATTATGTTACGTCCACAACATACGGCGAACGTTCATTAGTCATTTTACCTCATGTAATGGAAGATAACACAATTCAAAGAAATTGAACTGACTACTAAGAGTTGACATATATTCTTCGCAAAATAAATTAAATATCACCATTATTGTGAGTTTAGATACTGACAGCGTAAAGGGCTGGAAGAGCAATATTCGGAAGATCCCTTTTTTTCACCGTCATGCAGCAAGGGGTCTAGCCCTGAAAACTATTTTAGCCGATTGCACGGCTATGTTCATTTAAGGGTCATACAGTTCGCAACAAGGAAATGTGAACCCAATATAATATGCTCATTTATAGATTGAGAAGCCAACCACTTCATTTTGTAGATATAAATCTAGAGTTCCATTATTTGTATGTAAATACAAGGGACACATCACAGTGTGTGTGTGCGTGTGCGTGTGCGTGTGTGTGTGTGTGTGCGTGTGTGTGTGTGTGTGTGTGTGTGTGTGTGCGTGTGTGTGTGTGTGTTAGTGTTTGTGTATGATTTACCGGCAATCAACAATGCTGTTATGAGTTGCCATACGAAGGATAGTAGAAACGAATGTCGTTAAATTGTAGGAAAAGCAATAAAATAAATAAAAAGCAGTCCGAGATAAAATCGCACCCATCGCTCCTAATCTCACCCGTGATCACCAAAATCATTACCTCAGCTCACAACATGTGAGAAACTTTTTAAAATGATGTGATGTTGTAAAACTGTCAACTAAAATACACGTTAGACTAGCGGAAAACTGAAATAGATTCACAGTAGTGTGTGACTGGCTGATCAGTTACAAAAATCACGTACGAGCCAGCCACCTTGAAAACACGGTGTAATTTTCGCCCTACAATTTTGGGGATCAAGTCGGGCACTGCACAAAACATAAAAAGACATTACAGATTCGTGACATTGTCATTTAAAATGCAGGGAAAACCTATAATAACGTATAAGGGCTTCTATTCGCTATCGCAGACAAGGTTGAGACTCAATCTATCTCTTGAACATATAACTTCATCTGGTTTATATAGCAGGACAAATCAGTTGACAAAATAAATGTTACCCTCTTGTCCGAAAACAAAATACAGCCTACTAAAATGTGGCCCGTTGTAGGTTGTATGCTGCAAGCACCAGACATTGGATGGTCCTTTCGCCGGAGCAAGAAGACATGCTTCAGAGGGCTGACATTACCAGAAGCAGTTTGTTGTCTGTCACTTCCAGTTACTCGTCCTCGTCGACGCATGACTCATTACCTCAACAACGAGGCAGTAGCGTGCAGCAGAATGGCACGCTGAAGTAGTAGAGAATCAGGACACTCCTACTTTGTTGCTACATACACCATTCTGTTCTCCTTTACACCCACGGGACGTGACCTTGCACCCAGCAGAAAGACACTTCCTCAGCCTTTGTAAGTGTAGAAGGACGTCGTGAATGTCCTGAACTGCTTTATTTGCTGGATACAAGTGTTGGTTGGTTGGTTTGAGGGATTAAAGGGACCAGACTGATACGAGTGTTGTAGAGGCTTAAGGGCAGTTAGGGTGCCGGAGTAGACGAGGAATTCAACAGGCTGCGCATCCCATCGGCTCCAGCGCCTTCAAGATCGTGAGTAATCGCCATCTGAGAGAGTGAAATCTGGAGGCAGCCAAATCTTGAGGACACGATCATGGAAAACAACAAAGCAGCCAACGGACCCGTCCATGAGTACACACATTACCTTTAGTGCTCATTTAAAATATCGGAAAGTAATGTATTAAAAACATACACTGAGATGACAAAGGTCATGGGCTAAGTCCTAATGTCATGTCCAACTTCCTTTCGTCCGGCGTTGTGCAGCAACTCGGCGTGGCGCGCAGACAAGAAGTCGTGGAAAGTCCTCTGCAGAAATATTGAGCCGCGGTGCCTCTACAGACGTCCATAATTGCGGAAGTGTTTCCGGCTCAGGATTTTGTGCACAAACTGACCTCTCGATTATGCCCCGTGAATGTTTGATGGGATTCATTTCGGGCGTTCTGGGTGGCCATATCATTTGCTCGAATTGTTTACAATGTTCCCCAGACCAATTACGAACAATTGTGGCCCGGTCGTCGTCGTTTGAGAAAGTAAAGTCCACGTATGGCTTAAAATGGTCTCCACGTAGCCGAACAGAACCATTTCCAGTCAATAATCGGTTCATTCAGACCAGAGGACCGAGTCTGTTCCAAGTGAACACCATTCTGAAGCTACCACCAGCGTGCTCAGTGCCTTGTTTTAGGTCCATGGCGTCGTAGTGTCTGCACAACACTCGAATCCTACCATCACCTGTTACCAACTGAAATCAGGACTCGTCTAACCAAGCCACGGATTTCCATTGGTCTAGAGTCCAACCGATATGGTCACGAGCCCAGGAGTGACTCTACGGACGATGTCATCTCGTCAGTAAAGGCGCTCGTTTCGGGTGACTGCTGCCACAGCCGATTAACACTAAATTTCGCCGCCCAGCCCAAACGGATACGTATATCGTCCGTCCCTCATTGATTTCCGTGGTTATTTCACGCAGTGTTGGTTGTCTCTTAGCACTGGCAACTGTACACAAACGTCGCTGCTCTCAGTCGTTAAGTGAAGGCCATCTGCCACTGCGTTGCCCGTTGTGAGGGGTAATGCCTGAAATTTTGTATTCTCGGCACATTCCTGACACTGTGGGTCTCAAAATATTGAAATCCCTAACGACTTCCGAAATGGATCGTTCCATGCGTCTAACGCCACCCACCATTCCGCGTTCAAAGGTATTTTAATTCCCATCGCGCAGCCATAATCACGTCGGAAACCTTTTCACATGAATCACCTGAGTACACAGTGCACAGCCTTTTACAGCTTGTGTACCCAATACTACCGCCATCCGTATATGTGCATATCGGTATCCCATGACTGGTCACCACAGTGACAGTAGGAGTGCGACTTCTCCTATATTGTCGTCAATCTAAAATTATGCCGGAGAAAAGGCGTTCCATAGCTGGGCGAGGAACAATATGGTACGCTAGCGAACTCAAAGTAACGAGTATCTTACATACTCGACGCACCTTGAGGAGTTGCTGACCGATGGTAAGCGGCGGTTTCCCAGCCTCAGCGCAGGTACTGTGTATGGCACTGGTCCTGTAAGCACCCATGGTCAGCGTCGTCTCTTATTGTGGACAGCAACAATGATCGGCAGGTAAGAAGGTCTCGATGATCCATATACCGTGCATCCACAGTCCACTTGCGACCTGACGGAAGCTCTATAAAACTGTAGCAGACATGCCCTGTTCCTAAGGCACTTTCAGATATTCAGTGCCTTCTGGGCCCTAGCCTTCAGGACCTTTGCGTGTGGTAAGCTCGACAGTTTGGAATAAAAAATGAGGTTCAAAATGGTTCAAATGGCTCTAAGCACTATGGGACTTAACATCTACGGTCATCAGTCCCCTAGAACTTAGAACTACTTAAACCTAACTAACCTAAGGACAGCACACAACACCCAGCCATCACGAGGCAGAGAAAATCCCTGCCCCGCCGGGAATCGAACCCGGGAACCCGGGCGTGGGAAGCGAGAACGCTACCGCACGACCACGAGATGCGGGCTCAAAAATGAGGTCCAGTCACCTCAGACATTTTAAAAGGTAAATGGTGTCCTTTATATGCAAGACAAGCAAATTAAAAATACGACGAGAACGACGAAAATGAACACAAACTTATCTGCAGAAAATGTAAAACCCGTCTTTGTAGCCCACTCCTTCTAACTCTTCACTGTTACTTGCAACTGATGAATCGATGCTGCAATGTTCCAGGAGGAACACTAAATTGCAAGATCGTTCACAAATAAGGAGCACTGTACAGGAATTCTTACGGTAGCCGTGATGCTGTTGTTGTCTTTGGCAAAGAGGGTAATACCTAAAACATTTCCCTGGGAGACACCACTGTCCTGCTCAAAACTGTCTGACAGCACATCACCAACTCGGTATCTAAAAAGAGCTTAGATAAGAAGAACTGAATGAAGATGGGTACAGTGTCTCCAAGTAGTGTCGCATGGCTTACTGATGTCAAAGAATGTTGTTTACATAGCCGTCTCTAGCAGCGTCAGGTTGTCGACAGTGGATCGACATCTCCTGAATCCACACTCAGAGCAGCTAAGGAGCTTGCTGGCCTCTAACATTTAGACCAGACGTCGGTTAACCGTTCGCACTAATGTCGTCCCTACACAGCTCGTTAAGCCGACGCTTCGGTGGTTATTGGGACACATTTGATCTTTTCCTGGCTTGAGGAGAGATATCAAAATGGCCTCCCTCCACGAGTTGAGAAGTTGGCCAGTCTGGCCTAACAAATTAAACCGCTCTAATAGGACATCCCTGGACGCCGTTTTCAAATTTTGCAGCATTGTCTATCGGATTTCGTTCTGACTGGGCGCAATATCATGAGCCTCAGACGGTGCTGAATCTAGCTCCCACATGGAGAGTGGACAGTTGTAGGACTCGGAATTGTTGGACCTGAGTCCAAATCACTCCTCTAGCTCCTATTGCATACTCCCTGAGGAATTTAGCTTGCTGGAGTTTCCTTACTTGTTCGGAACAAGACGTTTCTACCAATAGTGTCCCACTGCACAGTCGACTGACAGATTTTAAACTGCCAGCCGTGCCCTCTAAACTCTTCTCAGTGTAGACAGGTGAAACTTTCTCAAAGCTGCCCTCTTTCCTTTTAACAATTGAAAACACAATCTGACCAGCAGCATGCATTATGTTACTATAAACTTAAGTACTCTGAAGAAATCCTAAATCAAGAGGACTACCTACAGGAGCTCTCTTGTTAGTCTGGGTGTTGCTACCCACTAGCGGTACACTCGTTCTGCTGGGAGTTGATGAGAATAACTTTGAAGATTCTATCTCGGTCTCACGATGAGCTAGGGAAATAAGAGGCCACCCAGACAGAGCTCGGCTTGGCTGGGTAAGCATTATACAACCGAGATGCGGCAGTTTCCTCAGAGGCTACCCGCTAACGACTGTTCCGCTTCAACACCCACGAGTCTCAACGGCGTGTAGCACATCTTGAGATTGGCGAATTTTTTATACAGGTTTTTAGCAGCCTCGAGATCCTGGTCGCTCAAGAATGCTCAGAGCTTACTGCTACAGAGGACTGCCGGCGCTTACCAGTCCCCATCTCAGAAAACACGGTTTCGTCAAGCCCGTGCCCAGCAAATGAATATTGAACTCCCTGAGGTGCTCGCCATTTAACACGACCCAGGGGCACGTGTGGCTTATCAGCCACCACGGACGTGGCGAGCAGTACCTCCCTACACATAATTACTGGAGGATAAGTAACTTCTATTGCGTGTTGCACCACATTCCACAGTGACTCAGATACATAAGACCATTTTTAAGACAGTCACCAAGGATCTGTAAATAATAGTAGCAGCGTTCTACGAATTGTTCAAATTTTCGACGATAGAAATCCGTCCCTTGGTCACGGGACCCTCCGACAAGCGCTATGTTAGCGCCCTCATCACTGGAAAATCTTTTTGGCACCAGAAGTTCAGCTTGCCGAAAAATAGAAACAGCATGGTGCAAGCGGGCGTCTTCAAATTGTTGGCCCCATTTCATTACAGATGGGCGCGACATTGCATTTGGTTCACATACTGCAAGAACTTCACGGTGAATGCGTGTGCAATTTACACGTTTTCTCACAAGTATCTTATAGTCCCACGTACTCTAACTTTGGAGCACTTTTTCAGGTGCAGAGCAACTTCAGTCTCACATTCTGATGCATCTGTTACCCGTACCGCAATAGAAATTTCTCTGCAGGTAACCCGCTAGATGTACTCTCTTATGACAATGCATCACTGATATTGTGCAGTGATCTTAGCGTGGGACGACACGTGTAACTTTGTTTCTGAAGTTCCTGCGTATTATCTGGAGCTGAAGTAACTATAGGAAGTAACACAGCTATCAGCAACCAAAGAAGTATGTGAAGAACTGTCAACTAAAAACATACCTAGTAAAAACGAGACAATATGAAATGGATCGGCTCAAAATGTGAAGGAAACTTAGAAATCAGGTCTTTCGATATTGCGCGGTAGCGTTCTCGCTTCCCACGCCCGGGTTCCCGGGTTCGATTCCCGGCGGGGTCAGGGATTTTTTTCTGCCTCGTGATGGCTGGGTGTTGTGTGATGTCCTTAGGTTAGTTAGGTTTAAGTAGTTCTAAGTTCTAGGGGACTTATGACCACAGCAGTTGAGTCCCATAGTGCTCAGAGCCATTTCATATTGCGTAAGAAGGCCTGGGTATGACTTGGTCAATAATATTGTACCAATAGGTTATAAGGTTCAGATGGCTCGAAGCACTATGGGACTTAACATCTGAGGTCATCAGTCCCCTAGACTTAGAACTACATAAACCTAACTAACCTAAGGACATCAAACACATCCATGCCCCAAGCAGGATTCGAACCTGCGACCGTAACAGCAGCGCGGTTCCGGACTGAAGCGCCTAGAACCGCTCGGCCACAGTGGTCGGCGTTGCTCACATCAAGTTTTCTGTTCAGAATCAGTAATCCTATCACCCGTCAAAAAGCTAAATAAGTGACGTTTCTGGTAAGACGGCGTCAGTCATCGAGCAGCTGCACGTGCAGCAACATCGACACAGACTGATTATGCCGCGGTATTTTAGGAGGAGAAGGCGTACGCGCCTTACAGTGTATAAAGCTACTGATAATACATCCATTACTACGAAGAGCGGAGTAGGTGCGTATATATATATTTTCTGTGTTGTGGAGGAAGGATAAATGAATGTTGTTACTGAACAGGAAATATTGTTGAAATAAAGTAAAAGGTTCGCTCTAGTAAAGTAGTATGTATCCTGTACCGAAAAATGGGCTCTAATTAATTGTTTTTCGTGGGAAAAAAATCACAAAGTTCCTCATATAGTAATGTTTCTTCTAACTTTTTTGTATGTAATTTCTTCCTCTGAATCCGAATAAAATACTGCCGCAGAGAGGGATATTAATTATAAATAGATATTAGTAATCAAATGAGCAACTTCGGAACGACGGAAGGTATATAAAATGGCGAAAAATTATTTTCTGATTCACATATCAGACCCATTTCAATATCTGATCAATTCAAGTTGCATTTTGCTGAGAAATTACACGTTTCCTTAACTGTAACTTTCTCGTTTTCCGAAATGTTTTTGCACTTTCTTTCGTTTCACGCCAATTGTAGGAAATATTACAGAGTAAAACGTGATAATCCAGTCCATAGGTCAAGCTTTTGTCAGAATAACGTTACCTCAGGATTGTAACTGACATGAGAAACTCCTGAAGAAACCTATTCGAAGATGAAATCCGACTTGACGTAGATCAAGAATCGAAGATGTCAAATAGTTAAACGCAGTGTAGTTAAGACGCACAACTGGTAATCTTGTTCATATTTATAGCAGCTGAGAATGTGTAAGTCAAACTGTCATCCACGCTAAGATTCATTTAACGCCCCTTTGCTTTACTGGACATGGCCCTATTGAAAGTGACATTGTCTGGCCTGCTTTCCTCAGACCTTTCAATTGACTTATCAATCAAATTAAATGCGATCTACAGTTTAACGTATGTTCCGAACGGTGATGCAACATTTTTTATCACGAACTTTAAACCACAGTGAAAATCAGATGAAGCTGAGTGGTGTCGTCAGGGATCTAAAACTAATGCCATATTTTTGGATTTCCAGAAGTCTTTTGACACCGTTCCTCACGAGAGACTATGCAGTATCGCTTCACTTGCCCGAATGGATTCGCGATTTCCTGCCAGAAATGTCACAGTACGTAGTAATCACCGAAAAATAATGGATTGAAGCAGAAGTGATGTCTAGCGTTCCCCAGCGAAGTGTTCCTAATCCACATAAACGATTTAGGAGACAAAAGAAATGTATTCGCAGTTGCGAATATGGACAACCATCAGCTGTATAATGGAATGATGACAATGAAAATTTGTGCCTGACCGGGACACGAACCCGGATTGCGAGCGGTTGCCTTACAATTAGGCTACCAGAGGACGACTCACGGCCAGACCCGAGCAACGTTTCCACAACATCTTCTCCTACATCCATTATGTATATTCCTGTAGAGTCGCCACAGTACCTGTTCCTTCGAACTTACGTGCATGTCCGTAATTCGGAATAACACAGGAACTATAATATCGTACATAGGAGACAATCTGAGCTGGCCCCTTAGTTCATTAGCAGATGATACTGTCATTTACCGTCTAGTAACGTCATCAGAAGATCTAAACCAAATGAAAAACGACGTAGATACATCAGAAGATCTAAACCAAATGAAAAATAACGTAGATACGTTATCTTTACGGTGCCAAAAGTGGCAGTTGTCCCTCAGTAGGGTAAAGTGTGAGACCATCCAGATGAGCACGAAAAGAAATTCGTTACATTTCGGTTACATGGTAAATCACACAAGACGGCCGGAGTGGCCGAGCGGTTCTAGGCGCTACAGTCTGGAGCCGCGCGACCACTACGGTCGCAGGTTCGAATCCTGCCTCGGGCATGGATGTGTGTGATGTCCTTAGGTTAGTTAGGTTTAAGTAGTTCTAAGTTCTAGGGGACTGATGACCTCAGAAGGTAAGTCCCATAGTGCTCAGAAGCATTTGAAGCATTTTTTTAAATCACACAAATATAAAGGTTGTCAAGTCAGCTAAATACCTAGGAGTTACAATTACTAACTGCTTAAATTGGAACTGACACATAGATAATGTTGTCGGAAAGGCAAGCCAAAGACTGTTGAGAGAATACTGAGAACATTCGACAAATCTGAGAAAGGGACTACCTGCGCGAAAATGTTTCGTGCTCTGCCGGAGTATTGCCGTGCTGTATGGGACACTTATCAGCTAGGACTGACGGAGGACTTCGAAAAAACTCCGAGAATGGCAGCTCGTATTGTATTACAGAAAAATAAGTGGGAGAGCGTCACGAACATGATAAGCGAGTTGGAGTGGTAATCATTAAAACAAAGGCATTTCTCGCTGCACGAGATCTTTTCACTAAGTTTCGATCACCAACTTTCTCCTCTGAATGTGAAAATATTTTACTGTCACCACCCTACATACAGAGGAAGGATCATCGTCATAAAATAAGAGAAATCCTCGCTCGTACAAAATAATTTAAGTCTTCATTCTTCCCACGTGCTGTTACAGAGTAGAACGGTAGAGAAACACTTTGAAGATGGTTAAAAGAAACCTCTGCCAGGCACTTTATTGCGAATGGCAGGGTACTGATGTAGATGCAGATGTAGTCGAAGCTTTGTGCCGATATGTCACGCTGTGTCTTTAGTAATTACGTCAATCGTATCACGTCAGTCCTGAGTGCACAGCCAACTCCTGAGTGCGCAGTGAGCTCGTGGGACAATAGTGTTTCCCTACAAGCGTGTATTCTTCATACTGAGGCGTGCAATGAAGCCAAAATTCGTCGATGAATGAGTAATGTGCAGTGTACGGCAAAACTTCCTTGGGTGACACAAAGTGCGGACACACAGACGCTCTCAGGCAAGGAAGCGAGTGCATCAGGCGATTCGTGAAAATCGCCGGTTCGCAATTTCCATGTTGAGTGATACGTTTCCCGAAATTTTGAGGTCAGCACCTTGTGCCATCCTGAGTGAGAGACTTCAGTACCGAAAATTCTGTGCGAGATGGGTCACCAAAGTTCTGTCCGACCACCACAAAACACACAGAATGGGTGCCCCCTTAACGTTTCTCCAGTGCTACAACCGTGAATGAGAAGACCATTTGAACAAAATTGTCACAGGGAACGATACATGCGTGCATTTCGAAAATGAAGAAACCAAAGACAATCCAAACAGTGGACGTATTCTCATTCCCAGATTATACCAAAGAAGTGCAAGCGAACATTCTCTAACAGAAAGTGTATGCCAAATGTATTCTGGGACCAAAAAGGAGTTTTGTTGGAGGAACTCGTGCAACGTGGCACGACCACCATACAGTCTCATACAGCGTGATCTTCAACGTTTACGAAGAGCAATTCAGAACAAGTGAAGAAGAATGCTGTCATAAGGAATTGCACTTCTTCATAACAATGCTCGGCCGCTCACTTCAGCTGCAACAAAGACGCTCCTGCAGCGTTCTCGATGATAAGTTCTGGACCTCTCACTATACTGCGTGGACTTTGTTCCCTCTGATTTTCATCTCATCTGCTCACATCAGACACTATTTAGGAGGACAGCGCTTTGGCACAGACAACGAACTGCAGGCCTGCGTAGAGGAATCGCTGAAAGCACAGGCGACTGCTTTCTATGACGAGGATATGGGAATGTCGGTGCCATGCTAGCACAAATTTCTAAGTCAGAGCGGCGACTGTGGAGCGAAGTAGCTGAACGTTGTAGCTAAATGTCTCAAATAAAACAATTTCGATTTTCTCTGTGGTTTCAATTTCGCGACGGATCTGACCTTGAAAAACAAACAAAAAAATAGCCCTCGCCCAAATCACTGCGAGATATGAAAGAATCGATAACTGACAAATGAAAATCTTAGGGCCAACCTATGGTTGAATCATACACTTTATGATCGGCAGTCTGACATTTAGCAACTGAGCCACTTTTTTTAACTTTTTCATTTTTTCCTCCATCCTCAACTTCAAGCCGAGATAACTCTAGCCAAAATCTCTTTCTTCGGTACCAGGTCATGGTTAAATAAATGGTTTTTTCAAGTAGTTTCATTTAAATATGTCAGAAAACTAAAATTCTTCTTGCGAACAATTTTTTCCAGAGAAACTAAATTCTGCCAAACGAAGACTCTTTGAGGAACATAAAATTCGCCCTGTAAACTAATACGTTTTCTGAAAAAAAATTTTGACGAATTGAAATGTTTTAGGAAACTGAAGATGACCTTGGAAACTGAAATTCGTTTGGAAAATCTTCATGGGGATTGAAATCTTTTTGCAACCTACTATCTGTTTGAAATACATATTGCTTGCGGTGAACTAAGATTTTCTAGCATATTTGAAGTAAAATAAGTCTTCTTCTTCAGTGGGGAATAAACACCAGACACAGTCACACTACGCTTGTGGTTCCTAAAACACTGCAAGGGACATACCCGTCCTTGGCAAATCCAGAGCCATTAAGCGGCAACTGTAAAAGGGCGCACTTACTATTTTGCTGCAGTAACCTAGTAAACCCCTAGAAAGCGAAAACAGGAAGTGGGTAATCGAAAATGACTTCCGAAATACGAGTCGGGGCAAATTTGTCGAGCTAACCGCGCGGCGCAGCGCCCTGACTGACGCTTCCGGTCGACTGTTTGTGTGCCTTGCCCACTCAGCTCTGCGCCCGCCCCTTTTTTTGTTGTTTTGTATCCCCCAGAATGACACTTAATCCTTCTTTTGAAAACATTTCACATTTCTGACGCCTATTTACAAATCTGTAATGCGACCAAAAATAAACATACGATGATTCCTAACATTTCCGAGTAAGATATCCTTTTTAGAAATAATGTTGTTTGTACGTTGCCGTTTACTTCTCACGTCTTAAACGTGACATCCACTCACCGCTCGGAACCCTAGCGCAGTTTCTAACTGCCCTACAGGGAAAGCGGGAGGTGTCATCCAGACCTTGCTGTCGTATTTGTAATTACACGTTCTCCGTTTATCGAGGCGGGCTGTTGTGACAATTAGTCCGGCAGTTCGGATCTATTGTTATAGATGGTTCAATACTGAGACAAACATAAAATTAGCACCACACTACATAAGGAGCAGACAGTTTTAAAGTGCAACCAAAATCTTCTGAGAGAGAGGTTAATAGCAGCAGACACAAAATGGCTACCGCTTTTAGTAGAAAATATTGTACAGCCTTTATATCAACATGGCGAGCGGAAACCGGACACTACAATACAGTCATTAAAATCGAACGTATATGAGTAAATGTAACCTTCATAATAACGTAGTAGTCAGGTCTAGGAGAAGTGGAGATGATTGAGGAGAGGATTCTTCGCAACGTATTAGGTCCCCACATTGTGGACAGCACATTTACATTAAGAAAACGGAAATAACTGTTCTAGAACAACGAACGAGTTAACGAAACAACCAGGACGCGAAAGCTTAAATTTTGTGGACTTTTTTGTACAATGAAAAGTGATAACCAAAATTTTTTGTTAAATCTGAAAAGGAGATATAACTTTCAGACAAATTACGCAAGAGGTCAGAAAGGACTTCGACAGGTTGGAAACATTACAAACACACCGTCTTTAAGCGTGACAGAGGATCAAGTGGAAGCAGTAATGCATAAACTAAACTACTCTAAGTGTAATATAAAATGCACGAGCAGAACGGCTGCTAAATTGTTCTTATGTAGCAGTCTGTAGATATAGAAACTATTATTCATACCCGTGTGACACATTTTCATCAGTGTGTCGACACACATTCCCTCCCAGAAACCAATTTCGTTCTTTTGCAAATATTGTTCGAGTATTGTTTGTACTTTGCCGTTTACTTCTCACTTTCTAAAACTTACATATGCTCGTAAGTCTCTCAGTATTCTTTTAAATTAAGATACATTGTTGATGAGGTATACAGAATACCTTGAAAAAAGAATTATCACTCGGATAGTTAAGAAATATAGTCTCATGTATATTCTGTCAGGTGGGAGAGAAACATTTAACTACCAGCATGCTTCTTTATTCCCTTTACTTTACTGCTTTACAGCGGAAATGAAGTTTGATAGGATTCTTACCGTCAGCATATGTGCGAACCTTAGATTATCAAAAATCTAGAAAAAAATAGGTTCTCCTTGTTTCCGTGAGTTGAGGACCATTTTATTTGAATAGCTATTTTCTTTGAACTCCAATCGTTGCACGTCGCATTACTATGGAGAAAAAATACCGGTACGTTCTTCCGAATAATGTCGGATATTTTCTCCGTGAGTGGCTTGTTCATGGTCGTGTTTTCGTCTGGACTGCCCATTGTCTTTGCCTAGACCCAGATATTTCTCCGAATATTTCTTTGTTTAGCTTATAGTTGTTATATAAAATCTTTCTTATATACAGGCAGTATGAGTCTTATAGGTACAAACCAAGTGGGCTACTAGAGGGCAATGAAATAAGCAAATAATCCTAATAAACATCGATCTAGAAACAAATGTTCTCCGTGATACAACGTATTACGACTGAGCACAACAACATCTTATAACGGAGTCCAAACTGCATATACTCGTATGTACTTGAGGACAAGCACATAGCCATCTTTCATGTGAAGGCAGGCTCCTTATCGATACCCACACATGTTCAAAATCTTGCGTGCTCCGACTATATTGATAACCATTCACAATTCGTTCGCGGAGATCGTTGATACTATCAGCAGGGCTGTAATACACCAAAGCTTATAAAAAAGTTAAACTGGGGAAAGTCGGTTGACCTGGGAGGATATAATACTGGTGACCTACGACCGAAACGTTATTTAACAGTGCTTAGGTATCCGGAATGATGATAAATTAGTCGAGAGCAGTTTATCACTTGTTAATTTACACTTCACTGCCGGTGTTTCGAAATAGAATTAAACTTAGAAGTAAACAATATTGTAAAATTGTTAATTGCACTTCTGTATGCGTCGTGTCGGGGAAATCATTGGTTGCCGCACCTACCTTTTTTAGGATTATTTGCTTCTTTCGTTGTCCACTGGTCGCTTATTTCGTTTGTACCTATCTAATGAGGCAATGTACTATGTACAGGACCTAATAATGACGATGAAGCACACACTGAGGTTATTTTTGAAGGAAGCTGATCGTTTATGATGTTCATTCTTCACGAGGTTCTGTTTTCAGAACTTAAGTCTTATTTGTTTATTTGGTACTAACACTGTAGCATTTCCTTATGATTATAGAATTAGTTAAATTAATATAATGGAATACAAGAAATTAACAGTCATAAATACTTCACGCTTCGACGAGGCTGCAAAGCGTCACATTCTTCAGTAACTCGTTTTAAAAAAATTCCCGGAACGGAACACTGAGGCACCTAGTTCAGAATCTCACTGTTTTATTGGTCATGTTTCACCATTCATGTTGTTTGTTGAATGGCGAACATGTCTGCCTGAAGCGGTACGCCATTTATGTCATCACTGACGTTAATTCCAGCAGCGTCTCATTCACACTTCCGCCCTGACGCTCACGCACAGAGAACTAAAAGGCTGAGTATTATAAAAGTACATTTTCACTCAGTTCCTTTGTAATTTAGTTTCAGTAGCCAAATGAGTTGGCTCATTGCTGCCACTCGTTATGTTCGTACGTCTACCGTAGTGGGAAGACTATATGCCGGTTCTAAGTAAGCATTTTACAAATTCTTGTCAGTGGACACGGTGGTTAATTTTTTTTAAGTAGTGCTAAACTGAAATGTTAATTTCTAGATGCTAACCAAAAGTGTGTGTGTGTGTGTGTGTGTGTGTGTGTGTGTGTAGGGGGTGGGGTGGATGTGTGTGTGTGTGTGTGTGTGTGTGCACTGTAGCGTAATGCAGTGTAGTGTAGTGTAGTGTAGTGCATTGTAGTGTGTGAGCAGCGATGTGATTTGCAAATACATACACTACTGGCCATTAAAATTGCTACAACACGAAGATGACGTGCTACTGACGCGAAATTTAACCGTGAGGAAGAAGATACTGTGATATGCAAATGATTAGCTTCTCAGAGCTTTCACACAAGGTTGGCGCCGGTGGCGACACCTACAACGTGAGGAAAGTTTCCAACCGATTTGTCATACACAGACAGCAGTTGACCGGCGTTGTCTGATGAAACGTTGTTGTGATACCTCGTGTAAGGAGGAGAAATGCGTACCATCGCGTTTCCGACTTTGATAAAGGTCGGATTGCAGCCTATCGCAGTTGCGGTTTATCGTATCGCGACATTGCTGCTCGCGTTGGTCGAGATCCAATGACTGTTAGCAGAATATGGAATCGGTGGGTTCAGGAGAGTAGTACGGAACGCCGTGCTGAATCCCAACGGCCTCTTATCACTATCAGTCGAAATGACAGGCATCTTATCCGTATGGCTGTAACGGATCGTGCAGCCACGTCTCGATCCCTGAGTCAACAGATGGGGACGTTTGCAAGACAACAACCATCTGCAAGAACAGTTCGACGACGTTTGCAGCAGCATGGACTATCAGTTCGGAGACCACGGCTGCGGCTGCCCTTGACGCGACATCACCGACAGGAGCGCCTGCGATGGCGTACTCAACGACGAACCTGGGTGTACGAATGACAAAACGTCATTTTTTCGGATGAATCCAGGTTCTGTTTACAGCATCATGATGGTCGCATCCGTGTTTGGCGACATCGCGGTGAACGCACATTGGAAGCATGTGTTCGTCATCGCCATACTGGCGCATCAACCAGCGTGATGGTATGGGGTGCCATTCATTACACGTCTCGGTCACCTCTTGTTTGCATTGACGGCACTTTGCACAGTCGACGTTACATTTCAGATGTGTTACGACCCGTAGCTCTATCCTTCATTCGATCCCTGCGAAATCCTACATTTCAGCAGGATAATGCACGACGACATGTTGCAGGTCCTGTACGGGCCCTTCTGGATACAGAAAATGTTCGACTGCTGCCCAGGCCAGCACATTCTCCAGATCTCTCACCAATTGAAAACGTCTGGTCAATGGTGGCCGAGGAACTGACTCGTCACAATGCGCCAGTCACTACTCCTGATGAACTGTGGTATCGTGTTGAAGCAGCATGAGCAGCTGTATCTGTAAACGCCATCCAAGCTCTGTTTGACTCAATGCCGAAGCGTATCAAGGCCGTTATTACGGCCAGAGGTGGTTATCCGGGTACTGATTTCTCAGGATCTGTGCACCCAAATTGCGTGAAAATGTAATCACATGTCATTTGTAGTATAATATATTTGTCCAATGAATATCCGTTTACCATTTGCATTACTTCTTGGTGTAGAAATTTTAATGGTCAGTAGTGTATTAAAAATGTTATACACAGTATATCAAAATTACCAAATTTCAGAGGATGCTGATAGAATAACTCCTTATTTAACAATGACATACAACCGTTCGCTCAACGAAACATCCATACCCAAAGGCTGGAAAGTTGCACAGGTCACACCAATGTACAAGAAAGGTAGTAGGAGTGATCCACTAAATTACAGGGAATACTGCTGCGCGGTGTGGGATCCTTACCAGACAGGATTGTTGGAGTACATTGAGAAAGTTCAGAGAAGGGCAGCACGTTTAAAGTTATCGCGAAATAGGGGAGAGAGTGTCTCTGAAGTGATACAGGGTTTGGGGTGGATATTATTAAAACAAAGGCATTTGTCGTTGCCGCGGCATCTTCTCAAGAGATTTCAATCGCAAATATTTTGTTGACACCGGCCAACATAGAGATAAACATCACCGCAGTAAAATAAGGGAAGTCAGTGCTCGCACTGAAAGAATAGGTGTTCGTTCTTTCCGCGCCCTATGCGGATTGGATTAATAGAGAATAGTGAAGGTGGCTCGATGAACCATCCGCCAGGCACTTAAATGTGATTTGCAGATTATCCATGTAGATGGAGATGTAGATGTAGCAACATATGTTCAGCTAGACTTACATGAGATGATATTGGATAAACTATTTAATTAAAAAAAAAGGATTAAGATGACGTGTTTGATTTCATTTTCTGTATGACCTGTAGATGAATAAAAACTAAGTAATTTGCAGTACACTCATTTGAGCGGATTTCTGAGAGATCAAAGAACGTTGAAGTTAATTTGTTGACCGTATGAGCCGGCCGCGGTGGCCGAGCGGTTCTAGGCGCTTCAGTCCGGAACTGCGCGACTGCTACGGTCGCAGGTTCGAATCCTGCCTCGGGCATGGATGTGTGTGATGTCCTTAGGTTAGTTAGGTTTAAGTAGTTCTAAGTTCTAGGGGACTGATGACCTCAGATGTTAAGTCCCATAGTGCTCAGAGCCATTGGAACCATTTGACCGTATGAAGAAGCCCATGCTTAATGCGTATTACGGTTTGTTTTCTTTTTCGTCTACTGGCCCTTTTTAGCGGTAAATGACTGACACTGTATGTGGTTCTTACACCAAGCATATCGTTCTGTTATTTACAGAAATTTACTTCTCAGATTAAACCAGCCCGACCACCGCGCTATAATTTTCGTGGTAAACCTAAATCGAATGCCTGCGTGATGACAGCTGATTACATTCCTCATCATTGTCCATCTGAGGCAGGGTTTCCTTTCTAATGACCTCGATGTTGATGCGACGTTGACGTCAAACATTTGGTTTCTTAAAAAATTAAAGAAAAATAAAAGTAGGTGACACAGGGTGCACGAGCTTGGCCATTTCTTTTGTGCTGTCATTCCCCGACACACTGAAAGAAAGTAGCGTATAATGTAATTTTCATCTTAGGAACGTCTCTACAGTTTCTGTCTTTGTTGGCCACATGTACTTTCACACTTTCGATGACAATGTTAGAACTGCATCTGAATTTTGTGGACTAGAAATTTACTTGAGACAAACTGAAGTACGTACTATTATTGACTCACTGTTTGTGAATTCCAGAGATTAGTATTTTACTTAAGTAAAATAAAGTCCACAATACTCCTATTACTACTATTCATAGAAACTCTTTTTCACAGTTGCATAACTTGTTTACTAGTTGCATTGCATACATTTCTCCATTGTCATCGTATGAGGATTCAGTATTCATGAAAGTCACTGTGTCACACAGGCACCAGCCTCTATCTTCAAACATTTTCTTAGCCATTAACATATCTGTACTAAAAACATTAACTTAAAGACACTCTCAGGGAGTTTCAAGGGCATCGTATTTTTAGGAAGTTTCTCGAAATGACTCTTGTGACATATGCAGCAACATCGTGAAATTGCCAGATATCTTTCATTTGAACTGCTAATTCCTAGCACTTCCTCATATTTAGTGTTTCTGCTGTCTTCGTGTTTTGCACTACGGGAACGGCAATACTGATAATTCTGGCAATAACATTGCTTTTGTCAATGATAACTGTATATGGCCTGCTATAGTCAGTGATCCTATCAGTTAACATTGATACTCCCGATGAAAACAGACGTCTGCATTCTAAAACAGGAGCGGGAGTACATTTATAATATGGTTTCTGTCCTCTCGCAATACCCGGATGATGGTGTGTCATTGTCTGCACAGTTACGATGGTTTTGTAAGTGGCCGGACAACGAGGCATTATCTGTCTGCTAACCCACATTTACTGCATCTGTCAGTCACTTCCATCTCCATGGTGAGTTTCTAGCAGCTCCCTGCCTGCTCTGAATTACCATATCAGGCTACAAAATATCGTCCAGGAACCAATGCAAGTGAGCACTTCGATCAGTACAAGATGCTTCTACAAGACTGAAGAACTTCACACGGTGAATCATTGCATTTCACGTTTTTATTTTCTCTTGGTCATTCGGCAATTCTGCTACAGATGGTTGTGAGAACAAAAATGGAGCATACTTGTTGTCTGCTTATACAACCAGATCAAATGTCCTTCTTCACTTTATTTTCCATTCTCTTGCACAGCTTAAAGACGTTCACATTATTCTCTTATGGTAACTATTGTTATTATTTTTATTAGTTAGTTAGGTTCAAGTAGTTCTAAGTTCTAGGGGAATGATGACCTCAGATGTTAAGTCAGATAGTGCTCAGAGCCATTTGAACCAAAAAGTAAAACAAATTATTTGTTACACACTGCTGTCAGTAACATCACAAATTTTATTTTACTTTAATACTCTACAACATGTTTTGACGTCGCTTTGAAATAATAATCAGTATTTTTTATGTATGCACAAAACCACTCAATTAATTTAGTAACTTTTGTTACAGTGAATTTTGGGTTGCTGAGTTAATTCATTTAATTTTGTTTACAAACCTTTGGAAACACGCCTGATGGTGAGTAAAACATACTCGAAACGAGTCTCAGTGTATTAAATAAAAAAATGAATTGTCATAGGTAATAGCACAAAAATGGTATTTATAGAAAAATGGAAAGCAAAATTTGCATGCTATATGCCACGTTGAACTACGATACAGGCGATCATCGTGGATAAAGCGATAAAAAACAATATCTGCACTGGGAGAAGTAGGGACATTTACCAGGCTATCGATGCCTACAGGCAGAAAAGTACTTTGGAAACATTTATTCACCATGCACTTCTTCGTGGAGACAGTTACTGATGTTAATATTAAAAATATGCCAACGATAATTTATCAAAGAACGGCTTAAACCGCAGTGGTGACAAGAGCAGCCCATTTAACAAGCGAGAAGAAGGGCTGCAACCCATATTAGTAGTACAGCGCGTAATATCGATTTCAGAATCCGTCACTTCTTCTTCCTCTTTGGCGTCTCGTGATTTCCTTTCCTAAGTTGAAGTATACGCGAATGGAACTGGACACATAATCATTAACAATGGAACAAAGAACTTTCCGCAGTCCACTATATCATGGCTCGCGGAGTTTATGTAGAGAAGGAGATGTGAGTGTGCTAGCTTGCCTGTCCATGCCTGCGCTGCTCTAAGGTCCCGAAGCGTCACACCAATCTTAACATTCATTCATGTTCTGTTGTTATTCAGTTTCATCATCTGATTTCAGTTATTCCCTCTTCGTGCTCATTACTAGAAAGTTCAAGAATCCACTATACTCGAACTTAGCTCTTTCTATCCCGCCTGGTAGTTGGCGTGTGGGTCTGCCCCTGAAACCTGAAAGGCAGGCCGACTGCAGGAAGCTAGGAGGAGCAGGTGAGGTAGAACACTTGGTACCGCAATTAAAAGTACTTTTACCATATCACCACACAATAGCTTGAATACGTCAATAGTACTTAACTTTAGCTGAGATGAGCACGTAGATGCGAAGCTATACATCAAGTTACAAAGGCTAAATCTGTAGTGGCTCGCCCACTATGAAACAGAAACAATGTTGGTCCTTTACTCGGAATCAAATGGGCTGAGTCTGGAGCGGCGCTCCTAGAGCTGCACAGCGCCGGCTCGGTGTCTGTGTCGTAGTGCCATCCTAAGCACTTGCACGTACGCCGTGGAATCGTAGCTATCGATACCGCATAGCTAATTCTAATACATTTATTTGAGTGATGACCTCCCTACAATTGCTGCTGTTAAAAATATGTGCGAGCGACATCGCAAAGACACAATTACGATTCTTTCCTCTTACAGCTGATGATTCGGAAATATTTCAACATATGTCCTTGGATTCGTTGACATTGATGTTGTTTAGTATCATCAGGTGCAGTCATTTGTTTTCCCATGTGCGGGGACTATTATCTCTGCCTTCAGTTAAAGAACTTCGACTTATACATACTAAACAATTTTTAACAATAACCGGCGCCGTATGTATTAGTTCAGATAGTGAAAAAACTTAGCGATCCAGCTGCGTCTACATATATACTCTACAAATAACTACAACGTGGCGAGCAGGGTAAATGACGTTTCTGTGTACCGTATGAAAATGCTCTTCCCGTGCCATCAGTGCTGCAGCGTAGTCTGCTTGCACGCCCCTGGGCGAGCCGAGATTAATATGAACACTGCTACAACAGTCCGTTAAGGTCTGCAAAAATTCCTTGATTTCGCGTTAAAAATTATTACTGTGTATTTTACATGCAGAATTTCCTGATAAATTCGATTTATTCCGGCATCTGCCACTTCCGAATTATCAGTATTTCTGCATGGTTACCATAGGTTACTAAAATCAGTTGTGGTCTTCTTCTTGTATGGTAATTGTCTCTAAGTACTTCTGTCAGCCACACGTGTAACTCGTCTTTGTTGTGCTGCATCTACAACTCCCTTAAGTATGTTATAAACAGATTTCCGTGTACATTTTTCTTGAAAATTTTAAATTTTATCATTTCCGCTTACAACGTATTGCAATTATGTCTTCATATCTGCGCTACGACAGAAACGTTTTAGTTTGTTTTCAGAGAGTAAAAGGATGTTATCTGAGCACTTGCACATTCGTTTCATACTTTAGCGTATCACGTGTCACCAACAGCTCCTAACAGTAGCTGATATGCCAGCGGTCCTGTCGCTCCTGGCATCTTGTACTTATGTTACGGCGTCAGCGTGCTATTTAGTTATGAGAATCGGTCATCATATACGTAAAAAGGAAATTACACTCAGTACGTCTGTGCCACTCCCGGCGTACCAAACAAATCCCGTCTCTAATGATCTCGACGTCGACGGGAGCTTAAACCCTAATTTTCCTTCCATTCCTCCAAAATATCATGTTAACGACCGTGCTTGTTCTCCTTTGCGTAAGCTTAATATCTACAATCCGTCCAACCTGACTTACATTACTCAGAGATGCATTTCAATACATATCGTACAAGTATATTACGAATAATTTCCCTTTTGGAAGAATTTCAGTATTCCAATGTCGTATTAATGAGGGAAAGATTTCCACTACCACATTTACGACTAAAATTCAATGGCCCTTTCAAATTCCATACTTTGCCACTTCCCTAGATCTATACGATACCCTCTTCTGTATTCAAGATCGCTACGCGTGTTATTGTAGCGGCAGTTGACCTAGAGGCAACTGTCTGTGGTCTTAGTGACACAAGAAATATCCACTGCCAGTAGTGGTGTGCAAGATAAACTGAGCAGTGGTCCGTCAGCTGGCTATTGCCTCATACTCGGGATTAAATGCGAAACCCTTCCAAGCTGCAGCGAGAACATGTGATATTCTTTGATGGCTCACCACATCCCCGTCGGATGGAGGCATTAAGCTCAGCGCCCCCTTCGGTGCTGTTCGAGGGGAGTCCACTACACGCCACCCCGGGTTTTACACTCACCCTTCCCTGTTTCCTTGATCGACAACATAAACAAAGCACTAGATTTTACACGCTATCGTAATTCTCAGCTAGAAGGTACAATGTCACTTCTGACAAATGACAGGTGGATTCGTGCGAGATAGTTACAATCGTGTTTCCGAATCCTTCTCCCCGCATCTTTCAGTTAACAGCATCTTTCTATTAATGGAAATGCGTTCCAGTTGCTGGTGAGAACTATATTTCGTCCACTACCGGTTTCGGTCTTCCTGCTAGGCCATTTTCAAGTGGTTCTGAAAACTTACATAAATAAATTATATAAAAATTTATGTAACAGAAGACGAAAAAGCAAGGCCTCCATAGTTAGGATTTAAGTACAGACAGAATTTAAAACTTATGTAGGGAAGAAATGTTCAAATGAAAAAGTGCAAATCAGGTGAGTTTAAAATCTTACATGCTCAATAACATCATGAGAAACATGGGCGAGTCAAGATTATAAGTCTATATAATTCATTATGTTATAACTATTCTTTGTGTATGGGAGTACTTATGTTTTGACATTTTAGAAAATTCTAAATTGCATAGTTTACAAATAAAAAGCGTGTTTAAAAGCATCTTAAATTATACGGATGTAATCCATGTTTTTCTCATCATCTGTTATATAAAATATTTATACATCATACTTATGGCAGTTTTCAGAACCACTTAAAAATGGCCTAATACAAAGACCGAAATCGGTAGTGGACTCAATAAAGTTCTCAACAGAACTGGAGCAGCTTTTCATTAACTAACAAACAGTTGCGGAATCAGCGCATGGAGAAACTAATGACGTCCTACTACTTAATCTGTTTGCCATTTCTAATCAGAGTTGTGTTTCTGAAATCATGTTGAGGATACCCTGATTAAAGCCCAGTTATACGCAAGTCTTCACATTTTCGTATGGTCAGAGATAACTTTGTCCGTATACAGCAAGCATGAATCTCATGAAGAGCAGACTGGGGAATTCCCGGAGTTTGCTCCCGATATCATTTTGCTGTAAATCACTGTTTCGTACGAGAAATGTACTGGATCGCAAGAAAGAAGTAGCGGTCACATTTGACTGTCGAGAGGCTTTTTACATTAACCTCTATATACCACAAGTCACCTTATAGTGCGTGGCAGATGGCACTTCATGTGCCGTTGCCGCCCCCCACCCCACCATCCCCTCTTATTTCTTCTTGTTCCAGACGTGGTAAGCCTGCCCATCACCTCGATTCCTTCTAAGTTTACTTCTGTGTTTTTACGCGATATAGTGAGGAAAAATACTCAAGTATCTGTCGAACGATATGCTACACATCTCTGTATCCAACAGCACGCTATGCAAACGATCTCTAAAATATCCGCGAGGTCAGTTTTACGCTCTCTCTCTCTCTCTCTCTCTCTCTCTCTCTCTCTCTCTCTCTCTCTCACACACACACACACACACACACACACACACACACAAACACAAACACATATACATATATATATATATAGGGTGGTCCACTGATTGAGACCGGGCCAAATATCTCACGAAATAAGCGTCAAACGACAAAACTACAAAGAACGAAACTTCTCTAGCTTGAAGGGAAAAACCAGATGGCGCTATGGTTGGCCCGGCCCCCTAGATGGCGCTGCCATAGGTCAAACGGATATCCATTGCGTTTTTTTTTTAAATAGGAACCCCCATTTTTTATTACGTATTCGTGTAGTAAGTAAAGAAATATGAATGTTTTAGTTGGACGACTTTTTTCGCTTTGTGATAGATGGCGCTGTAATAGTCACAAACATATGGCTCACAATTTTAGACGAACAGTTGTTAACAGGTAGGTTTCTTAAATTAACATACAGAACGTAGGTACGTTTGAACATTTTATTTCGGTTGTTCCAATGTGATACAAGTACCTTTGCGAACTTATCATTTCTGAGAACGCATGCTGTTACAGCGTGATTACCTGTAAATACCACATTAATGCAATAAATGCTCAAAATGATGTCCATCAACCTCAGTGCATTTGGCAATACGTGTAACGACATCCCTCTCAACAGCGAGTAGTTCGCCTTCCGTAATGACAATGCGCTGACGCATGTTCGTTGTCGGTGGCTCACGCTAGCAAATATCGTTCAGCTTTCCCCACAGAAAGAAATCCGGGGACGTCAGATCCGGTGAATGTGCGGGCCATGGTATGGTGCTTCGATGACCAATCCACCTGTCATGAAATATGCAATACTGCTCAACCGCACGCAAGCTATGTGCCGGACATCCATCATGTTGGAAGTACAACGACATTCTGTCATACAGTGAAACATCTTGTAGTAACATCGGTAGAACATTAGGTAGGAAATCAGCATACATTGCACTATTTAGATTGCCATCGATAAAATGGGGGCCAATTATCCTTCCTCCCATAATGCCGCATCATACATTAACCCGCCAAGGTCGCTGATGTTCCACTTGTCGCAGCCATCGTGGGTTTTCCGTTGCCCAATAGTGCATATTATCGTTCAAATGGTTCAAATGGCTCTGAGCACTATGGCACTTAACATCTGAGGTCATCAGTCCCCTAGAACTTAGAACTACTTAAACCTAACTAACCTAAGGACATCACACACATCCATGCCCGAGGCAGGATTCGAATCTGCGACCGTAGCTGTCGCGCGGCTCCAGACTGAAGTGCCAGTGCAAATTATGCCGGTTTACGTTGCCGCTGTTGGCGAATGACGCTTCGTCGCTAAACAGAACGCGTGCATAAAATCTGTCATCGTCCCGTAATTTCTCTTGTGCCCAGCGGCAGAACTGTACACAACGTTGAAAGTCGTCGCCATGCAATTCCTGGTGCATAGAAATATGGTACGGGTGCAATCGATGTTGATGTAACATTCTCAACACCGACGTTTTTGAGATTCCCGATTTTCGCTCAGTTTGTCTGCTACTGATGTGCGGATTAGCCGCGACAGCAGCTAAAACACCTACTTGGGCATCATCATTTGTTGCAGGTCGTGGTTGACGTTTCACATATGGATGAACACTTCCGTATCCTTAAATAACGTAACTATCCGGTGAACAGTCAGGACACTTGGATGATGTCGTCCAGGATACCGAGCAGCATACATAGCACACTCCCGTTGGGCATTTTGATCAAAATAGCCATACATCAACACGATATCGACCTTTTCCGCAATTTGTAAATGGTCAATTTTAACACGGGTAATGTATCACGAAGCAAATATCGACCGCATTGGCGGAATGTTACGTGATACCACGTACTTATACGTTTGTGATTATTACAGCACCATCTATCACAAAGCGAAAAAAGTGGTCCAACTAAAACATTCATATTTCCTTACGTACTACACGAATATGTAATAAAAAATGGGGGTTCCTACTTTAAAAAACGCAGTTGATATCCGTTTGACCTATGGCAGCGCCATCTAGCGGGCCAACCATAGCGCCATCTGGTTTTCCCCTTCAAACTAGAGGAGTTTCGTTCTTTGTAGTTTTTTCGTTTGATGCATATTTGGTCCGGTCACTATCAATGGACCTTTCGCTTAAGAAAGCGTGTGAGTTGGAGCCAATCATGGCTTCTCTTCCTTTTCCACGCTTTTATCTTCTTCGCAAAATCTCTTCATTAATTCACTGTGTTTTTTCTTCCTTTCCTCTGTACGTTTTTCCCTGTTGTTTGTTTTGCTGAGAGGTGTTCAATTTTCTTGTTTCTAATTTTATTTCTGAGTTGTTTTTTCTCTTAATTTCTTCTTCGGTGATTTTCAAACCTCAGAGGTCTCCTTGTGTCTCCTTCAGCCAACCGGTCTTTAATTTACTTGTATAATACGTTTTTCCCTTTTGTTTGTTTTGCTGAGACATGTACAATTTTCTTGTATCTAATTTTATTTCTGAATTGTTTTCTCTCTTAATTTCTTCTTCGGTGATTTTCAAACTTCACAGGTGTCCTTGTGTCTCCTTCAGCCAGCCTTTCTTTAATTTACTTGTATAAACGATGGGCCGGCCGGGGTGACTGAGCGGTTCTAGGCGCTACAGTCTGGAACCGCGCTACCACTACGATCGCAGGTTCGAATCCTGCCTCGGGCATGGATGTATGTGACGTCTTTAGGTTAGTTAGGTTTAAGTAGTTCTAGGGGATTGATGACCTCAGAAGTTAAGTCCCATAGTGCTCAGAGCCATTTGAACCATTTTTATAGACGATGTTAACGTTTCTTTAGTGAGCCTATTTTCGTCCCTGCTGCATAGGTGTCTGTAGAATGCAGCCTTTTTTTCAAATTTATCTCTAATGTTGTCTGTGTTTTCGTAGTGTTCCTTTCTATGCCATCTGATCCTAGTTCCTTCTCGTAGAACAACGCTGTAAATTTTCCTAAGAATTTTTCGTTCTTGTTCCTCGTTATCATGAGTTTTGGCTATCCCTCTAATCTCCGCCGTTTCTGACGCATACTAGGATTATGGTAAAGCAACCGTGTTGGAGTGTCGTAGTTTTGCGTTGCGAGATACTGCTCTTTTGTTGTAATGATTCCATGTCAGTTCTTACGCCTCTTGCAGTTTGAATATTCTTTCCAAGTTTGAGGTTAATTTTATTCTGTCCTGTGAAATTTGGAAATTTGTGGTAAGGTCTTATAGGACCAAACTGCTGAGGTCATCGGTGCCTAAGCTTACACACTACTTGATATAACTCAAACTAACTTACTGTAAGGACAACACACACACTCATCCGGAAGGAGGACTCGAACCTCCGACGGGGGAAGCCGCGGGAACCGTGACAGAACCCCCCCGACCGCACGGCTACACCGCGCGGCTTGTCCTGTGAGTTGGATAGTTTCTACTAAGTACTTGAAGTGAGTGGGGTGTGAGATTGTTCCATACTGTGTTTTCAGAGGGAGTTTTGCTGTTGATTTGATTTCCATATACTGCATTTTTATAGGAAATTTGGAGTCCAGATTTACAGAAGATTTCATGCAGTTTATCTAGTGGCAGCTTGGCTTCACCTTCGTTGTTCGTTTATACAGCCAGGTCAGCATTTCGCAGTGTCTTTTTTCCTTTCTTCTTTCCAGTTTGGGTTCCTCTGACGAATTTTTCCCATTCTCCGATTATTTCCTCCACTACAATGTCAACAAAGAATGTCGATAATCTATAACCTCGTCTGGCTCTTGTGTGCATTTCAAGTGAGTTTGAGATTCGTAGCATGGAAATGACAGTATGGCATTGGTGGCTGGGAGATCCCATCTGGAGTTGTTTGGCCGCCTGATGCAAGTCTTTCTATTTGATGGCACTTCGACCACTGGCGCATACACGAAGATGAGATGAATGATTAGGGAAAATAATACACACACAAACACAGTACCGAGCCAATAAAATCTCCCACCTGGCTGGGAACTGAGCGCGGGACCCGCGATCTACAGGCAGTGAAGCTATCCACTAGACGACTAGCTGCTGTCATTTCTTTCATGAATTTGAATTTTTAGATCGTTCGCTGTAGCGTCTCTTGGATAATGGCAGTCCTGGTGTTTCTGTCAGTTCCCAGTTCTTCTAGGGGTTCGCTTGTGGCCCGAGTTGGCTCAGCAAGGCTTTAGAGAAAATTTTACAGGGTACTGAAAGAAGTGAGATTCCTCTGTAATTATTCGGATTCGTTTTGCCTCCTTTCTCATGCAGTGGATGCAAGAAGGTGCTCTTCCATTCTTTAGGAAATTTCACTGTGTTCCAGACCTCGGATATTATTCTGCAAATTTTTTGGTGTTATGTTTTTGTCGCCCAATTTCCATAATCCTGCAATACAGTCTTACATATTTGGTAGCTATGGGACGGCCATCGACTTGTGTCAACAAGTTCAATGTAGGACGAGGACCCACAGTCCAATATACTTTTAATTCTGTTTTACTCTATGGACTTCCCAACTATTTGTGATGGTATTTTGTGTTTTTAGTCCGTTTAATTTTATGACATAGATTTTACAACCTGATGATGGGAGCATTGTCTCTTGAAACGCGTTGTTAAAATACATGTATAAGAACCACGGTTCAATGCTAACAGTGATAACCAGTATAACGACAACTGCTAACTCGACTCCATAATGGATTATATTAAAAAAATAATTTATTGAGTTTCCAAACTCCACCTCAACACTGGAAATGTCACATTACAGTTTGTTCAGAGTATACATTAGTTTGAGTGGTACCATGGTACGAAGTTACATAGGCTTAACAAAGGACAGATTCCGAGAAAAAACAAGTTTTACATTCACAGCATACTGAAACGAGTAAACAAGACGAAACTGTAACACAGGATACACAGAGGTACTATCCTCCTGAAAACACAATAAGAAATGATATATGGGTGTTGTACTTGGTAAAGTCCTGTTCCATTTTGTTCAGTCTGCATTTCAGGCATCCCAGAAAGCCTCAGGAGAATAGTAGTGGTGTTGAGTGCGCCTGTGCGCGCAGCTCCGCCAACACAGCAGCGAGTCGCCACCGGAAGACGATGACAGCGGCAATCGTGGAAACGTCGCACCTCCGCCTAATAGCGCTGAGTCAGCCGCTTCCAGCTGCCGGATGGTATTCGTCACCTGCAGCGCACACTGCCGGACTTTTATTACTCCGCCAGCCTGCAACTGCAGAGTGCCCACTGTCCACTGACGGTACGTCGGCACGGAGTACGTGGACGCAGACACGTTTCCTTCTCTCTAATCATTATCCAATAGATCTATAGCCACTCTGCACAAGCCACTGTAATTCTCATAGTGGCACATGTTACTGTTCGTTCCCGTTCCACTCTGGTACGGAGAGGGAGATGGTTCACTGTTTAAATGCCTCTGAGCGCGCTAATCTTGTCTTCGCAGTCTCTGTGAGTGCAATACGGGGCATTACTGTATTCTTAGAGTCCTCACTTAACACTGGTTCTTGGAACTATATAAGTAGGCTTTCGCCGATTGTTTGAGCTGTCTCTTCTAGTGTCTGCCAATCTACTTATTTCAGTATCTTCGTGCTGATCAGTCGTGTGCAGATCTAAGCTGTGACAAATGGAATACTGAACTATGTCAGGGTGAATTAATTTATTAACCACGCTAAATGTTCCAGAAGGCTAGGTTCCACCACCACGTGCATATCCAAAATTCTCTTTATTTGTGGATAAAGTTTCTATTGTAAGAGGGGAAAAGGCGAGTGTAAACTAATGTTTGTGCAAATGAGATTAATGCAAATGCAAATGTAACTGTTTTATTGTTAATTATTAAGCATCTGATCCTTATGAATGCGTAGACGCAACGAAATTTTGGTATTATATTTAAATTCAAATGTGCGCGTAGATGTTTTGTGAGTATTGGAGACAATGCTACTATCCACGCTATTATGCTCTATTGAAACGCATACTGGCTAAGTGGCGACTCAAGCGTACTCAAATGTGTGTGGGTTCCTAAGGGACCAAACTGCTGAAATTATCGGTCCCTAGACTTACTCACTACCTAAAGGAACTTAAACCAACTATGTTAAGAACAACACACACACCCATGCCCGACGGAGGAATCGAACCTCCGGCGGCGGGGCCGCGCAATCCCTGACATGACGCCTCAAACCGCGCGGCCACACCGCGCGGCAAATCGTTATAGTTACCCAAACATGAAAACAGGAGTGCCTACTGAAATCTGGGAAATTTAGTTCTCAAAGTATAACTAAATGACCACGTGTTCATTACATATCACACGTAGTTCTTGCTGGAAATGGACAGTCAGGAATAATGAAGCGAGTAACCAAAGTTAACTAAATCTAAGCTCATTTAAGTTGTGTATACTAAGAACCAGATACATTATTCGTTACAGAAAACAGGACGATAGAAAGTCCTACGTACATTTGTCAGAAGGGATATGATTTTTCAGGATTAAAATAAAAATGCAAACTTCTCAAAACTAAGTCAAATAGGTATCACTTACGGTATCACTTAAAACTATAGTCATATTTCGTAAATCCTACCCTCTTTAGTCAGATTAAACAGCCGTGTACGGTAGCCCCAACGGAGACGAAGCCTGTGGCAGGGAACGTCCCAGCAAGCAGCCTCTCCCTCGGCAGTCAGGACGCGGAGTAAACACGTCAACCACGAGCCACCGACCAGCCTGCCCTCGCCAGTCTCCACATCGAATGACAAAGCCACACACGAGGCCCCCAAACCACAGAATAACTGGTATTTTTCAGTATTTGTTTGGCCTCGATTATAACGGGTGGTTTTTTATACTAATAACCGGGGGAAAAAACCTGAATATCAATTGGCCATAGCAGCAATGATAAAACTTTTGGTTTTTAATTAAAACTTTTTTTAAAAATCTTAATTTTTATTCATAATATTTCCATTGCTCTGAAATATTGCGCTTAGTGCTGGTTTAATAACAATGCCGATAGAAATGTGAACACGTGCCATAAGAATGGGTATAGCATTGCTGAAACAGTTATGTTGCCATGTGGCGTGGCCTTTTAGATGGCACGCCGGCCGCAGTGGCCGAGCGTTTCTAGGCACTTCGGCTCGGAACCGTGCTGCTGCTACGGTCGCAGGTTCGAATCTTGCCTCGGGCGTGGTGGTGTGTGATGTCCTTAGGTTAGTTAGGTTTAAGTAGTTCTAAGTTCTAGGGAACTGATGACCTCAGATGTAAAGTCCCATAGTGCTGAGAGCCCTGTGAACCATTTTATTCTACTCGACGTTTCCCACTGAAAACTCGTTCTTCACTTCTTTTCCTAGGCTCGCTTTAAAAGCCACTATCATCATTTTGTAGTTGCATTTGCTGTCATCCGTCAGCTTCTGCAACTCTTCGTGGAGCTCCTCAACCTCGAAATCGGTATATGTTCACGTCCTTACATAAGCTCGAACGATTTCCGCGGGATACCTCTTCTATTTTCAAACAAATCGTACTATTCTATCTGAGATTTCTTTTATATCTGTAATTGCTGCGCAGTCATGAGTGCTGCATACTTCCAGTAAAACCAGAAAGATTAATGCTTGCTCTAAGTGTAAGTCGTAGGCCTAAACTGAAGTTAATGACTGGATACTGCACTGTCATCGTTATCTGCACACTTTTAGAGTACCTAGTTATATTTTGTATCTTACGGTAACAGGAGCTGTAACTTAAGGTGTGAAAAGAGTAGCACATGCTGTAAACTGTGGCTCACTGCCCAATGTCAAACTCTGTTTATCATAATGAAAACAATTCGTACCGAAATATCCACAGCCTTCTGCTTCGTGTACTTATCTATCGTATTCAGCATGTACGTTAAGCAAAGAGCAAAGGAAACCAGGAAGAAATTTGGAAAGAGAATTAAAATTTAGAGGGAAGAAATAAAAGTTTTTCAACGACTCTGTAATTCTATCAGAGATGGTAAAGAACTTGGAAGAACAATTAAGTGGAATTGACAGTGTCTTGAAAAGAGATTATATGATGAACATCAAAAAATAAAAGAAAGGTAATGCAATGTAGTCGTATTAAATCAGGCGATGAGGAGGGAATTGCATTAGGATATGAGACAATAAAAGAAGTAGATGAGTTTTCCTGTTTGGGAATGAAAATAGGTGTCCAAGATAGAAGTAGAGAGGATATAAAATGTAGATTGACAATAGCTAGGAAAACTGTCCTGAAAAAATAAATCTGTTAACAATGAATGTAAATTTAAGTACGAACTTCCTGCATGCTGTAATAGCTGTGGGTCAGAAACTTCTGTTAATCAGTACAACGAAAAACTAGTCAAAATATGTAAACGAACAATTTTAGCGCATACAGATAACTGTCTGTATCAGCTGCAACTGTTCATGTGTACATTTCTGGTACGTTGTTGGATTTTCGGTAATACCATTTTTGACTATGTTACAATGATTTGGAAATGTGTCCCGGCCCAAAACTAGTCATCGAGTGGATAAAAGAAGTGAAATTTGCAACTTTGGACTGGCCTTTCGTTGTACTGATGCATTTAGGTGTTATGAAATCTTATCTGGAGGGGTTGGTCAGGAGTGTAAACTTTCACGGAAGTGAAATGTGAACGAAAAGTATTTCAGGCAAGATGAGAACAAAACCTTTTTAAATGTGGTTTTATAGAAGAATGCAGGTCAGATGGGTACATTGGCTAACTGAATTAGAGTTACTGAATCGAACTGGGGAGCAAAATAACACAATTTGATTCAAGAAAATTGTTGGTTGATGCGGCACATTCTGAGACAATAAATATGTGTCATTGTGTTACTAGAGGGGAGTTTGGGGGGAAGGGGGAGCTAAAATTGTAGAGAGATTACAATGCTCGATTACAGTAAGCGGAAACAGATGGAGGTTGCAGTAGTCATGCAGAGATGAAGAGGCGTTCACAAGGCAGAGAAGTGTGGTAATCTCCATGAAACAGGTATTCGGACTGAAGACCGTAACAACCTCAGCTAAATAATCCGACCAAAATAATCCATGGTAACTACTAATTAAGGCGCATGAACTTGATTCACACTGAAATAAGATGGAGTTTTAGTTTAACATCTCACCATAGTGAGGTAATTATATGCCTGGTGGTATCGTAATTCGGGAATGGGTAAGTTAAGTCTGCCTCCTCATTGAGGAAGCCACCCTGACATAAGACTTAGCGATTTAGGGAAAACTGAATGCACCACGGTACGCAGTATTTACGTGTAAATATTACTTCATGGTGGCCAGACGCCGCCCGTCTCAAATGTAAGCCCAGCGGTGCCCCCTATCTCATTTTTCTTCGACCCGCACAATCCATTTGCCCCGTTGTATAGAACTTGAAAAACTTTTGAAGTGGACGTCGTCACAGCAAAATAACGCAAAAATGTTTCCAGCTGTAAATCACATGCTCTAAGCAGCTGCGTGTCCCATTTCATTCCCATCCGAGCTTAGACGAAGGAGGAAATATGGAACCACATAATAAAGAGAATAATTCAGAGAAAAAGAAGAAAAGATTCTTTCAGTTTTAATTCATATATTTCGTGTTGATGAGCAACATGTCAGTGACGAAGATATTACAGACTGTATGATTATGTCAATGGACATTGCCATTAATGACACTCAAAAAGGTATCTATACATTTGTAATCTTAGCAAAGACAGTGACAGAAATCAAACACGAGAGGGACTAAATTCGTTTTGTAATTCGATAAAATCTAGTATTTTTTATGACGAGCTTCCTTTGATAGTTGTGTAAGGATTTCCAAATAAGCCTGAAAAGAGCAAAGCGTTTCACCGCACATGTCTGGAAACCTACTCTCGTTTTAATGCTGTTGCGAGTAGGAGTGGTCCTGACATACGTGTTGTGGGCTACCAACTTGATCTCACTCATCTACCAGTCAGAAGACCTGACATCTTAAGCCATTGGAAGGTTCAATTAAATAAGTTTTGTCAGGCGTTTCTCACGAGGCTTAACGAGTATTTTCACCGTATATTTTGATGTAGCCATTTGAAGAGTTCTTAAGTTTATTGATTTCTGTCACCTTCTTCTCTGGCACTCTTAGGCGACAAGCGAAGTTTGCACCGGGCGGAAGCCCTAGCATGGCGTTTCCTCCGAGCCTTTGCGACACAAGTAGTTGGTAAACTTTGAGCTTTGTAAACGATGAAGAAACCGACGCGTCTCTGAATTCTGCATAAAATCTTACAGCTCCGTGGATTTGTAAAGGACACCGAATGCGTTAGAATTGGAAGTAAGATATATTTATGTTTTAATTTCTCTGTCACTAACCAGTTTCTGAAAAACATTTGACCCAAGGAGTTTATCGTTACTTTCTTCCAATTTTTGGTAAAATAACTCCTTTCATATTTGTACATGAAGAACTGCTACTAGAAGTTTTCATCTTACATTCTTCATATGTTATGAGAACTATCGTATAAGTTATTTTAAACTTAATACGATCTTCCATAGACTACGCTCGCCATAAAAAGAGACATTTCAAGAACAGATTCCAATGCCGTTAATTTTTCGGTACACGGCATAAAATAATATCACATGTTATTTATTGTTACCTATCAGTTAACTGATTTCTCATAGTAACGATAAGAGTCTTTGTAAAATCTCAAAATTGCATTTCGTATGACGATTAAATAGACTGAGAGAGTTCAGCATAGAGGTTAACATAATATCACAGGATGAATCAAACGAGAAAGGCAGTTTTAAATAATATTTCGTGGCCTCTCGCAGTGCAAAGCTGTATCACTTTCCAGTGTGATCTCCGTCACGCTAAACGAAAGTTAACCAGAGCTTACAAAATAACTGCTTTGGAGAAGACGGCATGTCGTCTGGAAATGTACAAGACAACTAGGTTACCACGAGCCCTGTATCTTCACGAGAAACAAGTGCTTTACAACCCAGTGGTACTTTGTGTGGCTCAGACATATGACGATCTTCGAGGATGGGATGGACATTAGGAAGACGCTGAAATTTCACGTCTTCGGGCTTTGTAAACGATGCAACAAAACACCTGGAGGCAGCAAGCCAAGGCGTTCCGATTTGATTGCCGGACGAAGGACACCTGTAGGCGGTTAGTTTGTGAGGCACTAGTGATATTAGCCGTCTCTTTCCTGGAGAGGCCAAGCATGTTCCCTATTTAAGAAGAAATACACATATCGCTATGAGACGCCAATCGTAAGAAGAGACTGGCTGCAACTGTAACGTATCACATTCATCTTCAGGATCCATCTCTTTGCGAAAGAAGGATACTATACTTTTGATGTAGAAAACAGCCAAAGTTGCGAAATTTAGTTCTTTTTTATTTAATTGATGACCGGTTTCTAACATTGTAACCCATTCTCAAATCATCGAAACAGAAGAAAATGTGTATTCCGTGATAACACGCAAGCCATGTTAATATCGTTCGTACTTCTATCTAAGTCAACTTTTTCATTAACCACTAGCAAGAAAAACATGCAGACATACAACAAGTGTATGTTTTTCCTGCCAATGTTCATTGAAAAACTTGATTTAGACACAAGTGTGTACAGTATTAACATGGTCCGGAATACACCATTTTTTCTGTTTTGAGAATGGGTTCTGATATCCGAAATCGGTCGTCAATTAAACAAAAAAATAACTTAATTTCTCAACTTTGGGTATTTTCTACATCAATCCGGTGAACTCAAGTTGCTGTCCTATTATTAACCCAGCATGCTGGAAATCCAAAACATATTATATTGTCTGAATATGATGACTGTACTTTCGGATGGACATAAGCTCTGGAGTAGTGGGCATACGGGGACGAAATTCAAGGTCACGATGTAATGTACTACACCGCCCACGTTCCTGGGTCACTTGTGTGCAGTACACTGAAGGCAGGATGTAACCAGATACATGCTGCATGCCCGCCCACACTTGTAAGGCAAGTGCGTGACATAAAAATGGTGGGAAGATGAAGGTCATCCATCCAATCTGCCGATTCTGAGGCGAGAATCAGGGTCGCTCTCCTCCCACTGATTTAGGCCAATAGGAAGACATGAAAATGCCGGGTCATCCCCTCCTCCTTTTCTCTATAGAGCGGTTGCATAAGACTCGTCATTCTTGGTATGTTCGCCATTCTGAGACGATCATCAATAGCAGAATTAACCTACTTAAAATGGTGGTAATTATTACCATAATTTATGCGGTAAGACACTTTGAAATTACAGTGTATTACTGGGGCCACAGCTCCATTACTATGACTAAAGTCGCCATGGCATATTCTGCAAACTGATGGGAAATATTAACATAATTTGTGACATAAGACATTTTGACATTACAGTGTGTGATAGTAGCGCGGCTGAATTATTATGATTTAATGACATCATGGTATATTCTGGAAAATGACAGGAAATATTGACGTAATTTATGACATAAGACACTTCAACGTTACAATGTGTGACTAGTGTGCTGCTGAACAATTATACATAAATGACGACGTGCCATTTTCTGTAAGCCCTCCAAAGTATATTCACCCACTGCTGTTTACAATTTGTTACCTTTCTTTACGGATTTTACCCCAGCACTCCACAAATACTCACTTTTCAAGATTTTCAGCCAAGGATGCACGTAAATGCAAGACTGAGCAACTGGCACCTAGTAATATTTAAACAAATACAGTAATATCCTAAGTTAAGCAAACAGAAAACTGCAACAAATACATACCAAGTCTACGAGGATCTCGCTCCTGATTTTTACTGTATTAAAAAAAAGAAAAAAACAATGATGCCAGTATACGTTTGCTTACAGGAGTATGACACTACAGAGTAACACTCGATGATTTTCAATAACGAATCATTACTGCCATTATTCTTGGGACTTAGACAGACGTGCAATAAACAAAATTAGATCGGTTTTGTAAAGTTTGCTTGCATTCAGCATCCACTGAATAAATCCATGTATGTCGTGCATTACTAAATTTACACTTTAAACGATTTTCCCCAACTCATATGCGTAAGATGGGAAAAGGAAATACAAGAACTATGCTTAAAACAAATTGAAAAATTGCGAAAAGGAACCCCACAGGTAATCATCTCCACGAAAGTCCCCAGAGAGATGGCTCCGTGCCCACTTTTGTTTGCACCAGACAAGCGAACACTTCACCACAGCTTGTAGGCCAGGAACTGGCGGCAATGCCAGTCACCGCCCAAACCGGCATCTGTAGCCGACAGGAGTCAACTCTTGGACATCTCGCGATTTGGTCCTCAGCAACTGACAGAGGGATCCCACAAATCTGATAAACAAGGGTGAGAGAGAGAAAGCCTCTCCCTCTCCGCCACACAGGCACTGACCGAAAAGCACCCCATACGCTTGACACAAGACTGGCGCAAACTGCAAAAGCCACGCACGCTCTTTATCGGTCACCATTGCGGCCAAGACCACACTACACTCCGCAGATCGCAGATGCTCAATGAAGCCAGTCTTTCACTGCATATCTAAGTCCCAAGAATGATTCCAGTAATGAGCCGTTATTAAAATCAGCACATCGCAAATGGAGAAACATCTATCAGTCTACTATCGCTTCTTTATTCTCCTGCGGCGTTAAACTTATTCTGCAACTGCGAAATTGGTGAGTTAAAACAGACCCACATGGAGTTGACACTGGGGGTAACATATTATGCATACAGGGTGGTCCAAAAGTCCGGAAATAGCCTCATAAAATTCAAATGGAGTAGCAAACAGGGAAACAGAGTCCCTACACACGAGGAACGGGAAGGGGGAAACTTTATAGGCTATGCCACCAACATGGCGGCCATCTTGAAAGCCGCCATTTTGGATTCAACTCCAAAATTCCAAATGGGAATGTGGTCATGTGACATATCAAACAGATAGAGAATTTCACCAGAAAAACAATGTCGGTGAATTTTAAACATTGCTTTATTCATTCTCGGGCTATAGCCAGTTACATGTGGCAGCGGTGGGACACTCGGCAGCATGTATTTTATGCGCCGAAGAGACATTACGCCGATGTTACACAGTCCCGGGAGATCACCAACAGTCATAGGAATGGCTCGATATGTTGTCCATTAAGTTGGATTGTTAATGCTATCCTCCGAACCCAGTCCTGATGAACAGTGAACAACACTGGCTGAATTTGACCACACGTATCAACAATGCGCTGCTTTAGATGATGCAAATCCCGTATTTTCACAGAATAAACCAGTGCTTTGACATGACCCCAAAGATAAAAATGCAAAGGAGTCAAATCTGGTGAACGTGGTGGCCACTCCACAGCACCCCTACGACCAATCCTCTTTTGAGGGAACTGCACATCCAGGTATGCTCGCACATTGTGCTCATAATGTGGTGGGGCTCCATCATACTGGAAGAATTCCGGAAATGTCCCGTCCTCCGCTAACAACGAGGGAAACACTTCTTCATCCAATAACCTCAGATAACCGTTGGCTGTTAACGTACCATCAATAAAAAAAAAAGGTCCAACGACTTTGTTACCCCACACACTACACCAGACCATCACTTTTTGTGAGTCGACCGTTTAGGTTTTCCGTGATTTCCCTAAATCGTTTCAGGAAAATGCCGGGATGGTTCCTTTAAAAGGGCACGGCCGATTTCCTTCCCAATCCTTCCCTAACCCGAGCTTGCGCTCCGTCTCTAATGACCTCGTTGTCGACGGGACGTTAAACACTAACCACCACCACCACCAGTTGAATCCAAGATGGTGGCTTTCAAGTGTGAAGGGGGTGTAGGGATTCTAGGGACTCTGTTTCCTTGTTTGCTACTCCATTTGGATTTTATCATGGTGTTTCTGGACTTTTGGACCACCCTGTATATATATTTATATATATTGTGTCTTGAAAGGTGGGTATGAAATGAACATCAACAAAAGCAAAACGAGGATAATGGAATGTAGTCGAATTAAGTGCAGCTGAGGGAATTAGATTAGGAAATGAGACACTTAAAGTAGTAAAAGAGTTTTGCTATTTGGGAAGCAAAATAACTGATGATGGTCGAAGTAGAGAGGATATAAAATGTAGAGTGGCAATGGCAAGGAAAGCGTTTCCGAAGAAGAGAAATTTGTTAACATCGAGTATTGATTTAAGTGTCAGGAAGTCGTTTCTAAAAGTATTTGTATGGAGTGTAGCCATGTATGGAAGTGAAACATGGACGATGAATAGTTTAAACAAGAAGAGAACAGAAGCTTTCGAAATGTGGTGCTACAGAAGAATGCTGAAGTTTAGTTGGGTAGGTCACATAACTAATGAGGAGGTATTGAATAGAATTGGGGAGAAGAGGAGTTTGTGACCCAACTTGACTAGAAGAAGGGATCGGTTGGTAGGACATGTCCTGAGACATCAAGGGATCACCAATTTAGTACTGGAGAGCAGCGTGGAGGGTAAAAATCGTAGAGGGAGACCAAGAGATGAATACACTAAACAGATTCAGAAGGATGCAGGCTGCAGTAGGTACTGGGGGATGAAGAAGCTTGCACAGGATAGAGTAGCATGGAGAGCTGCATCAAACAAGTCTCAGGGCTGAAGACCACAACAACACACATATATATATATATATATATATATATATATATATATATATATATATATATATAATGACTTTTGAACACTATTAAGGTAAATACATTGTTTGTTCTCCATCAAAATCTTTCATTTGCTAACTATGCCTATCAGTAGTTAGTGCTTAGAATCTTTTATTTAGCTGGCAGTATTGGCGATCGCTGTATTGCAGTAGTTCAAGTTCGAGTAACTAATATTTTTGTGAGGTAAGTGACTCATGAAAGGTATAGGTTATTGTTAGTCAGGGCCATTCTTTTGTAGGGATTATTGGAAGTCAGATTGCGTTGGGCTAAAAATATTGTGTGTCAGTTTAGTAATGCTCAGAATAAGTAAAGAGAGAAATGTCTGAGTACATTCGTTTGTGCTCAGCTGTTTGAAAATCAAACAACGTAAGACGTTTACCAGATCAGTCATTTATAAATTTTTCTAAGGGAATGTCTCACTGTGTAGGGAAGAAATTAATCGAAGCACTCTGTTTTGACTCTTCACAAAAATATTCTGTCCAGTTTTTATTCAGTTGGTGAGAATGAAAATTTGTCTTCTGAACATTTCAATTAAGCCATACTTCCGTAACCCATTTGCTCCTCACATGTGCTCGACGTGTGACGTGTTTGGTTAGAAGAAGAGCCTATGGGAGTTTTGAAGAGAAGGCCAAGTAACGCACCGTCTGGTTTCAGCTCCACAGTCCTTTCGTACACGTGTTTCTATTAGAGGTGCTAGGGCCGTACCTTTCTGAGATCCGTGAACACACCTAGCTTTCTATTCATAGAGACGCCTGCTGTGTCACGCGGGATCAGAGCGATAATGCAGCCCGGCACATTTTTTTACATGTGGATAGCGTTTCCAGAGGTAAAAGTACCTAGAGGCTACAAGTTAAACTGGATCGAACTCTTACCTGTGGATTGTTAGCCTGTAATGAGGTGCAGATGTCAGTCAGCTTCACACAAGGAGAGGCGGCGGGACGCGGCTGCTAGCTTCTGGAGGGCTGAGGGGATCCGTGGCCAGCGCCGACCTCGCTCCGTAAATCACCCGAGGCAAATAACCCCGTCTCCCTTAATGCAACTGCTTTTCCTTTCGCAGTCGAGATCAAAGGACATTTTTCCGGCCCTAACGACCGCCCCGTTACAATTCCAGCAGCGCTCAAACATGCGTTCTTAATGCGAGCCACCGAGATGTCAGCCACCAGAAGTCGCCTCCTCACAAACAAAAGCGGAAGAATTTCGTTCTTTCACAGAAAGTAGTTTTGCAATGTATTTACTCAAAATTATTAACAAGAAATAACCAAACGAAATTTATGATATAATTGCTGCAGATTTAGCAGTACAGCACATGGGTTGGCACAGTTTAACGAAACGTACATAATTTTTAAATTGTGTAACTTAACAATAAAATTATCGAGGTTAAGGAAATGAGTGAGGGAAATTTCTACGTTCAGATTCTTTTCAATAAAATTCTTTCGGAGGTATCACGATGTGGAATATTCCGTTTATCCATTATTGCTGTCAAGTTCGCGATGTATACTTTTTGTCCAATGTTAGTACATGTCTATATGAGATACGGAAGTAATTTTTTGCTGCACTGTTCTTTTCCATTTGGTGCTGTCTGGAAGCATCTAGGTATCTGCACTTCAGAACTGAATGTTTCGAATACATCAAAATGGAAAATAAAAGTACTAAATGATGACACAACATTGAAGATATCATAATTAATTAAAATGGGCGGCCTGGATTTGGCAGAGAAAAACTACGAGACTGCGATGGTGATGGCGTTGGTGTAGTAATGCTGGTGAGACAGTTCATGTTAGGGTTGCTGTAGTTTTACTGAAGGTTGGATAATCAGCTGCGGATGTAAGCGTGAATGGAATGAGATTATGGAAAAGGAAAAAACGATGGGAGCTGGTGTTGGTGGGGTGGGGGAGGGGGTTATGTTGTAGAATCAATGCGTAATGTGAGGTTTGGGGTAGAGAAATAGGACCTGCTGTGCCTACGGCCAGCAATGAGTGGAGAAGGACAGAAGAAGCTGTGCAGAGTGTGGTGCAACACTACCAATGTGCTAAGGGTGACCGACGTTCCCGAGAGCTGTAAAGGTTGCTACTGCAGATAAATGAAAGAATATTCAGTCTTGTTTTTCTTTTGCTTTTATCCCGTACCTTTACGGGGTCGGTATGGTTATTATCGAATTTGGCAATGTTAATTTTAGAGGGTAGCCAGCTGGATTTCCTGTTGCCACTTGTATCTCATACACTTTCCTCACCACAAGACGGAATCTGCGTGTAACGTCATCCATGTGAAGGATAATGTTTACGAGTCGTGTAAGTGAGGCGGGACTTAGGTACCAATCTTCACTGACGAGCCAAAGAAACTGCTACATCTGACTAATAACACAAAAAAAAATGAAAGAGTTGTTATATTAACTTAAGTATGTTGTTAAATTAACTTAATTATGTCATGCATTGGAAAATTTGACTCGTTCCACATCATTACGAAATATCGTATTCATGATCCATGGAACTAGTATTAATCTAATCTAATCTAATCTAATCTAATCTAATCTGTAGGGCTCCCGCGAGCACGCACAAGTGCCGCGGCACGACGTGGCATGGACTCGACTAATGTCGAAAGTAGTGCTGCAAGGAAGTCACACCATGAATCCTGGAGAGCTCTCCATAAATGGAGATCTCTTCTGAACAGCATGTTGCAAGGCATCCCAGTTATGCTCAATAACGTTCATGTTGGGGAATTTGCTGGCCATCGGAAGCGTTTAAACTCAGAAGAGTGTTCTGTAGCAATTCTGGACGTGTGGGGTGTCGCATTCTCCTGCTGGAATTGCCCAAGTCTGTCGGAATGCACAACGGACATGAATGGATGTAGGTGTTCAGACAGGATGCTTACGTACGTGTCACCTGTCAGAGTCGTATGTAGACATATCAGGGGTCCCATATTACTCCCACTGCAGATGCCTGACACCATTACAGAGCCTCCAGCAGCTTGAACAATCCCCTGCTGAATTGCGGGATTCATGAGGTTGTCTCCATACGCGTACACGTCCATCCGCTCGATACAATTTGAAACGAGACTCATCCGACCAGGCAACATGTTTCCAATCATTAACAGTGTTGACGGGCCTAGGCGAGAGTAAAGCTTTGTGTTGTTCAGTCATCAAGGGTACACGAGTGGGCCTTCGGCTCCGGAACTCCATATCCATGATGATTCATTGAATGGTTGGTACATTGACAGTTGTTGATGGCCCAGCATTGAAATCTGCTGAAATTTGCGGAAGGGTTGCACTTCTGTCACGGTGAAGAATTCTCTTCAATCGTCTTTGGTCCCATTCTTGGAGGATCTTTTTTGGGCCGCAGCGATGTCGGAGATTTCATGTTCTACCAGATTCCTGATACTAACGGTACACTCGTGAAATGATCGTACGGGAAAATCCCCACTTCATCGCTACCTCGGAGATGCTGTGCCTCATCTCTTGTGCGCCGACAACAACGCCACGTTCAGACTCACTTAAATCTTGATAACCTTCCATTGTAGCAGCAGTAACCAATCTAACAACGGTGCCAGACACTTCGTTGTCTTATATAGGCGTTGCCGAACGCTGCGCCACAATCTGCCTGTTTATCTATCTCTGTATTTCATTACGCATGCCTGTACCATTTCCTTTGGGTCTTCAGCGTAGTATTCACCTAATATGATGTGGGGAATCGCCTAAAAATGACATTCAGGCTGGCCTGCACACTGGTCCTCTTCGCAAATCCAGCGGGCGGCTTCGATCCGGGGCCGTCGCTGCTATCCGAATACCGAAAGCAGCGTTCCAGCCCGCACGTCTATCCCGGCAGGTAAATGGAAGAAAAATGCGTATCTGTTAATAATTACATTAATATGGCCAAGTTAACTTAAAAGTACGGGTTTGTATGGTTTCTGGATTAAAGTTACATGAAGTTGTAGAAATCATTTGATACTACGAAAACGTACCTTGATGTCATCATAAGATCACCGTACGGATCAACAGGTCACGAACTACGGGAAATAGATTTGGTTCAGAGCTGAGAGAAATGTGATGCAGAGCAAGTCTTTATTCCCTGTTAAGATCCCAATGTATAAGGATTCGCAGTCATGTTTTAGTAGCAAAACTAGAGTTCTGAAGGTGAAACAGATTGAACGCGTTTTACATCGATCTAGCTTGAAGATGGTGGAGTGAATTAATTTATTTTTCAGATGTTTAATATATTCATGACCCCTGAAAATAGTCACAACCACCAACCATTTCTCATTTATACATTGAACTCACTGAGAAGGAACATAAGGATTCCGTAAATACAGGAAAATTATGAAACGAATCACTAAACAATATGAAATATGACCCCTAATATAAGAATATGACGCAAACTAAAACGATACAAGCCCAGAATTGGCCCTGTAGTAGGTGTCCACACTCAGTGTTGAATTTTTGGAGGCAATGCAGTTCAAATGGTTCAATGGCTCTGAGCACTATGGGACTTAACATCTATGGTCATCAGGCCCCTAGAACTTAGAACTACTTAAACCTAACTAACCTAAGGATATCACACAACACCCAGTCATCACGAGGCAGAGAAAATCCCTGACCCCGCCGGGAATCGAACCCGGGAACCCGGGCGCGGGAAGCGAGAACGCTACCGCACGACCACGAGCTGCGGACAGGCAATGCAGTAATATCATTTTCTTTCCTTGGCAAGTTCTTAATGTAAGTTGACTACTTTTGTCTTTCAGAAATGTGTAGGGGCATTATCAAATATGTGAGCTGTGAAGATGATGGTTCTACTCATTTCTTACGTAGTAAATACATAGTCTTGTAACTCTACAGGAGAGTATGTAGTGAAAATAATGATTTACTCTTCTCGAAATGAAGTTAAAATCTATTTCGTCAATAGGTAACTGTTCAGGGTGACAGTGGTTGTATGACAAAACAAGTACATCATTATCTACCAGGGATAAAATAGATCTAATATCTAACGAATATTCTTTCCCTTGTTAATGCACTCTTTCTACCAAATTTTATAAGGGGTGGCGTCCTAAGCAACTTTCGTAAAAGAATATTGGAAATTAAAATAAATCTTACTACAGTTAACTGAGAGAAGAGGAAATGTATCACTCGTTCACTTCCATTTAAATCACCCAGAGTTTTGTGAAACTCTTCGTAAACGTGTACCACTGATGCATCTCAATTTGACGCTGAATCATTTTCATCCTATTTTAAACATCTAATAACACAATCGCAAAATATATCATCCTAAATGTTAAACGAATTTCTCTATGCAAATAAAAGTGGATGCCACAAGCTAAGTCGGCCTCTGTGGCCGAGCAGTTCTAGGCGCTTCAGTCTGGAACCGCGCGACTGCTACGGTCGCAGGTTCGAATCCTGCCTCGGGAATGGATGTATGCGATGTCCTTAGGTTAGTTGGGTTTAAGTAGTTCTAAGTTCTAGGGGACTGATGACATCAGATGTTAAGTCCCATAGTGCTCAGAGCTATTTTGAACCACAAGCTAACAAACCCGCTGAGCATAAGCAGATACCACAAATAAGACCACAGAACGTAGAGGTTACAAGTTTTTCGTGAGACATCGATTTTAAGTCGTCAGAAATAGTAATGTAATTGGTACGTTATCGAAAAAGCCACAGACAACAAAACTGAGTGCTCTGAAGTGACATCAGTGGCTCTGAGCGCTATGGGACTTAACATCTATGGTCATCAGTCCCCTAGAACTTAGAACTACTTAAACCAAACTAACCTAAGGACAGCACACAACACCCAGCCATCACGAGGCAGAGAAAATCCCTGACCCCGCCGGGAATCGAACCCGGGAACCCGGGCGTGGGAAGCGAGAACGCTACCGCACGACCACGAGATGCGGGCGTGACATCAGTGTTTTAAGATATACAGTGAAGTAAATATAGGGTGGTTACAATTAAACTACTTGAGATGATCCCCATGAAAAACGAATAATCGTAAGACAATGAAAATTTTGTGGAAACATTCGTAAGGAAACGTGAAAGAGCAATAACGAATAAACCATTGAAAGAAACACATTTTATTTGCACATGAGAGGGTAAAATCTGTTAACTGGATACCATGTTTATGTCACAGGTTACAAAGGTTGCTCACAGTGACGACTTTCTGCATCCAAGACAGCCTGGAATTGCACTAGAGATTGCTCTACCGTTGTTCCCAGTACTTTTCGAACGGTGGACATGTCACAACACAGCTAGTGCACAACTTGAGTACCGCACACTGTGTCCAGCATTCGCAGCCATGGCAACAGTAGCTTCTTCAACAAACTGTGGCGCAGTTGTCCGTCAGCTTCTTCCAGGAGCGATACCCAAACCGCCAGTTATTCCGAACTTCCGAATCACGTTCTTCAGCCTCGGTGAGGAAAGAGGTTCTCTCTGTATTCCTTTAATGCGTCGATGCTCGCCAAGAGGAGCAGGACTACTGTTGTTCTTTTGATGAAACAGAATTACGAGCAATGCCCTGCTCACCCTGACCAGTCTCGTGTTGACTGTCTGCATATTGGTGCTCGTGTTTCAACCCTTCGTCGCCATACCAGTACCGGCGCGTAATCGCAAATCGTGACACTAACACCACTGACAACGCAAAGCCTGCAGGGCGCAAGTTGTGTACCCATACGCTAAATAATTTTCCGTATACAATAGCTCAAGTAGCGAAAGTTTAATTATAACTACCCTGTAAATTGCAGGATGTATAGCTTTAGTTCCTTCCTTAAAGTTTTTGATTATTTAGCTGACACTGTATACTAATTGAAGTAGTACAAGCCGTAAGTGATACGGATCAAGTGCTTAACTTTCACAGTGAGTGAGGAATACATTTATACGATTTGATGGGCTTACCTATTGTCTGTTTATGTGACCCAGAGATTTGTGAAACATTTTTAAAAGCCAATACAGATAGCTTTGTATCTTCATTGAACGAAAATATGTTTCTGTTCCTTTATATATCAACTTCCTCCAACAAATTCATTATTTTACCTTCTTATGTTTAGTGTTAGAGCAGCAGACTCAATTTGACGTCTTAATTACTTGAAATTCTTTACGTATTTAACATCTCGTCGAAACTAGTAGCTCAAATGATCCAATGACCCTGGCGTTCGCCTGGACTCATTTTGGTAACCGAAGAATAACCAAACCAAAATCACCGGGAGGGACTTGAATTGTGCTACTTCTGAACACGACTGCAGTGTCTGAACTTCTGACTCTTCCCTAAAAGCAACAATGGACTGACAGGAACAATGTACCCATATGATGCACAGACGGCAAAAAAAAAAAAAAAAAAAAAAAAAAAAAAAAAAAAAAAAACGAGTCAAAGAATCAACGATCCACTTGAACGGATGTCTTGATATCTTTTGACGTCCGCCCAGACCAAACGCTACGAGCAATATCGAACAAAATGAATAAAAAAAAGTGGTAAGCGCGACAGAATGTCAATCCTAAGGACCCGGGATAGATTCCCGGCTGGGTCGGAGATTTTCTCCGCTGAAGGACTGGGTGTTGTGTTGTTCTAATCATCATCATTTCATCCCCATCGACGCGCAAGTCGCCGAAGTGGCGTCAAATCGAAAGACTTGCACCCGGCGAACGACCTACCCGACGGGAGGCCCTAGCCGCGCGACATTCATTCATTGTCCTCTTCCCTTCCATTTTTATATGCGTTTGGAAAATGTCAATAATTTCCTATTAGAAGGTTAAAAAAGTTACTCCGTTATCTCTCTATTCGAATAAAGTTAGAGAATACTAAGAACAACATAGACATGCAGTGTTTCATATCAGTTTGGCCACACACAGTAACAGCGATTAGCTACTAACATTTACCTGTGTCAGTATTAAGTACTATTTATAAAGAAGAATCAGTATTGGCGCAAACAAAGTGACGACGTTGACATATTGGGAGAATTCTATGAAAGTGTGCTACAGTTACACAGACTACCAAGTACAAAACCCATTCTTGAGTAGTATTCGACTTATTGCGATTTTCACCAGGTTGAAATAAAGAAGGAGAACGAGGATACTGAGGGACGAGCAATCGCACTGGGTGTCAGCCAGCTGAGTCACTCCGGAAACGTTAGGAGATGTTCACGAATCATACAAGGGAGTATTTGGAAGAAACTAGGCACTGTTCAGAAATAGATTTTTAAACAATCTTACTTCCTTTTCAAATGAAAGTTGAAGCATAGTGGTTATGTTATTAGTGAGGATCTGGGTTCATATTCCCGTCCTGTCATCCACATACCCATCTTCCATCATTTACCTAAATAACATAAGAAGAATACTGGTATGGTTTCTTTTGAAAAGGATTCTGCGTATTTCCTTTCCCAGTTTTGTCTAATTCGGGCTTGTGCTCCGACTCTAATGACGTTGTCCTGGCTGGACGTTCCTTCCTTAAATGTTACTCTATGCATTGTATAGAGGCACTATCGTCCAAGAACAAAATGAGAAAGATTAGAGCGTCAGTCTTCCATTCGTTAGCGTTTATCCGGTCTAGTGCGGGCGCAGCAGTACTCAAGTATCGGAAAATTAATTTTACTACTTAACTTTGTGGCTGAATACCCTTCCTTCGCCGCAGTCGATGGTTACCTAAGGAGGCAACTCATGTGCGCCACGTGTCTGTTGATTGCTTAAGCTTTATTCTATGTGTAATCGTATTTTAACTTACAAGGGGAGGCCGCCAATTGTGAAATTCAGAGTCTATTCATACTGCGCATAATAAAAGCTCATGGCCAGAGGTGTAATGTGGCAAAGCACCAAGATGCACTTCTCAGCCGTTGTCGAGAAAATCGAGTTAAAAGAAACCATTGCGGTGAAATATTCTCTACGATTAACAATTTTCTACAGCGTCGTTGCGCAGCGGTAAGCGCTCGGGTTCGTAATCCGGAGGCCGCCGGATCGAATCCCGCGCCACGGAACTTTTTTTTCATTATTAGTTTTCTGTAATTCAAATATATATATATATATATATATATATATATATATATATATATATATATATATATATATATATATATATATATATATATATATAAACTATTAATGAATTGCTTATGCATGTTGATGAAGGCTGATCGCTCTCCAATTGTACCGCCTCCATTTTTCCGTTTGTTTAACAGGGTGTACCAAAACTCTCACGTCCGCACTGATTTTCGACGATGTTATAAGTTGCGCTAGAGACCGCATCTACCTTCTTTCGAAGTTATGCGGCGGCTCGTTTCGGCCCATTCAACATCTGTCCATCAAGTGTAACGAGCGAGTAACGGAGTTTATATTTCATACCTGCCACAGCAAATTTGTGTTCGTGGGGTCTCTATTCTAATTCGAACGTTTTACTTACGCTATACGTATTCGTTTCGCGATATCGTTTCTACGTCTTCCGTTAAGTATACGTGGTAAACATTATGAAGACAATTAATAACATTTGTGAAATACAACTTTATTTGCGGAAAACATAATAATGTTCGAAGTCGCCAGTTTTTCCACGACAAACGACTTTCAACAACTTATTATATGCATAATTGTTGCAACTGATTTCTGGGAATTATATATATATATATATATATATATATATATATATATATATATATATATATTTGAATTAGAAAAAACAAATACCAAAAAAAAGTCGCATGGCGCGAGATTCGATCCGGCGACCTTCGAATTACAAACCCGAGCGCTTACCGCTGCGCCACGACGCTGTAGAAAGTTACTTATCGTAGAGAGTATTTCACCGCAACGGTTTCTTTTAACTGTCGGTTTTCTCGACAACGGCTGAGAAGTGCATCTTGGTGCTTTGCCACATTACATCTCTGGCCATGAGCTTTTATTATGCGCAGTACGAATCGAATCTGAATTTCACAATTGGCGGCCTCCCCTTGTTAGTGTATATGCTCTTAGAGACATGCATGTAAGTACTACAAGTCTCGGCGGGCTCAAGACGATAACGAGATTGGTCTCCATACCTCGTTATCTCATTCTCCCTGTTACGAGAATCCAAATAATGTTGCGAGTATTAGGTGATGAATTTAGTAGACTACGATGTAAAGATGTAGACAGTGTGGCTTAAGGCGGGGATAAGACACAGATAGCCGAAGTGCTTGGGGCCGCAGTGTAGCTCAGCGTGTTCGGTCAAGGACTGACAAACTTCCTTAATAAAAAAAAGTGAGTGAAGCGTGCAGCGACGAAATTTGAGAGGTGTCATGGGCATCTTCCCAAAAAAGACGAAGAAACAGTTAAATTAAAAAAATTGTTAAGGCGAAGGCTCGTGAATAGCGGGAAATCCGTGTTCGACTCCAGGTCCAGCACAAATTTTCATATCTCTGTACTGGTCGTGTGGTTCGTGTGGATCGTGGTAGCCGTGCGGTCTGGGGCGCCTTGTCACGGTTCGCTCGGCTCCCCCCGTCGGAGGTTCGAGTCCTCCCTCCCTCGGACATGGGTTTGTGTGTTGTCGCGTAAGTTAGTTTAAGTTAGATTAAGTAGTGTGTAAACTTAGGGATCGATGACCTTTGATCCCATAGAACTTACCACAAATTTCCAATTTTCAATCTATACCTAATATTGTTAATGTCAAGAAATTCACAGTCAGCGAATTCATAACAGATTGTTCATTACAACTGCGTGTTTATAAATTATTCACACGTTATTTTGAACTTACTAGACTGTGTTGATCATGCGAGGGCTATTCGGAAAGTAAGGAACGACAGTTCGCGAAATGGAAATCACAGTGAACATCAAAACTGTTTTATTTGCAACATTAAGCTACAACTTCCAGCTACTTACCTCCATAGTCGCCGATCCGACTCAGACGTTTGTCGTAGCGTTGTGCCAACTTTTCAATGCCCTCGTTATAGAAGGCAGCCGCCAGTGCTTTCCACCAATTCTCTACGCTGGCCTACAGCTCGTTGTCTGTGCCAAAATGTCTTCGTAGCCAGCGGTTCATGTCAGCAGAGAGGAAACTTAGAGGGAGAAATTACAGGCTGTGTTGTGCATAATCAAACATTTCCAATTGAAAACGATGTAGGAGCATCTTTATTGCCCCTGCAGAATGCGGCTGAGGATTGTCTTGAAGAAGAAAACGCAAGACAGTTATGCAATGTTGGCTGCATAGCTTCAGGCGAAATTTCTCACCAGGCCCTCGTACTTGGCGGGAGACACTATTGTTGTAGGTATCTTTATGTGCTCCATGTGTACTTAGAACTAAAAAAGAACGAGGTAAGGCGATCGACGGACATACTAGAAACACTGCCCAACACACCTGCGCAAAACTTCATCGAATTTTCATTGCGATCGATCGTTCCTTACTTTCCCTCGTGTATCGAGAAAATATTAAAAATCAATAGTCATTGTGTCATAACCTCTCTCAGGAAATATTTCCTACCAGATGCCTAATGTCTTCAGCAAAACTGGTGTCTCTATAATAAACTTTAGCACAAATAATAAGATAAAAAAGAAAGTCATTTAGACTTAAAATCAGACTCATCATTAATACGTTTACTTCAATGTGACTCATGCCTCAAATCCACGAGACGGACAGGCAGAAAATTCACAGTAAGTTTCCAAGAACACATGAGTGCATTTGGGCTGGGATTCTACCGTAAGTCAAGTTTTGTCAATCCTCTTTTAGAGGAAGGTCAAGTTACTGGTATCACAGAAACAAAGCTTGCGGGATCTACAGTTTAATTGGTAAAGATAGACCTGTCAGCAATTCGAAGATCGATTCGAACACCACAGTGCCTTACTAGATATGTCCGTACTGAAAGTGATATTCACTTGCTTCAGGACGAGTTTTGAACTGACTTACGCAATCAGTTATTGGGGGACCTGCAGTTAAATATGAACTGCGAACTATGGCGCATTTTCCACTGTAACAAACATTGCCAGAGGTGAAAGAAGTGTTAAGTGATAAATAAAGATTCTAGGAGTGACGTGGGATCGAAGACCAATCCTTTGGATTCCTTGTCTGGGTCTTAACCAGTGAGGCAACGACCGGTAAAGACAAAAAATCGAACTAACCTTAAGAAACATAAACATATACACGATAGCTTAACACATCACAACATATGAATAAGCAGACAGAGCTAACAAATAAAAATGTTCTTCAAAACATCCACATTACTCCCCGCAATGCATAATAGTCACTACATCGATGTACACCATTTTGCCTTAGCTATACACTTACAAACTGAAAGAAATTTAAAATGTTTTGCTTGCACCATTGTTTACTGTAATAGGTCTACTTAACACGCCGTCCTGAGGTAATACCATTTTTTAACTTCTTCATCGTCTCTATTCATGCGTATCGGTAAATAAAATTATGTTAACATAACATATAGACAGAATATACGGCAATGCAATGTCAGAAGTCAGGTAATTTACTAATCTTTCGTTGTACAATAGATTTTCTTGTGTTAATAAATATGCACTCACGCATATTGAAGTAAAAAGAATGGAAAGTAAATGAAAAAATTTATAACGTATCAGTAATAATGATTTCCCTGCGTATCATTATATTGCAAATTTCTCTTCCACTATTAACAGTAACATATACTGTGCACAACTGTATAGATAAGATCATAAAATCTATGCCCTTCTTCTCCACAAAAAAATCTGTGGTGATTGTAAAGGCATTCCTCTTACACCACCTGGAAAGCGCATGACCAACCCATGTGTCACTCAAAACTACGAGTGTATAATTGTGAAATTCTCTCACGTGAAAGACGCAAACAGTGTATGTGAAACGTATCACTGCATGCAAACTAATGTCAAGTAATTCTTCTCATTAAATATCGTGCAACCTAAAGATTTTCGTACCAAAAATTGTAACTGTAAGTTAACTCCTCCTCTTGCTATCAACATTTTTTGCATGAAGAGCACATATTTGACTCTTCTGACTAAATTCGTATTAGACAAACGTCATCTTAATGACGAAATAAGTACTTTTCAGGAAGTGCAGTGGCAGGTGACATGATCTAACAGGATGCAGTGCTTAATATATGAATGTATTCACTTGAACATGGACATATTTGTATGAAACGAGTTAAAGGCTTGAATAAGGAAATAAATGTTTATAAAATAATCACAACTGGCTTTTAATTTTCTCCCAGGGTAAAAACCATGCAGGCCAGTATCACGACGTTCCATCTGCTTCAGAATACTAGAGCATATTCTAAGCTCAAACATTACGATGTTCAGGAAGGAGTTCTTCTCTCAAAGAATTATTTATACACGGCATCTTGTGAAGATCTTGTGAACAGGTACATCCGGTCTTCCTAGATTTCCGAAAGGCGTTCCACATTGCATCACATTGTGAAACTATTTTGCAAGATGTGATCATACGAAGTATCTTCGCAAAAATGTGGCTACCTCGAGGCACATTTATCAATAGAATTCAGTACGTTACACCACACGGCGAAACGAAAGTAACGTTGGATGTACCTCAAGTAGGTGTGTCTGAGGTGTCTGTACTTTCGGACATGTCCGAAAGGACACACACAAAAATACGTGATGGTAAAGAATGATACCTTCAGTGTAGATGCACTCGTCATTCGACCTCTTACGAGAGTCAGGTGAGGCAGCGAGCAATGAAGATAATGAACAGGGGATACTAAGGTGTATTGCGCGACGCATGAGAATTGCGGCTGGACAAGAAGCGTGCTAGGACACCCGAAGCTGTTAAGATCACCGCTCGCGATAAGTGGGAAATCCGGATTCGAGTGCCGGTCCTGCACAAATTTTCACCTGTCGCCCCTGGATTTAGGGAATTCCTGTAATGCTTGCAATACATGTGAACGATTTGTCAGATGGGCACAACGAAATTTTTCACTGACGATACTGTTGTGTACAGGGAAGAATCATTAGCGGATGGTGGTAAGGAATTGGAGAAATACTCCGACAAGGAAGGTAGTTGACGTAATGAAAGAGCTCTCTTTATATGTGGACAAATATAGGTAATCCCTATAACAAAGAGCAGGAGCGATGGTATCTCATTACAAGATTAGTGGTGAATATCTTGAGCAGATCAGATCGTATAAATATTTGTGGGCGTCACTAAGAACCTCTATTAAACTGGACGATCATGTAAAGTCAATATCTCTAGGATAAGACGAACGGAAGAGTTTGCTTTGTTGGAAAGTCTCTGGGAAACTGTAGTGTATCTGTAAAGAAAATCGCACACCAGAAGATAATGCGACTAGTTTTAGAATACTGATCCGGTGCTTGGAGTCATAATCGAGTAATCGTAACAACAGGCATCGAAAGACTGCAAACACGCGCTGCTGGGGTCACAAAGAAGGGTATAGCCCGTTAGAAAGGGAGTGTAACAGAAATGATCGGGAAACGTTAACTAGAGTCCTTAGAAGTAACGTGAGGTAGTTCTCGCGAATGTTCCGTGTGTAAATTTAGAGAACCTCTAATCGAAGAAAAGTGTTGGAGCAGTGTAGTGCAACCATCGCACAGTTCGCGTAGGGATAAAGAGAATATGATAAGAGAGGTTAGCAGTCGTACACAGGCATATTAGACAGTCGTTTTTACTTCCCTCAAGACGCGATTTGGATTGTGTCAAACATGGTAGACGGAGACTCAAAAACAGAAATGATTCTGAATGCAGACGACATGATGACAGAATCAGCAGTAAGAGAAGAAGTACAGAAGGCACTACAAAATCTTGGTCAAAGAAAAAAGACCTATCAGTAAACCAGGAGAAGACAGTTGAAATGACGTAGGAAGGGAGGAAGAAAAACGCCTAAAGACAGTATAAAGGGAAATATAAAAACCTGAGAATTACGTTGCAGGCAACAGCAACATCTTTAAATATGCATATTCAGGAAAGAGTAACAGCAGCCATCAAAGCTTCATGAAATATCCGGAACATATCCAGTCTGTCACCAAGAACCGCAGTGATACCATTCAAAGAGGCAGAGGCGCCAGTCATAATGTGTGGAATAGAGATCATACGGGGAAAAAAAGTATAGACGACACGAAAGGAATAGAAAAGAAAATCAAGATGACGCTTACGAAACGGATAGTAGGAGTGATGGAAACAGTGCCAACCCGACTGACACAAGAACTTAACATCATGGACTAGAAGACAGAGCTAGTGTTGTACAGCACACCAGCTATGCTGGATGATACCACGATAAGGGAAGATAGGAACCACCGGCGTGTAACAAGTCTCTCAATACACGGGTTTGTGTATGTGTTAGTAAAAAATCCCATGAACCAACTGCAGTTAAAATGTCTACTCTTCGTCAAGGGTGTAAAAAATACCTCATTATAACTTGTACGAAGAGAGCGAAAACTGTAACAGAGGACACCAAAGACAAAAAAACATGTAAAAAAACTACTATAAACATGTATATTAATGCTCAGTCCGAGCGCTCTTTCCTAATTAATTAATAGAAGAAAGTCGAAAACATAAGTACGACATACCCTCCGCCTTGCGCTGTGCAGTAGCTTGCGGAGAAAATATTCAGATGAAAACATAGAAAAAAATCGTCTTTTTACCCCCAAATTGTTATAATGTTGACATACAAGTTGTAGGTGAAACTGATCGTAGAACAGAGAAACAGGGATGAAGTTGTAGGAGTGGGCAATTAGTTTGGCAGACGTGGGGAGTCCTTTTTTGCGGCGCTGCTGGGCCATTTGTTTTGGCGGCAGCTGGCGCGGGCTAAATTAATACGGCGCGCGTCAATACAATGTAGCCTGCGCGCCGCTTCCGCCACACCGAGCCCTCTGCACTACAGCCCAAGTACTTTCTGAAGGCTCCTCGGGATCTGCAGCTTCGCTTTCATCCGACACAGCTGTCTTTCGTACTTTATATAGGTGGTGCTGCACAACTGCCGATACGAATTTACTTATTCACGCCCAGTTTCGGTAACATTGTCATCTTCTGATCGAACTATTAACACAACATTGTGATTCAAATGTGTACAAATACTACATTATTGACAACAGCTTGACAACAAAACTTACTTTACTCACATGTTTGATGGGCTGTTTCCGTGATTGACTGTTTAAACTGTAAATAAAACACACAACTTAAACAGTCACTATATTTTCAAATTTTTGTTTAAGAAGGGTTTCGGAGTCTTTTCCCTTTCATTAGCTGATATTTCCGGTATGTAGATCAAGTGCATTGCTACCAGGAGACCAACAATGGTTTCCCTCTCAGTGCTTTTATTTACATTGTACCAAAACCTTCTACTGGAATTAATAACTTAGGTCAGAGCAGAAACATTCTCAGCGTATATCTGAATAACCTCCATTTACTACATATCTAGCCGTCGATGACATCTATCGTCCATTATGGCAAGTCACCTTCTAACGTTCTCCGTAAGTACAGATGCGCTAGATATATCTTCATTTCAAGGATAATTTTCAGACAAAATTTATGTCTAATTTTGTCTTTAACCCCTCGTTTTTTTCTGAGATCTCACTACTCACTGTAATTAAGTGGTATCAGATGTACGCATCGAACATAAAACCGAGAAGTAAGAAACAATAGATAAATAAAATAGAAGATAAATTGAAGCTAACGGCTAGCGTACCTGCACTTACCGAAGATTTTCAAAGTTGAATTACACAGTTGGACAGTAGATGTCAGTGACTGCTACGTGTAGAGAAGAATGTAGCTTAATTAAGACAGAGACACCTTAAAAAACATTGTGTTTCATGTCTTCTTTAGCAGGCAATGTATTTGACGCTATGTTTGGCTGCCTTAAATCTACCTACGGTATTTTATGAAGGACACACACACAACACGGCTGTAGTATTCTACAATGTTTATTATTTGTTTAACGAACCGGTTTTCGGCTGTTACGCCTTCATCAGCAACCAAGATAAGTAAACGTTGCCGAGAAATTTTGTTGGATCAAAGATTTCAAACTAGTGCATCTACAGGCTACCTCCATTTCCAGGGATGAAAATGTTAATGTTAGCAGTAGGAATAAAGAAGAGGAATTATTATAGTGTAAATGTGGTCTAAGATTATTTAACTAAGATAATATATGTGACATAATAACTAATGAACTACACACAAATTACAGCAGTTGTACGTATAAGAAAATAACTGAACAATAAACTTTGGTCACGAAAATAGCCAAAGTATATTGTTCAGTTGTTTTCTTTATACACAACTGTTGCAATTTGTCTATAGTTCGTTAGTTCATATGTCACATATCTTATCTTAGTTAAATCACGTTCACACTGTAATAATCCAACTTGTTTTATTCCTAATTCTATAATTAACATTTTCGTTTCTGGAAATGGAGATATTCTGTAAATACACTAGTTTAAATTTTTGATCCAACAAAATTCCGCTGCACCATCTCTGTAACAGATGATGACGTAACAGCCGCAGGCGGTTCGTGTAACACGTAATAAATGTTGTAGAATATTACACCAGTGTTCTGTGTGTTTCGTTCATAATGTGTAAAATATTTTGCCAAAAACCGACGGAACTGACATTCAGTGTATCTGGGGTACCTTTTTTCCAGCAGTATCTGTTACTTTACAGCATAACTCGCTGTAAGCTGGGAATTCTGCGTCTGAGGTAATATTACCGGTCCAATCATGTCTGCAATGGCCCATATATAGTACTTTAGTGAAATAACACTCACCTTCATCGAAAAATGGTCACTCAGAGTGACAAATCTTATCTCCGCATACACTTTTGTACCCATTACGACTAAAATAACATTTCTGTAAAACTTAAGGTCTTTATAATTATATTTTATGGACCGTTTTGTTGTAGTGGGATCAGATAATATGATTAATGAAAAAACACTGAAACCGAGTGATTTAAAATTAAGATTTTGTACGAAGCTTTCATTTTCCACAACAGTTTCGAGCTGCAGTGCGCATCATTTGAATTTCATACATTTTTATAAACATGTTAGCTACGTAAAACGTGAAAATACATATGGGACGATATAAACAACGGAAGATAACAGTTTACTATTCTAAGTTACTTTTGAAACCATCAAACTGAAGGAAATTGCGAATAATTGTCGTCGATATCCGCGCTGACCGAATTGTAGTTTAGTTTCTAACTGTATCTCTGCAATAGCGATGTTAATTTAAATTACATATGCCTAGAAATGACGTTAATTTATGTCATTCACGTTCGGTACACTAAATTTGTACTTTTTAACGAGAGACTGTCTCTGAAACAGTTCCTGAAACTTGAGAGTATTTCACTCGAAGTCTGAGATAAACGCATGTAGTAATATAAAAACTGAGTAATCAGTGAAAACTGAGAGATAGGTTAGCAGTTTCCGAAATTTCAAGACATAAATTGTCATAATGGTTTAGACTCAACACACCAGTCAAAATTTAAACGCCTGTACTACTCCCAACTATAGATTTAGAGGATTGTATGTTACACTACGCCTGATTTACAGGTCAGTTAGTGCAAACTCAAGCTGGAATTTTCTAGTTCACTGCCTGTGTCACATGCCTGATATCACCCTGCACTTTGTTTATTAGGATAAATTTGCCGATATTACGACTGCAGAAATACCTTTTACATTAAAAGCTAAGTTAATATACAAAAGTAACGTACGGTATTTGCTGAACCAACAACAAATTTCGTACTAAATGGTTTTCGGGTATGTAACACTGTGTTCACTGATTTCATGTCAAGAAATAGCAATAAATCGCTGGATTTACGCTGCATAATACTATCGCTTGAGCAAACATGGTGATAGCCGGCCGGAGTGGCCGAGCGGTTCTAGGCGCTTCAATCTGGAAGCGCGAGATAGCTACGGTCGCGGGTTCGAATCCTGCCTCGGGCATGGATGTGTGTGTCGTCCTTAGGTTAGTTAGGTTTAAGTAGTTCTAAGTTCTAGGGGACTGATGACCTCAGGTGTTAAGTCCCACAGTACTCAGAGCCATTTGAACCAAACATGGTGATAACGTACTCTACACAAACAGTGGCCTGTTCTCACCACATGAAAACAGTGAAACTCCAGTGCAAGTGCAAACTTTTCCTGAAATTCCTAGAATAAACCTAAGCTTTATCGTTAATTAACAGGTCACGTGCTCTATCTACACCCTAAAAAGCTAATTAACTTGACCACAAACAGATGTTTGTGACTGAAACGCAATTTAAAGGCAAGTAAGATGTTTCTGGAAGTAAAAAAAGGCATACTCAGTTTTGTGTAGATACACAAAACACTTCTAAGTTCACAAGCAACAATTCTGGAAAAATCAATGACGTATATACAGCGTATGTTTATCAGCCCCAAAGAATATTTTCGTTCCCGTTAGCTGGTAAATCAGCAGTCACTCTTTAGGGCAAAGCGAATTCAGTTAAGGATGTAAAGAAAGCATTGCGATCTCATATTTTGAGCCCAATTCTGTTTATTAAACTGTTACCTTTTTTTCTAACCCTCAACTTACTAATCCTACCTCTGTCACAGAGAAAAGGCTATTAGAAAGTTTTCTTCTGCCTTTTCCGCAGTTTTTAGCATACTACAGGTAAAGGAAAGCTTTCGTTCCCTCCCACCCTTGCCTTCCAGTTATTGTTCTTTCCTGAATGTCTATAAACAAATACAAAGCAGCAGAAACATGATTCTGGTTCTTCGTTACAGCTATGTTCTCCTAGAAATGACAATATTTCTTCATGTGTTACTTCCTGGTATTTACAGAAAAGGTACTAGATGTTTGTCGATAGGTTGATAAAAAACGTATTTTTTTCGTGTTCACATCAACATAATTCGTCACAAACATCTTCTTATTATCATTTCGAAGCTAAATGAGAATTTGTTCTATATCTTCCGACATTTTTATAGGAGTTGCATTGATCATGTAAGAAGGGCTACATTGAAACAATTTAACTGAGAAACAGTGTTACCCTTCTTCTAATAATTTCCGGGTATGCAGCCGGATCCCGTCGACATTCTGCCACTATATTTCGGCCCAGAGACGTCCGGCCATCATCAGGTGAGTACACAACTACTGAAGAGCCCTTTTTTTTTTTTTTTTTTTTTTTTTTTTTTTTTTTTTTTTTTTTTTTTTTTTTTTTTTTTTTTGGACTTGTAGTCCGGGGTGATATGTTACAATACAGCATCACCGGTCTATTGCGGTCTAACTGTGTTGGTGAGGCAGTAAATTTCCACAGGGCAGTGACTGCGTCACTGCAATTCACTTTGGAGGTGTGGCGGTGGGACTTGTAGTCCCGTACCACCCTCTGACGGTGATAGTATTACATGAGTCAGGCAGAAAATTTTGCCTAACATGGGCAGGTGAAGGTGTGACGGTGGGACTGGTACCGTGACGTGAAGAGCCCAGGTGCAGTCGCGGTATTTATGCCGAATCTCGCGCATGTGAAATGTACTGGCATCCTACAGCGCATGCGTCAGGTGTTGACATGCGCAGCATAGCCGAGTTGTACGTGCTGCCCTCGGTGGTGGAAATTTCAGAAGTCACAGTGTTACCCTTCTTACTTACTGTCTTGCTAGTACTTCCCTGGAGTTTTTTTTTAAAGCTAGCTTCCTGCTGCCACAGCTTTGGGGCAGTAATGTTTAACTTCTAGCGCATTATCCTTCTCCGGAACCACTTCAGTGAATCAGTTTCTTCACGAAATTGCTAAAACAGCTATCCATTCATTAAAATACTTCTCCGCTATGAATAAACTGGGATGACGTTGTGAATGGTCTTAAAATCAAATAGGATCGATGTCTACGAACCCGTGAACAGGATAATTCGTAGACGCTGACCCTATCTGATTCCAGGACGTTGATATGTCATGTGTAGTTTTATTTCAAAAGGTGTGCATACCTATTTTAACGTTTTGTGTCTGATGCTAAGGTGGCTGAACTCAAATAGAGGTTGCACTTTTTCATGCTGTACGCAGATCTTCACGTCTGTGGTTGTTATGTTTATACGGAACATGTTTTTGTTCCATTTTTACTGACGACACAATTTAATATTGTTTCTTACATGTTTTGTGTGGATCATGACTTGCTGGAAACGTACAAAGCCGCTTTTTGTGCGATTTCGCTTGATAATACTCAAGAAAAGAAACCAGATAACCGCAAATGAAATGAAATTAGGTTTTTATTCCAATAAACAGACACAGCCACTGTGACTTCATTCGAGTTAAATCCTGATACGCATAATGAATGCAATGTAGTAAGTTATCTACAAGATGAAGGATTTACCGAAGAGCAAATATTAGCTTTTAATACTCCACCTTCGTAACAAAGAAATTTGTTGGAACGATTCCTGCTAGGTAATGTGACTCGTTGAAGTATTTAAGGCGAGCTCTTCAGATGCGACAGGCAGGAATGAGGCGTAATCTAAGCCAGTACCAGCAAATTTCAGTGATCATTGTGAACTAGAAAAGCTTTCTGAAAAGCTAATAGTGGATAATTTAGTCGTCATTTTTTCCCTCTTTCGTCGTTCTTTACTTGCTTCAATATTCATGGAGCTACGTTCCGTCCTCGCAGCTAAATGAAGACGGAACATACCACCATGAATTTTGAAGTAACCAACGAACGACGGAAAACGGAAAAAATGACGCACTCAGGCAGTTCCCGTAAAGTTATTCACCTGTTTCAAGAATATTCGTTTCAGACTCCATAAGACACTCCGACATATCGGACCAAATCAGGATTGGAAAATAAGGAATTACACTGAAGATACTTCATAAACAAAAGAAGCCAAACGCGTATTGCAAATAAATAAATAAATAAATAAATAAATAAAAGGGACTGCCTTTCATTTAGTTTATCAATTCCCTGTGTTGATATTAGTGAAAAGAGAACACGGTTTAGAGATTGTTAAACAATTCAGTTGAGGTACTTTCGTACTTGGTTTTATTGCAAGTCTCTCAGAGGGACAAATCAGTAAATTAAATAACTGGCTTATTTTCATTCAGTAAGTTCATACGGTAATGTATTCGCGGGTAGCTTATAACACTACCGCCTGCTACTGTTATACCATAACCTCAAAGCTGGAGGCAGTTCGTATAATGAAATTATTTTTATTAAAGCAATTGCAGTATAAAGAAGCAGAACAGTGTTACCCTTTGAAAGGAATTTAGTTGTGTTGACCGTGATATACCTAACGGAGGTGGCTTATCGGAAGTGAAAGCAATATTATTGGTAAATTATTGTTTGTTACTGTTTAAATATTTACCAATAATATTGAAGAATCGCCTTCGAAAGAAGGGGAGAAGGAAGATCAGGCTTAACGTCCCGTCGACGTCGAGGTCATTAGACGTGGAGCACAAGCTCGGATTGTGTCAAGGATGGGGAGGGAACTTAGCTGTGCCTTATCATAGAAACCATCCCGGCATTTGCATAGAGGGCTTTAGGAAAATCACGAAAAATTTAAATCTGTATGGTCAGAAGCGAAGTTGAACCGTCGTTCTCCTGAATGCGAGTCCAGCGTGCTAATCCCCTTCGATAATCGCGTAGCCAACTGTTTAACGAGTTAGGTATTTTAGCTACAGTATCAGATCACATTTCTTCTCTCATGGAAGCTGTTGTAAATAGTCGATTAGAGTTCATAAGGAACAATGACATCCACAGTTACAAAATTAGAAGAAAGAAATGACCTTCAGCTCACTTAACGAAATCCGACGGTAGCTTAGAAAGATATGAAAAATGCTGCTACCAAAATCTTCGATTACTTTTCCAATTGTTTTAAGTGTCTAGCAGATAGCAATGCTAAACTTCAAAATAAGCTGAAAAAGCTACTTCTTAGCAGCTGCTTCTCTTGCATGGAAAAAAAATTGTGTTTAGAGTGTTTTGTTTATTCAGTGCAAACATTCTAGTGCTTACTTTGCTTTCTAAAATAGATACTGATTCTTCTTACGAGCTCTCATACGTCAATCGTCAGCATGCTGTCATATTTAAATATTGGTTAATTTAATATTATGTATACTCTATTGTTTCACGTCACTACAGTATATCGTGCATGGTATTCCATGGAACATTTAACTAACTAAGTAACTAAAGGAGCCAAATACGTAATAAGTGAATTGCTAGCACGCAGAGTGGACGGAAGGTAGCAAGTTATCTACAAGATGACTCACGTACCGGAGCGAAAAAAAGAACTTTTAACACTGCACCTCGGCAACACGGAGGTTTGTTGGTACGATAACCGCTACGTAATGCGACTCATTAAAGTATTTTAGGCGAGCTCTTCAGACACGACAGCGAGGAGTGAGGTGTCCTCTAAGCCCGGGCGGCAGTGGATCTTGGCCGTCTAAAAACATTAGCCCAATTCCCGGACGGGGACGGTAACGAAATGATATCAGCTTTGGAGTGGGGTGGGCGCGCGCCTGTTTTCTGTCCAAACAGCATTTGGGTAAGTTGCGAAGTGTCGGGCTGATTAGCGGCCATGTTGACGCTGTAGCTGTTATCCTAGCAGATTACTTCACTGGGAGGGCAGCACGTGCGCCTTGTTATGGCAGCAGATTACCCAAGAAACACTCGCCTCACCCCTTCGCTAATTTACCCTCGCTGCCCGCGTTTAAACGCACAAAAACGCATTTATTTTGCGGTCGTTAGATTACAAAATTCTAAAGCTTAGTCAGCGAAGCACTGTCAAACGTAGCCGTGTAATTTAGCGTAAATGCAAAACCAATTAGAATGACAATGTCCCGACGAACGCGGGATCGGCGGGTGCCCCGTTGTTTTGGAAGCGTTCTCTGCCGGGAAGAACTCGTACGAATTTGCCCGAATCTCACAGTTTAGTGTCGTTAAAGATATCGTGCATTTTACTCTCTAATTCTTTTATGATAACTCTAACAATAAAAACTTCGTTTTGTAGAGCAATGGATCACTAAACTTACGTCTGTAAAAAGTGAGCAGCAGATATTTTCGGTTGCTCCCACGTAAATAAGAACGATTGCTACGAACGTAGACTTGATCACAGCGTTCGGCCGCACAGATATGTAATTGAACGTTTTATGTATTTACGGAAGAATTAATACTTGAAACTTGCTTAGCGCACAAGTCCTGTATAAAAGATAAAGATAAAAATCGGGAATTGTGATTTTTACAACATTTGCAATTTCTACCTAAGCAGCAAAGCGATTGTGCCGATGGAGGGACATCTCTCTCTTCCTCCCCCCCGCTGCCCCCCACTTTCCCCTCGTCCCCTCTCGAAGCGTGAAAATCTACTATTTCACAAGTTCTATAAACGGTTCGTCATAAGATTTGTAAATAGTTGAGAGCACCCAAAAGGGCAAGTATTTCAAAGTATTTGAAGTATTTTCCTGTGTGCTTCATATACGTTAACTTTTGTTAACTATCAAAATACTGAATCCGTATATATATATCCTCCTATACCACTGAATCGATTTCAACCAAATTTGGTACACATATCACTTACTCTCTGGAAAGAATCGCTCTGGGGGAAAAAACCAACTACCTAACAAAAGGTTGCGGGTGAAAAGAGATGTGTAGCCCTATATGTGCGACTATTCAGTTTTTATTCGTCCAGTATTTGAGAATGACAACACTTAGTGACTTGCAATAAAGTTTACGCATAATTTCAAACCTTATCGAAAATGAGAAAAGGAGAAAAGTTTTTCTCGTGTTACATTTTCGCTGTTCATGCAGTAAAACTGCCGAAAGAAGCATGACGTTTTGATTTATTACTTCTTTATTATCAACTCTACTCACAACACACTTCGCAGACACTAGCTACATTTACCACTGGATATACCCGCAAAACTACATCGCTGAACGTAATAAACATTGAGCATCGTAAAAATGAAACAGGAGGGCGAAATTTACTAGAAATACATGTGAAGTACGTGTGAAATATGTTAAACACACGTGAAATATATTTGACATACGGGTACGCCGGCAAAGTCATGGATAAAAGTCTCATCCTAAGCCCACGAAAAGATTTGAAGCAGATATTGTACACGTATTAGTTACGATCTGGAAGGAAACTACTAGTCTCCTGTTTCGGTGGGTCCGCAGCTCGTGTTCGTGCGGTAGCGTTCTTGCTTCCCACGCCTGTGTTCCCGGGTTCGATTTCATGCGTGATCAGGGATTTTCTCTGCCTCGTGATGACTGGGTGTTGTGTGCTGTCCTTAGGTTAGTTAGGTTTAAGTAGTGCTAAGTTCTAGGGGACTGATGGCCATAGATGTTAAGTCCCATAGTGCTCAGAGCCATTTGAACCATCTTTTGTTTGGGTGGGAGCGATAACATGGAGAAAGAAGGTGGAGGAGGAAGAGACGGACACACATATGGGAGGAGGAGATTGATAGGCTAAGGGGGACGGAGAAATGGACAGAGAGGGGGGGGGACAGTGGGAGGGGGTGGACGTGGAATAAATGGACAGACGTGCGAGGAGCAGGTGGACAGCAGCGGGAGCAGATGGACGAAGTGAAGGAGGGGCAGCTGATGGACATAGAGAGATGGACTAATAGGAGATCTTTATGAATACATACCCCGGCAACGTCGGATACCGAGCTAGTAAATAAATAAATGTCCTGTGACTCCCATCCAGCTGCAAGTCTTTCAATTTGATGCCACTCAGCGGCCTGCAGGTATACTTCGCAGCTTATTGAATCAAACAGCTGTTCATTTGGCCTCACGAGGCTGAGTGGACTCTGTTCCAGATGTTTGCACCACAGAAAAATCAGCGTTTGTTACCGGGAAGGAAAACCGGGATCTTTGCTTTACTAGAAAAGAGCGGTAACAACCAGACCACGGAGGCGGTCAAATTATGAAGCAAGGAAGAAATTTATGTGGATTGGTGTGCATTTCAACGATATTCGAGAGCCCATTGTGTAGGGAAGGACTTCGAAACAGTGCATTTTCACCTCCACTGCAGTGCGAAAGCGAGCGACAGGAGGGGATCTACCATGATAAAGTACAGTAACCTGCCTGTCGACCCTCGCAGTTACAATTGCTCTCAATTAATTTTGCGGGATGTTCTGATGTGGCAATCACGTATCACTTTTCAGATTAGAAAATAACGTCCTTCCATTAAAATAAAGACCCATCCCTGCTTCAATATCTCCATGAAACTTTGGCAATACTAAGTGCACAAAAATTACTCGTCGGTTTGCGTACTATCATTTGTCGAAAAACACATTTCTGTATCTTGATTCATTTACTAAATGTATAGTCACTATGACGTTACTAGGAGTACAGGCGAATGAGCGCTTGCGTACGGTTGCGTTTCTGTGTGTATGTGTGATCAAGCGCGCAAGTGCTTTTTCTGTGTGTGTGTGTGTGTGTGTGTGCGAGCACACACGTGCGCAGGAGGAGGGGGGCTGTAGTTATGTGACAGAGAGAGGGAGAGAGAGAGAATGAGAGACTTGGTACGTATATGTATGTGTACGTGTGTGTGTGTGTGTGTGTGTGTGTGTGTGTGTGTGTGCGCGCGCGCGCGTGCGCGCGCATGCATGTATGTGGGAGTTGGACTAGTTGTCAGTTATTCATGAAAACAAATTGACATAGCAACAATTAATTCCTCGTTTTTTAATTGGTTGTTTCAACATCAACCACCTGAACAAAATTATTCAGTGAAAATTGGACACTGACATGAATTAGACAATTGGTTTCCAAATATGAATTCAAATAACTTCTATAACTGAACAGTTTTTCAACAAACCAAGTAATTACTCGAATTTTAAAACAGTATCTAATGTCAATAATATTCCAAGAAGATATTAAAAAGTCGAAGACTTATGGCAAATAATGTTCGAAATCAAATGTGTAGTTTATGATTAATTAGGCTTAATTCGCTAGACTACATGAAAAATGTCACTGGTACGCTTACCGCAAAAGTCTCTATCAGCATAATTTTCAAATATATTTATAGGGAAAATTACATCACCTAGGTAATTAGGCAAACACTGGTTGATCTGAGGAGGTTCATTGTACTTATTTGAGTGCACTGTATATTCATTAACAGATGAGAAAATAATACTTTTTAATTATAAAATACCACCAGCGGAGTATTTTGTGAAATAAATTTACCAGTTTGAAAAAATAAATTCTACTCCACAACATGAATCCGATTTACATTGTATTAACGAAGATGACTTGCAACGGTTTGCTAAGCACTTGAAGAAACTCACCGAGCGAGAATTCTTGAGCTGTACGAGCACAAATGACCGAATCCTCGATTACAGTTTCCCTGACGCTCTTTCTGTGCATCATTCATACAACATCTTACGTAATACGAGTGTCAGATCTATTACATTGTTTTTCGCTTAGGATACAAATGATGTTATACGCTAGCAAAAGAATCATCAACACAAAAGACTGTTAATTACGTTTTTATGGTAAATTACGTTTTTATGTGAATAATTGGTAGATCTTACATAAATTTCTCAGTTTGCTTCAGTGAAATCACCGTGTTTATTACTCTTCTTAAAAAGTATACGACATCTTCATACAAGCAGTATGAATAAAGTTTTGACTGTGCATACAGATGAGAACGTAGACCAGTAAAATCAAATTGATGATTTTTTAAAGGAATTGCTACGTTTCCAGTAAGGATAACTAACATCTACGGGGAGAAATCGAATGTCAACAAGACCTCATATTTTGTGGAAAATTATTCGTGGATGTTGCATGCCATCTTAAGACGTTGACTGTTATTTGTACCTAGTATCATTGTTTTGATCTCTCAAATGCTGCTTACTGATGTTTGTTTACTAGTTACGTTAATTCCTGATAAACATACGTGACGTTTCAGTGAGCTTAAATAATGTCTCTATTCATGTATTTTAGCAAGTTACAATATATTTTGTAAACTGTCAGCATTTTCATTGGCATCAGGGTCATGGTTGTAATACTCAGATGCTGAAATTGTTCGTAAGAACTATTTAGTTGTCTTTCTGTGACTTCTTCTCATGTACTTTCACATGTCTTTCCATCTTTACAGCTAGAAGAACACTGATGAACATATGAGACTGAAATTGGTTGCAAACGAAGTACTGATACAGCACCTTTGGGCTGGAATATGACTGTCAATAATTGGGTAACTCTCCACAACAGTAAAAATATCAACATAATTAGGATTTCCCACGTCTTGTAGGACCGGATACAAATAACAGAACCAAAAACAAAATTATTCTTAAATTTTGAAGTTTGATTTCAACACTACGCTCATGCCTGAAAATAACAGTGACTTTCTTAAATTACGTTATAGAGAGAAAAAGAATTACACTATCCTGTAATGATTCTAAGTTGCGATCACAGTTGAGCTGAGTAAACGGTGATAATAATATAATTCCCTGCTCAATGATAAACAAATGCACATGCACACACACACACACACACACACACACACACACACACACACTGTTATAGAAAGTAAATATATTAAATGCAGATTAACATTCCTTTTGAATATCATCTTTTTATATGCACGTATAGCGTAACGCGCAGCGTGCTAACTTGCACGAAAGCAGGGTGAGCCACACCCAGGTCGAATCCGCAAAAGGATTAAATGCCCGTGACTGGTGCAGTGGTACGCATGAGTGTGGGTTTTAGGTGGTTTTCCGCACTCGTTTAGGCAAATGTTGGCCTAGCCCCAACTTTCCACTTCAAAAAATACGATGCAAAAACAGTTAAAATTCCATCAGACACACAACGAAGTTGACACAGTTCGCAGACTGGTGGCGGAAACGATTTCCGTCCCCCATGTAAGTGACGAATGCGGCAACAGGATGGGCATACGACAGCGAAGTTAAATAAAAAAAAAAGTGGTCTAAACTTAAGTACAGCGCAGTCAGTCCTATACGGGATAAATGCTGACGAAAAGAAGAAGAAGATACCTGACAACTCATGCCATATTGTACTCGAATACTAAATATGAATAAGTGCTCTAACATACATCTGCACATACTCTGCATATTACAATTTCGTCATCATCTTTATCTTTGTCATTCAAAGATCGAGCTAATTGGTCTATCTGGTATATTTTGGTCCAATCCAAAATAAAAATGAAGATTTGGAAAAGAGAAGAAGGTGGCGACGACTATAACGTGTCTTCATGCTACCTCTGTTCAGATGTGTATTTGAACATATATGCTGCCGTAAAAGAGATAAAGAATTGTGCTCCCGGAAAGACGACCTCGATTTTGGTCCAGTGATGGCATATGCCGCCTAGAGGATAGTAAATGTACTGATAATGGTTTCCACGTCGTCTGCCAATAGATAGCGTAGTGGCATAGCCGACAGAGCTCCATCTGTATCGACCCTGTAACAGGGAATGCTCGCAGCCAGGTGGCTCGTGTGGTGCAGACACGTGAAGCTAGCAGGCAACCGTGCTTCCTGCAGCCGACTAAGGGAGTTTAAAAGGGTTCAAACTGTGGCCTTCCGAGTGGCGGGATGTTCCTTTCGGCGAATTACCACTGAAGTTCGACACGCTGTGTCAGTTCAGCAAGGATGCTGGTATCTGTTGTCACGGGCACACCCTCACACCCGTAGACAAGGTTCCTGATGTCCACGCAGCACACTCGACCGACTGGATCTTCGTGTTGTAAGGACAGCAGTGGCAGATCGTAGCACAGGTAAGAGGGCTTGTGAGCCCAGACGTGTCAACGCGAACTGTTGCGAACCGGTCAATAGTAGTGGGACTAGGGTCACGCACACCTCTAGCCCGTCTTCGACTCACGCCACAGGATCGACGTGCACGGCGCGACTGGTACCGTCAGAACATTACTTGGAAGATGGAATGGTGCGCCGTGGTCTTCAGCGATGAAGGCAAATTCAGCCTCGACGCAAGTGATGATCGCAGACCTGGTAAGCGCGCCACGTAGAATGCATTCGTCCGAGACACAATCAGGCCTTATGGTCTGATGTGCGATAAACTACAACTTTCTTTCACCTCTGTGTTTCTGGCAGCGACGCTCACCAGCACTCGGTATATGCAGAATGTTGTTAGACCTCGTTTCCCGCCTTTCTTGCAACAGGAAGTTGTTTCAACCGGATAATGCTCTCCCACAAACTGCCTGTAAGACTCAACGCTCTGTGCAAGACGGGCAGCAACTTCCCTGCCCAGCACGATCTACAGACTAATCTCCAAGCGAGCACGTGTGGGACACGGTGTGAGCAGGTCGAGCAGGCGTGGAATAACGTATCCCAGGAGAGTATTCGCCATCTGTACCATCGACGGGATGCCAGAGAGCCTGCATCGCCGCACGTGGATGCTAGAGCACGCACTAATATTGGCGATTCATCACGATTCGATGCACGGTACCTCAGAACCGCTTGTGCTATTGATCTGTAAGTGTAATCATTAGATGTACTCCATATACACTGTTGCAACAATAAATCTCGAATGAACTGGAGTCCTCTAAACGAGTGTACTATTTTTTTATAGCGGTTACATCCGTTCAAAGAATATGTGCAGTTTTTGAAAAGTTGTCAAAAGTAAATACGTTGCAATGTAAGGAAAGGTGCTTTCGCAAACACATGTGATAATGCTATATTTATACCATTTACATTCTATTTTATCGCAACAACTATTTTTATCTTACATCCGTGAGACCTTTGCCCCGTAGGACGTGGATTTCCGGCTATACCACTGAAAGCCGCTGTCGCAAGATCCCATCCACTTAAAGCCACATCTAAAATATTAATCCAGCATCATTTTTACGTTACCAGACAGCTAACTGTTAGGACCCAGATGATGGCAGTCATCGTTGCATCGTCAATGAAAATCAATTTGTCTCCATTCCATATCACAGTGCGTATGTTATTCCGAATTATGCATTGTTCCTTGGGACATTCGTGCGTGTCCGAAGGAACTTTGCGTCGTAATTCGGTTCGATGGTTGGTTGTTTGGGGGAAGAGACCAAACAGCGAGGTCATCGGTCTCATTGGATTAGGGAAGGACGGGGAAGGAAGTCGGCCGTGCCCTTTCAGAGGAACCATCCCGGCATTTGCCTAAAGCGATTCAGGGACAGCACGTCGTAATTCGGAATAACAGGCACTGCAGTATCGTACGGAAGGTTGGGTCTGGTCGCGAGTCGCACTCGGATAGCCTAATTGTATGGCGACAGCTCGCAGTAAGCGTTCGAGTCTCTGTCCTGTACAGAATTTCATTGTCGTCAATCAGTTATGCAGCTGATCGTTGTCCATATTCGCAACTGCGAATACATATCTTGCATCTGGCTCGAATCAGCTGCAGGCGGTCCTACCAGGTTCATTAGTTTTGCTCGATTTCCGTGCTTCGACATTCTGTACATCCATAGAATGAATGCGTGTTCCACTACAAATCCAGAGGTCGGGGGTTTATTCACTATTCGGCCTTAGAATTTTTCTGTTCCTTATCGCTTCTTTTATGTCTGGCAGTGCGATGTGTCTAAGGAAAATGTCGAGTTGCACAGTGATTCGGAGTTAATATTAAATTATAGCTCCATGATAGTTAGCCAGACATGTCAGTTCACAAGCTGAGGAATGTTAAAGCATGCCGCCTCCCACAGGACAATTCCTAGTAAATTACTGCGGCTTTCAAATCAATTCCTGAGTGTATATTTGTTCAGTCGTTGCAACTACAAAAATGCGTGATTTTTTCACCAGATGTGTTTCGCTTTACTGAGATAAGCATCATCAGTGGTCTGTAATTACGTTTTTACATTTTGATTTGATTTTACATCTGACAGGAAATACTGTCTGCTAGCACAGCGTTGTTTTCCTGCGTTATACACTGATAATTTTGGTCTAATTTTTAGTTGTTCTGCAACACTATTCATTTATTATGTTTTTCACAACAGACTTTTATGCACACCACTGTATTCTGTTAGTTGTTTTACTTCTAAGTATGTGTTGTGGTTTGTGTTTTGTAGTGTTGCCAACATAACCTTTCCACTACTTTGTCTTTGACCTACAACCTTTTTTATTAGATTATTGTACGTGTGTAGTTCTATTTAATTATTTTTCCGTGTAGTTATATACTGTGTAAGCGTAGGGAAGGAATAGTGAGGGAGGGATTTTTTTTCGGTGTAGGGGAGGGAGAAACCGTTATGAGTGGACATAAGTTTATAGCAGTGTGATGGAATGTGAGTTAGAGGAGAAGGTGAGGAGTAAGAAGTGAAATGAAATTGTGAGTGGGGGAGTGGTGAAGGGGGGTAGTGGAAGAGTGGGAGGGGGTGAAGGATGGAAAAGGCTCTTTTCTTTTTCAAGTAATTTCATAGATTATTTTATAGTGTCTGGTTTCCAATATTTATTTGGTCATTGAGCAACTGTTTATTTTGTGTTAATGCTTTTTGTATGAGGAAATTTTCTTGGAAAGGGAGGAGGTGTCTGTCTTTACCGATTTTTATGATATTCATATCTTTTTCAATATTGCTTGCTCTATAGTGTTCTTGTTTTAGATGCTCTGCAAATGTTGAATGGTTTGTACCGTATTTAAATGCTCTGATGTGTTCTTTACATCGTGTGTCGAATGTTCTGCCAGTCATTCCAATGTATATCTTTTCACAATCTCTGCAACTGAGCTGATGGATACCATATTGTTGGTGTCTGTCTGGCTTCGATTTCAGTTTTGGGATGTGCTTTTATATTTAGTTGTTTGTTTTGAAAGCAATGTTTATGCCTTGTTATTTGACTATTTAATCTATACCGTGTGTGAATTTGTTGTTGTAGGTCATTGCATGCCAGTTTTTGTTGTAGTGCAAGTTGTATGAGTTAGTGTAGTTTGGTTAGTTTCTTCATTATTTGTCTCTATTCTGTATTGCAGTAGTTCGAGTAACGAAGATTTTTGTGAGGTAAGTGATTCATGAAAGGTAAGGGTTATTGTTAGTCAAAGTGCGGCGACGCGGTTTTTTCCGTCCCTTTATGACAGACCTGCACCTACCTGTGAAGATTGTCTCAGCATATCATCAGTAGGGAAGCCGAGCGAAACCTACTGTACTTCGACGTGAACCAGGCTGCAATTAAAGTCACTAATCTACGTTTCGGGAGAAAGTTTTCACACGAAATGAAAGGTTGGAAATTTGGTCCTTAATTAATATATTCTGAAACTTAGGTGAACAAGTACCATTGCCAAGCCCGTGATAGTCTTAACACAGTCACTCACAATCCCTTTCACTCACGTTAGCAAGTTTATGATGCTGCATTTCCCGAAAACGTAATAGCTACAAAAATACGGATTGTTTTTGATTGAGAATGTTAGGCAAATATTAAGTCTGTCGGTACCTAATGCAGTCACAGATTTTAGCCACAGACCTGCTCAATACGCCACGCGGAATTTATGTCTTTTCTCGTCATAAAATTCACTTAAAAATTCCGAAATTTCTTCACACCCATCGGAATAATTATGCCGTCACTTTACCACACTTTTGATGTATGAAACACTGCTAGATCCGGCAACGTATCATTTCCATCGGAACAACACACGTCCCATCTGTTTCATGGCTAGGCTCCGACTCCTCTCTAGAATACTCCAAGTCTTCTCTACCAGCAGAGAAAGGCGCGTGAAGAATATTGCTTTACCATTGGTCAGTTTACTCAACAGCCAATAGCAAAACAACATTCTCCCGCGTCAGTCCGCGCTTTTCATCAATATCCAATCGCAAATTCAGTAAAGCTAAAGACTGCACTTTTTACCGACGTAATTATCTAATATGCTGAAGTTTTGTTTATGCATAAAGTTATTTACTATTGTTATTTATACCTGAATTAACTTTCCCTTTACCATGAACTTACTTTACAAATCTTTTCTACAAAAATCCCGTTTGTCCACATCCATACTTCTTCGAAATGTTCCCACACTAAATCCCACTACATAACTCGTTAAACAATTTTCTTCATATTAACCTGAAACCACACTAACGCATCATTCATACTGCTAAAACACATTTATAACATTTTACCTACACAAAAAGACATAATGACACTTTATGAAAATACTAGAACAGTTTATGAGAAACCGTCTATTACTTTAGTGCACTCTAGTGGGCACAATCGAAACTATCCAATACTGTCCTCTATCGGCTGATACGCCAACTACGTGTGCGTCCAGTCTCGCATCACCCTCTGTCACTGTCCAGCTCTGAGACACATCTCCCACTTAACCTCCTCCAAGGCAGGATCGGTATACGGCGCTACGCCTCAAGGGCAATTCTTTTCTGGGGATTATTGAAAGTCAGATTGCGTTGCACTATAAATATTGTGTGTCAGTTTAGTGATGAGCAGAATAAGTAAAGAGGGAAATGTCTGAGTACGTTCAGTTTTGCTCAGCTGTTTGAAAATCAAATAACGTAAGAGGTTTTCCAGCACTGTCATTTTTAAATTTTTCCAAGGGGACGTTACAATATCGATAGATAGACTACAAAGTGAGGAGGTACTGAATCGAGTTGTGGAAAAAGGAAATTTGTGGCACAATTTCACTAAAAGGTCTTCGTTGACAGGACTCATACTGAGGCATTAAGGGTTTGTCGGTTTGGTAACAGAAGGAAGTGCGGGAGAATAAAAATTGTAGAGGGAGTGCAAAGCTTGAATATAGTAAGAAGGTTCAGATTGGTATAGATTATGGTGTTATACACAGATGAAGAGGCTTGCACAGCATAGATTAGCATAGAGAACTGCATTAAACCAGTCTTCAGACTGAAGGGTCCAACAACAACTTTGTAATGTTAACTTTCTGAGATAGGCTGGTTAGATAAAGAGAAATGGAAATGAGCGTATGGCATCGTTGGCCGGAAGTTCGGCCGCCAAGTGCAAGTCTTACTTCACTCGACGTCACATCGGGCGATGAGGATGAGAACCCGGGCCCTCTTGCATGGCGGGCAAGCACGTTACCACCCAGCTAAGCAGGCGAACTAGATAAAGAGAGAGTACTAGCCTTTGCAAAGGAAATAAGTGCACAAATAAATAAATAGTTGAAATATACAGGGTGTTTCAAAAATGACCGGTATATTTGAAACGGCAATAAAAACTAAACGAGCAGCGATAGAAATACACCGTTTGTTGCAATATGCTTGGGACAACAGTACATTTTCAGGCGAACAAACTTTCGAAATTACAGTAGTTACAATTTTCAACAACAGATGGCGCTGCAAGTGATGTGAAAGATATAGAAGACAACGTAGTCTGTGGGTGCGCCATTCTGTACGTCGTCTTTCTGCTGTAAGCGTGTGCTGTTCACAACGTGCAAGTGTGCTGTAGACAACATGGTTTATTCCTTAGAACAGAGGATTTTTCTGGTGTTGGAATTCCACCGCCTAGAACACAGTGTTGTTGCAACAAGACGAAGTTTTCAACGGAGATTTAATGTAACCAAAGGACCGAAAAGTGATACAATAAAGCATCTGTTTGAAAAATTTCAACGGACTGGGAACGTGACAGATGAACGTGCTGGAAAGCTAGGGCGACCGCGTACGGCAACCACAGAGGGCAACGCGCAGCTAGTGCAGCAGGTGATCCGACAGCGGCCTCGGGTTTCCGTTCGCCGTGTTGCAGCTGCGGTCCAAATGACGCCTACGTCCACGTATCGTCTCATGCGCCAGAGTTTACACCTCTATCCATACAAAATTCAAACGCGGCAACCCCTCAGCGCCGCTACCATTGCTGCACGAGAGACATTCGCTAACGATATAGTGCACAGGATTGATGACGTCGATATGCATGTGGGCAGCATTTGGTTTACTGACGAAGCTTGTTTTTACCTGGACGGCTTCGTCAATAAACAGAACTGGCGCATATGGGGAACCGAAAAGCCCCATGTTGCAGTACCATCGTCCCTGCATCCTCAAAAAGTACTGGTCTGGGCCGCCATTTCTTCCAAAGGAATCATTGGCCTATTTTGCAGATCCGAAACGATTACTGCATCACGCTATCTGGACATTCTTCGTGAATTTGTGGCGGTACAAACTGCCTTAGACGACACTGCGAACACCTCGTGGTTTATGCAAGATGGTGCCCGGCCACATCGCACGGCCGACGTCTTTAATTTCGTGAGTGAATATTTCAATGATCGTGTGATTGCTTTGGGCTATCCGAAACATACAGGAGGCGGCGTGGATTGGCCTCCCTATTCGCCAGACATGAACCCCTGTGACTTCTTTCTGTGGGGACACTTGAAAGACCAGGTGTACCGCCCGAATCCAGAAACAATTGAACAGCTGGACCAGTACATCTCATCTGCATGTGAAGCCATTCCGCCAGACAGGTTGTCAAAGGTTTCGGGTAATTTCATTCAGAGACTACGCCATATTATTGCTACGCATGGTGGATATGTGGAAAATATCGTACTATAGAGTTTCCCAGACCGCAGCGCCATCTGTTGTTGAAAATTGTAACTATTGTAATTTCGAAAGTTTGTCTGCCTGAAAATGTACTGTTGTCCCAAGCATATTGCAACAAACGGTGTATTTCTATCGCTGCTCGTTTAGTTTTTATTGCCGTTTCAAATATACCGGTGATTTTTGAAACACCCTGTATCATCTTGACGGCTTAGCTTATGATACAAAGCATTTTCATGATGTAAGGACCATGAGAACAGAGTGCGCACAGTTTAAATTCTGCATCCTAATGTGACAAGATTGCCGACCGGGGTGGCCGAGAGGTTCTAGGGGGTTACAGTCTGGAACTGCGTGACCGCTACGGTCGCAGGTTCGAATCCTGCCTCGGGCATGGATATGTGTGATGTTCTTAGGTTAGTTAGGTTTAAGTAGTTCTAAGTTCTAGGGGACTGATGACCTCAGAAGTTAAGTCCCACAGTGCTCAGAGCCATTTGAACCTTTTTTTTTGTGACAAGATTTTCTTAATCTTGATAGACTAGGAGCCCTTTATTTCTTATGAAATGCACATAAACTATATTCAGTCATATCGCTTTTCAGTTAGCGAGAATATTCTAGCTGTCAACACCAAAAGACCTTACTAGTATCCAGTAACGAATATAGGCTGAAGTAAACAATTTGCAGTTAACGGGTTGATATTAAATAAATTTTTATGGCACTGTTAAGTCTATCCTGAGTCGGTTAAGAGATTTCGAACAGAAAGGATAGAGAGGCGTGTAAGACGCTGGCGCAGCACGAGGTAGATGGAAAGAGCGCAGCAGGGGCGGATAGCCATCTGACAGCGCCTCTCCCGCCGGCGCACGCCATGATATGGACAGCGACTCACTCACGACTGCATTACACAGCTCAGCTATCCTCAGAACTCGTTTATACACGACGGATGTCATCGACGTACAAGACCAACATCTCTCTTTCCCGTTCATCCTATTCCTCGAGGACCGCTGTTTTCATGATTAGACATATTTATTTTTGCGTGACTCTGTTGCCGGTTGCCCTTCCTCTCAAAACAGTCATCAGTTAATCCAAGGGAATGGAGTCTTGTGCGTCATCTGCCTTTAAATCGTGTAAACTTTTTACACCTACATATGCAGGATGTCTAACTATTATAGGTACAAACAAAAGTAGAGTGCAATGAAACACGCAAAGAATCCTAATAAACATAGATCCGGAAACAAATGGTTTCCGGGAAACGAAGCATTACGGCAGAGTACGTGAACACCTCCTAACGGAGTCTTGGAGGATCCAAACTGTGGGTGCACACTTGAGGACAAATCATAAAATAAGTGTTCCATGTGGCTGCCGTACATGTGAAGGCAGGCTTCGGCACGTCTACAAGTTGTGTAGGTTAACTGCCGTATTTTGCTACAGTAATAAACGTCATATTAAGATCAGACGCTTTTCGCTTTTTCCTAAAAGCATCCTCACTGGTCACTGTAACAATATGGATTTTTTGTTATGGTCTTGAGCAGTTCACACGCTTTACTTACTTACTGCTATAAACAGTTTTTGTTCCTTTCGTTACTCACATTTTTTTGTTTACTACATTCTTCTTCGTCTTCAACGCCTATGTGTTGAATTTTTGCACTGCACTAAGTATATTTGCAGAACACCGCTGGCAAGAAAACCACCACCTTACCACAAAAAAGTTCATGAAAATAGTCATCAACCAGATGCCTTTTAAACTTACAAAACATATTTTTGAGAGAGAACAACCCTCCTAGACACCACAAAATAACAGCACAAACTATGCAGTATCTCCACCCTAGATCATCCATCACAGTACCATAGTAAAGCAATACTTTTCATACATAGTAGCATAGTTCCCTTCATAGAAACACACTCCCCCACCCTCAGCTTCACCCTCCCCCTCTTACTCTCTCTCTCCCTAGTCGACAAATATAATCACTCACAGAGCGATGGCAGACGGATCCACCACTACCAAAACAAACAAAAGACGAACGGATATTGCAAGAGCAAAACAAAGCAGCCGAAATGGTGAGAGGACAGTGACACTTCCGAATACAAAAATGTGTATATATATAATTTAACGTTTTCCCAATGCACTAACAACCATCCACAATGCATTCCCGGAGTTCTTCAACAGTATCAATAGGGCTGAAATGCACCAAATCTTTCGAAAACCCCACACACAAAAATACATCGACTTCAAGTCGGGGGAAATGGGAAGCCATGGTTTTGGCGACCCACAACCGATACGCTCGCTGTCGAAATGCTATTTACCAGTACTTAGGTAACCAGAATGATGATAAATCGAAAGATAGCAGTTTATCACTATGTAATTCATGCTTCACTTGGAGTGTTTCGAAATAAACGTAGCCTTAGACGTTAACAGTGTTGTAAAATAGTCACGACCACACTTGTGCATACGTCATATTGAGGATTTTTATTATCATTATTTCGTGTCCTTTATTGTTACACGCCCTTACCATACGAACAAACCTGTGACGAAATGAACTATCGTGTGGCGAGTGCCTGCCGGCGGGTAGACATCACCGCCTGGTGTAAGTCTTTTGAGGTGATGCCACTTCGGCGACTTGCGCGTCGATGAGGATGAAATGATGATGATGAAGACGACACAAACACCCAGCCCCTGAGCGGAGAAAACGTTCAACCCAGCAGGGAATCGAACCCGGGCTCCCCGGCACGACAAGCCGGCACGCTGCCCACCCAACTATGGTGGCGGACACGTGTGACCATTCTGGCTCTTCTCATTTGTTACCACTCGTCTCCTCTGTTAGCCTGACCTGATACGGGTCCTATGCATTTCGAACAGGATTCAAGTACGTGGTATATAAGTGATCTGTGAGCAATCTCTTTTATAGCCAAACTGTATTTGAGTCGTAAGCTGCTGTTTGCTTTACATAAGAGAGAACCTGTGTGGTCGGTCCACTTCATCTTTCTGCTCACTGTTATCGACAATTACGCGTGCGACGCGGTGTAAGTATGTGAAGCTAATTACGCTCAACAAGAAATTGGATTCGCAAACTAATTTGTTATCAACCTATATTTATCGTACCCTAAATATTTTCAATTTAACCAAATATATGCACACGCTCTTTTTGGTAGTTTTGTTAATTTAAAGAAATTAATGCAGTTAGTTTTAAAAGTGATAACATAAGTAATTCGTATGTTATGGTTATAAGTGCTATGATAGTTAAAGCGAGTGATACAGAGAGCAAATTAAATTGTAACAAATATTTTTGGAAATTTGTGGTAAGTTCCTATGGGGCCAGACTGCTGAGGTCGTCGGTCCCTAAGCTTACACACTACCTAATCTAACTTAAACTAACGTACATTACGAACAACACACCCGTGCCCTAAGGAGGACTCGCACCGCCGACGGAGGAAGCCGCGCGAACCGTTGCAAGACGCCGCAGACCGCGCGGCTATCCCGCGTGGCGTAACAAACATTCACCACGTCCGTTTCTCATATTTAGATAACGGCACACACAACTGATCATTCGAACTCCCACATCACAGAGGTCTTTACCATCATCTGTCTGCGCGTCCAAAATTGCACATGAAATCTCACTTCAGAAAATGCTTGCACGTGAATAAATAATGGACTGCGTGACACCAAAGATGAAGCACTCATAAAAGGATAAAGAACTGACTGAGACTGTATGTGATGTTATTCAGTGACTAAAATACAGTCAAACTTACAAAGAACTTGGCAGTATGAGACCACTTATCATTATGAAGTAGCACCCGTTATGGCAGGGATGCATGCACTGAATCGGATGGGAAGAGTGTCGTAAAGCCGTTGTATCCTCTCTTAATGCAAGCTGGCCCACAACTGTTGTAACTGGTTTTCGATACCCCGAATACTGGCACGGAGGCAGAGTTCACGTTCAACGTGGCTTCACGCATGTTTTATGGGAGAAAGATCTGGGGGTATTGCTGGCCACTGTAGAACCCCAAAACATCACGCAAGCAGTTCATAGAGACATGTGCCACGTATGAACGAGCATTGTCCTGTTAAAAAACTGCATCGCGGTATTGTCGCGTGAGAGATAACACAAGAGAATCAATGATGCACATGACGCACTGTTGTGCCGTCAGAGTTCCCTCAATCACTACCATATTTGACCTGAAGTCGAGTAACACCACTGTGGCACTCCAAAACATTGAAGAATGGGATCTACGTTAATTAGGACTGCTTGCTTGCTTCGTTGCCCTCTAGACGTCACTTCCGTTTCTACCTACAGTAGTCAGTATACTTGCATAGAATGTAAGCCAGTTTGCAGTGCACGGGGAGAGTGCATCGTAATATTGTTGTGCCATACGAAAACACACTCGCCAGCACGACGATGGGGTCTTTGATTTGCTCCGCGAGGAGTTTGAGTGGAACTATAATATGTAAAATATGTGTCCACTTTATTACAATATACATATGAAGAATTACTTAACTTCTTAAAATCCATTTCCGCAGGGATGTTGTATTTACAGCTGTCTCTGAATATTAAAGTATCACTTGCTACAGACAAATTTCCAAGATTCTTCACTTGAGAAATAACTGACATAATTTTCACATTAATGTTGTGCCTAACATAGTTAATGCACTGGTGGCCTGTCGAAAACGATACTGTCGTCTTTTCCAGAGTTCTTCCAGTAAATCACAGTCTTTCATTTGCTTTCCCTAATAAAGATTTTAAGTGTCGTCGCATTTCATACCGCCTCTGTATCAGCTTTAATTACTTATACGATATAACGTGGTTACGATTTTCACCACTAATCTTGTAATCAGAAACTTTCCGGTTTTTTCTTTGTTACAGTCCTTATCTTACATTAATCCATAATTAAAGAGGACTATCGTTCATTACACCAAATTTAATTTTAATGAAAATCTTCCGCATTTCCTTGCCGTAGTCGCAACAACGATACTTTGGCGGAGAAAACAGCATCGTCAGCGAAAAATCTCGTACTTTAGTTGATCGTATCTGTTACTGGAGCTATTTTCTGATGTGGAGATCGAATACTACCTCTCAGCATTTCTCTAAATCGTCTAAAAATAACACTAAAGCAGACAGGTGGATCAGACCGTTGCTCGTTAATACACCATGTGGATTCAATCTGGGCCTTCTTCCCGTCCTGTCTCGCAAGCTTGATCGTGGTGCCTCGAGCTATTCGAGCTGGTCACACAGAAGTCTAAAACAGATTTGGCTATTTGATCTCTACATGAGCTACCTCAATGTACAACGACTATCGTATCTTCGTCGCTGTTCAGAAGCTAGTCAATCTTCCTACCTAGACTAATCTTGTTGAAATAAGTAATTACGAGGACGTGCTGAAGAGTAATGCCTCCGAATATTCAGAAGCAAGTCAACCTTTCTACCTGGTCTAATCTTGTTGAAATAGGTAAGTACGAGGACGTGCTGAAGAGTAATTCCTCCGAATATTTTATGTGAAAACAAACATTGTTTAACATTCTACGCCTTTATTCTTCATGTCTACATATTTATTCCTCAGCATAGTCACTCTGGCGACGTACAAATTTCTTTCGAAGAGAGACCAGTTTGTTGATATCGTCACTGTAGAATGTTTCACTTTGTTGACGGAGGCACAACCTCACCTCTGCTTGCACCGTTCATCACTATCAAAGTGAAGTCCTCGAAGATTTTCTTTGAGTTTTGGAAACAGATGAAACTCGGATGGGGCGAAGCTAGCTGGGACTGTATGGAGGATGATCGATGGCAGCGAACTCAGGGCGTCGGATTGTTACAGATACCGCAGCGGTCGTATGTGGTCAAGCATTGTCGAGGTTACTCCATGCGTGGACGAACTCTTCTTAATCGAAATTCAGTCATGACACGCTGTTCCTCACGCACCGATATAATTACGTTACATACCGCCATGTTACACGCTACAGTTTGGAAGACTATACCAGAAGAGGGTTGTAGATACAGGGTAACAATTATTGAACTATACGAAAAAAACGTAAATTAGTTACCAACTACGGTGTGCACACACTTTATTCAACATATCAACATCACTACAGATATTCAGATTTAGGTTATGACATGTTCGATATGCCTACTATCATTGGCAATCATGTGGCGCAGACAACTAGCGAAATTCTGCATGACACACTAAAGTTTAGGAACATCGATGCTGTCCATGACCTCCTGAATGGTTGTTTACAGCTCAGCAGTGGTGTTGGGGTATTGCTGTACACCTTGTCTTTAAATATAGCTCCACAAAAAGGAGTCGCATGTGTTCAGATACGGGGAATATGGCGGCCAATCGAGGCCCATGCCAGTGGCCTCTGGGTACCCCACAGCCAGAATGCGGTCCCCTAAGTGCTCCTCCAGGACATCAACCGCCCTCCTGCTTCGATAGGGTCGAGCTCCGCCTTGCAAGAGCCACATCTTGTCGAAATTAGGCTCATTTAGGATAATGGGGATGAAATCATCTTCCAAAATTTTCACGTACCGTTCGGTAGTCACCGTGCCATCAAGGAATATCGCACCGATTATTCCGTGAGTGGACATCGCACGCCACGCAGTCAGCCGCTAAGGTTGAAGAGACCTCTCGATCTAGAAACGCGGAGTCTCACTTCCCCAAATGAGCCAATTATGCTTATTGACGAATCCATCCAAATGAAAGTGAGTTTCGTCGGTATACTAAACCATGCATGCGCTTACTAATTCACAACATGCCCTGCGGCTAGCCGTGCAGTGTAAACGTCCTAACGCAAACCGTTCAAAATTTATGACGATTTTATTTTATATACTTCAATGATCGTTACCCTGCATGTAGACGTGAAGAATAAAGAAGTAGAACGTTAATAACGTTTGTTTATTTTAAAACGTTTTAAGAGTTTTCCCATAAAAATTCGGAGGCATTATTTTTCAGCACGCCCCCGTATCATTCGACAATTCTGTGCATCACTTATTTCTTCAGTTGACACCTACAATACAGAGTGTTTGAAAAGATTCATCCGTTTTCACAAGACTATTTGCTTTACATAAATGAAGATAAATACTTGAAATAAAATTAAACTTACGCACAGAAACTAAAGTTTATCTCAGGGACAGTTGAACGTTGACAGTTGAAATGCGTGCCGGTAAGGGTGTCCCAGGTGCAGTTAACTAGATCGCTCGCTCATTAATCAATGTACGTCAAGTCAAGATGGTGGCAGCACAGCAACAAATGGCATTTTTCGTCCTTTCAACACGTGCAATTCATTTATAGCTTTGGCCGTGATTTTGGTTGATAATACGGCACTACACATCCTACAGTTCATAACATTTAACGATGGTACCTGCAGTTTCAAGATACTGGTTGTTTGCGTAAGGAAAACGCGACAGGTCGCCTTCGAGAGATCAAACAAGATGTTTTTTCCATTGTACGACTGGGAATCAATTCCGCAACGTACCGGTTTCCAGGCCCGCTCTTTCGCTCTTTACCTCTTTTATGTTCTTGCCTTTTTTTAGTTGATTCGCTTTTCTTTAATTCCTGGATGACATGAACCGTGAAAAATTTTGTAAAGATAAACAGTTTTTTCCCACATCAGTTTGTATCTTTAATTATTGAATGTCCCTCGTATTTCAATATATCAAATCTAAATTAAATTTTATCTTAATTGTAAATTTAATTATACGGCAATTTTTTGGAAGTCAAAAAAGTAATACTACAGTAAATTCCATTTGATGACTATATAGTCCTTTCGTCTTAAAATATAACTAATAACTAACTAAAGTACAGCGACAAACTGACGTAGAAATGAAACAGTTATAGCAAGACTTAAGGTTGATACACTGGGATGGATACAAATTTTTTCATTTACAACCTCAAAATTGCTTTTAAAGATGATGTATCCGCTTTAAGTTTCAACGTTAGTAGAACAACGTCAGTGATTCGTTTTTTGCTTTCTGAAGGTGAAAAAACCGGCTAAAATAGTTTCTCTAATGATATCACAGTATGGTGAAACTTGTATACACCGTGGAAAATTTTATAAGTGGGCAGAACAGTTCAAAACCGGTCGAACCTCAGTGACTAACGAGCGATGTCTTGGCTGGCCAGTCGATTTACCAACTGCTTCGCATGAAACCAGCATCGACGTTATTCCGGAACAACGACGTGTAAGCGTTAAGCGTATTGCAATATCAGTTGCAGTAAGTGTTGTTACAGTTCATCACGTTGTCAGTAACTAACTAAAGTACAGAAAAAGTGCATTGTTGGGACAAGTGTATTAATATTTGGTGGAGATAATCGTGGGAAATAGTAAAAGTCCCATTTTGTAAAGATAAACAGTTTTTTCCCACATCAGTTTGTATCTTTAATTATTGAATGTCCCTCGTATTTCAATATATCAAATCTAAATTAAATTTTATCTTAATTGTAAATTTAATTATACGGCAATTTTTTGGAAGTCAAAAAAGTAATACTACAGTAAATTCCATTTGATGACTATATAGTCCTTTCGTCTTAAAATATAACTAATATATAATTATTCTGAAATTCTTTGTGTTTCTCTATGTCCTGAAAACAAAAATTAGGCGTCTGCATAAATTCCAAGAATTCTGATAATTTGTTTAAATCCAATCAGTTGGCCATCTGTAGGAACTGAAGTTCTCGTTTCCTGTTAAGAAAAAATAAATAAATTAATTAAAATTCTTCTCCTTCGTTGCATTAATTTTTTCTCTTCCCACCTTGAGTCCTTAAGTCGAATTTAAAATACAAGTAGTGTAATGGGTAAAACTATTGTAAATATAAAATAAAAAAGTATGGGACTGAGCAGTGTCTCAAATGTAGGGATACGATGCTCTTGCGTAGTTCGCAAAACTGATTTGATAATTTCGTTTTTTCCTGAGGCTCATGGTGTAATATTGTTATTCCGTACTTACATCATGGTGTTTCTTATGTTGTCACGTACTGTAAGCATTGGTCAACTTCTTGTACCTTGACATATTAAGTTGTCGTCCTCAGTAGTGATACAAGGTTTTGTTGCGTCCATTCCCAGATTCCGCGTTCGTAGCCACATGTGAATCGATTGGTACGTGTATCCTTATTATTACACTTGACAAAATTTGAAGAATCCCTCAGATGAATAGATTATAGCTTTGTGCGTAGCGTAATAGTTTCATTGATGTCTTTATACCGTGCTGTCTTAACATGTGATGGAAGCTAACTGTTATGAATGTTCTTCCGCATCAGGCCAACTGACAAGAAGTTATTTTACTTCCGTTCTGTTAGAACCTGACCTTTTCTTAATATGATGATACCACTTCTTTATGTTGCACATTTTGTCTCCGTTGATTACGTTGTTATTCTCGACTACGGTGTTTCTGAGGAAGCTGAGCTTTGAATGTATTTTGCCAACATTAACTGGTGCTACTTAGTTTGCTAGCTGAACTGCTTTTATAAGTATACTTTTCAGGTTATTATGGCTAAATTTTGCTAAAAAAATGGTTCAAATGGCTCTGAGTACTATGGGACTTAACATATGAGGTCATCAGTCCCCACGAACTTAGAACTACTTTAACCTAACTAACCTAAGGACATCACAAACATTCATGCCCTAGACAGGATTCGAACCTGCGACTGTAGCGGTCGCGTCGTTATAGACTGTAGCGCCTAGAACCGCTCGGTCACACCGGCCGGCAATTTTGCGCATTTAAGGACAGTATGCACTAGTAATGTTTTGCATTTTGCGTCAGTATCTACTAATAGATCCCACCACCTTCAAAGGGTGAAGATGGTGTGCTATATTTTAATTTGAAAACATTTCCACGGCACACGAAATATCCAATGGCTGATAGTAGACTTTCGCCTATTGGCTATAGAATTGCGAAAAATAACACTATACAATACGCTTTCGATAAGAAGAACTCGTTTACTAGTTTTACTTTCTGGGTCGTATCAAAACGTCGCTCTGAGTGTAGCTGTATGCTGGCCCTAACTTTGTTCAACACCGAGCGTCGGTTGGTAGGCTGCATCATCTGTGTGCCTGAACCAGATCTAGCATTTGTTGCTGTGGGTGATCACTGTTGTTCGTCCCTTTCCCTAAGTTTAGTATCTTGATCATCTCTTGTACCGCTTCACAGTAAGTCTTAAGTAAATGTTTTACAGGACTTTACTGGACTTGTGCTGACACAAATATGCTAGGATCATCTGAAAATGATCGACATACTATTTTTTTCCTAATAAAATCGAGCTGTTAAGCGAGCTTTTAAGTTTCTTGGGCAGAGATTCCATAGCGATTGCGTATAACGTCGTACAACACAGTTTTGGTTTATGACTCGAGTAATACCATTTGATCTCGACACGAGCTATATCAATGTGCACCAACTATATTTGACAATTGTATCTTCCTCGCTGTTCAGAATCTAATCAATCTTCCTACCTCGTCTAATCTTGTCGAAATAGTTAACTACGAGTACGAGCTGAAGAATAATGATTCCGAATATTTTATGGACAACAAACGTTCTGATCATTTTAAGTCTTTATTCTTCATGTCTACGTATTTATTCCTCAACATAGTCACCCAGGCGACGAACACATGTCTTCCAACGAGAGGCCACTTTGTTGTTACCCTCAACGCAGAATGTTTGACTTTGTTGACGGAGCCACGATCTCACCTCTGTTTATCACTATCAAAGTGAAGTCCTCGAAGGTGTTCTTTCAGTTTCTTAAAAAAATGAGAAACCGATGGGGACGATTCGGGACTGCATGATCGAACAGTGAACTCAAGGCGTCTGATTTTTGCAGAAATCGCAGCGGTCGTATGTGATCTGGGATTGTCATTCAGGAGGATTGGGTGCTCCATGTGTTGACTAACTCTTCCTTTTCGAAACTCAACTACAGCACGTTGTTTCTCACGATCTAGTTATATGAATGTGACGACCACCTAACTTTGACCTCAAGGTGCAATAATCACTGCAGGCGGCAGCACCAACACTGGAGGCGAGCCGGCGTGGCTTATGTATACCGTGCATCGAAAAATAGCTCCATCCGACACCAGGGCCGGGGCAACTGTGTTGCACCACGGGCCTTACATGACAGAGTGAACAACCTCCGCGGAGATGCGTGCGTGAGGATAGACGTGCAACTGTTGAACAACTGAGCCCCCAAACGAACCGAGGGGCTACCAACAACGTCTCCTCAACGACCGTTCGGAGAACGTTGCTGCGCACGGGCCTCTGCAGCATGCGCCTGGCTCATGCATCCGTGCTGAATGCTGTTCATCGGCGATGAAGGTTGAAATTTGCACGCGAATACCGCAACTAACCGTCCATCGAGTGTCGACAGACAACCTTTTCAAATGAATCACATTTTATACTCCAGCGGGCAGATGGCCGTTGGCGTGTACGGCGTGAAACGCCTGAAAGCGAACACCCTGCATGCGTTATGGTCTGGGAAATGTTTCTGTGGCATCCCTGGATGATCTCGTCATTCTGGAAGGCACAATGGGTCAACACAAGTACGCATCTATCCTTGGGGACCATATTCACTCTTCTATGGAGTTTGCTTTTCCTCAGCACAATGACATTTATCAGCAGCAGAATGCAAGGTGTCACAAAACTCGCAGTATATTTGTGTGGTTAAAAGAGCACCAAAGTCCCCGGATTTAAAGACAATCGAGAATCTGTGGGACATCCCCTATCGTGCTGTGCGCCCCCAACCGGCGCTGGCCACGGCGTTGTAGTCGGGATGGCTCCACAGCCCTGCCAGTATCTTCTACAGCTAAGACTCTCTTCCTGCGTGTCTCACAGCGGCCCGAGCTGCATAAGGTGGATATTCAGTCTTTCGACAGGTGGTCACATTAATGTGAGTGAACAGAGTAGTTACTTATACTTCGTAATGTTGCACGATATAATTTGGAGTCCTCTAATGGCAAAAAGTTGCACTGTTCCTCAGCAAAGCGGAAAAGTCGACCGAGTAATATGCATGAAATGTAATGCCTCAACCGATATTGAGAACATAATAAGAAGTTCGGAGGCATTCCTTTTCAATACACCCTCGTAAAGGCCCAAGAAGACTGCATCGAAATACATTCCACAGTACATCACGAAGTATCCTCGCCAATGTTGGGTGGAATGATGCGCTACGCGTTGTTTGCTGCCAAAACTGTGCGAGGCGAGAGAACACTTTATGAATGTAAACCAAGTTCATTTTTACATAGAAACTTTAAAATAACCATAAAATTTGGAAACCTCGGCCTTTACAAAACGTGCAAAATACTGCTTCCCCTATTTTTACAATGAATATCACTCAATCACAAGTAACTGATGAACTGTAAAACAACAAACGTATATTATTTTATTTACGAAATTGTCGTATGCGCCTTACAATCCCGCACTGGGCGTTTATTTGCAATCCCTGATTTTTCTTTGCCGTTCCTTTTCATGCCGTTTACGAAAATATTAATAAATACAATGTACTGAGCATTACTGCGGTTTGTTTGCAGTGTAAGTAGCGTAAAAATTGAAATGAAAAGTTTCTGCATGGATACTGTACCCTACGACCCTGGGATTAGCATTCTGTTCTCAGCCGGCTGCACCAGTCGTTGACTGGTACCTACAGTAACTAATGGCTCGTGTCTCATCCGATATTTTCTTCTAAACGCTCGGTGATGTGGAACTCCTACTCGTGTCACTGTTGTTTCTGCCCAAGTCCTGCATACACCACAAATCTGTTCGAAATGGATAACGACGCGTATCGGTGATCCACTTGAGAGTGAACGACCGCTACGACCGCCGAAGCGGAACTGATCACTAACACCACCAGCGCCGACAGTGTTCGAGGATGAAGCCACATACAATCCTTGGAAACGTGATCCGCCACAACGTAAGAGGATGAGAAACACAACAGCCGTATAACCCAGTGGAACACGAAGGAGGTTCTCCAAAGCCTTACGTCTTTTGCACTGTTTTCCGAGAAGCGATTAACCGCCTTTTCTTCCTTCCGGAAAAGACGGTAACAGGAATCAAGTGCTTGCCAAAATTTTAAAATTTCAGTTTACAACGGGGCGGAGCACCAGCACATTGTCACTAGCATTTGAGAGCATTACTTAAACAATTAGTTTCAACGAGGAATTGGCCGTAAGGGGTGTATGAATCTCATATTGTGCCACTGCAATTTTTATTGGTGGTAGTTTATGAGAAACCTCGTATACTTGATACTCTTCCACCAACCGTCGCTCAACTGTGAAAGCAGTGAACACAGTAACTCTACGCATGCTCGCTAATGGATGGGACGAGTTTCACTATCGTGTAGATGATTGTTGTGCACCGGATGGAGAGTACATTGAAAAGTTCTCAAAGATAAATGAAAACTTTGAGATTAAACGTAATTGTGAAAAGTATACTAATGTTGTATGTGCATGCATGTAGAAGGTTGGCAATGAGACAGTTCCTTTGAAAATAAGAACTTCGTAGTCCGCTACATATGTTAAAATTCACCATAGGTTGGTATCTTCATACAGTTTTGTGAAATCGGATGAATCTTCTTTAAACATCCTGCACTATACTGAACTCTTATTTTATCCGTGATATGCGGAACGTTTCATTTACTCATTGTTCCGCAATTGCTGTTACGACAAGTTAATGTTTTCTTCGGTCGTTTCTTTTCTCAGTCTGTTCACGCTGCAGTGCGAGAGCCAATGTTAAGTGCGTGGGTGTCTCTGTAAAAGGTGCTAATGTATTCGTGGGTGTTGACCTTCAAAGGGGTAATAGACGCTTCGATCCCTGTAAAGCAAATAAATTTACATAAGCAGTATTTGTCTTTCATGAGAAGCGAAACAAGGCACCTGCAGTAAGCGACATGCCCTCGGAGTTTGTGACGTCACTACTTATGGTCACAACAAAATAGTGGGGTATGTCAGAGGACTTGTGTCATTTACTTGTAATCTGCAGATGAATAGGAATGTTTCATAGTATTTAGAATTTTTAGAAAGTAATTAATTCTAATTATAATTTTAATCTGAGAAGAGTTGATATATGTTCCTATCTGTTGATAGAGCCGTAAGAGATACTCGTGTGATCACCAGGTACTGTAATATCTCGGTACCGAATTGCATACGGATAGCCATCACGTTTATTAAATACTGTAACCAGAATGGCTGCCGGATGTTACAATAGTCCACCTTTCCGTTTATCGAAAGCGGTTACATCACTGCGAAAAGTTTTGCCTCGTGAAGAAATATACTATAAGGCATTTTCAAAGAAAGCGAGCCGTCCCTGTCGCTCCATTAACTTTCTCTGAGGGATCGTTTTGTGGTACCACATGAACAGCTTGACAACGAAACATAGTGCTTCGTGTATACTCAAGCACTGGACCTAAGCACCCCAGCCTCACTCGTGTCCGATCTTTATAAGCTGCAATATGTAACTCGAGGATAGTTACAGACGGCCAGGCCGCGTTTAAAGACGACCGAACGCTACGAAGCACTAATGGAGCCAGACGCGTTGCAACCGAACATGCTGTCACCGACAAATCAGATAATCACCTAGCGTCAAGCTATTTTCGCCCCTAGATCAAAACATCGCTCGCTTGGGCCTCGAGTGAATACTTATTGCCTCGTATCTCAAGGCGTTCATTTTCTTAATCTGGTTATTACCTGACAGTCTAACTAGCTATCTTTCAGTGAAAGTTTCTGGCACCACTGTCCCGAAATTGGAAGGATACAGGGTGGTCAGAAACAGTTTCAAAAGCTTGTAAGTTGTTGTAGTGTAGCTTGTGATGAGAAATAACTATTAAGCACAAAATTGGACAAGTTGCGCCGATAGCGAGTCAATCAGCATAGTAGCTAGCCAATCAGGCCCTTGCGTGCGCCAATTCAAACGACCCGCCAGATTAAATTAGTGTCACTTGTTCTCATAGCGTAGACGACAGCGCACGAGACTGCTCAGCATTTAGCTCGGGTTCGATCCTTAGTGCCGTCTCACGTCCAATTTTTGCATCGCTCTCTTGTTCGGTCTCAGGAAACGAAACGAAGCACACACTTGGCGACACCGTCTCTGACATGCCGCTTAAATCTACGCGTGCAACAGCGTGATTGACTTATTTAAATGCTAATTATCTCGGAAATGGCGTAACGTATCGCATTTGTTTCTTAACAATTATTTCTCGTTACAACAACGCTGCAACAGCCTTACTAGCTTTTCAGTCTGTTTTTGACAACACTGTATATCTATCTTCTCCCTGTTTTTCAGTTATTGACATGCTCATATAAAGTACATGATAATGAAAAGAATGTATCTGTATTTACTAATACAATAACGATTCTCTGTATCTGAGCTTTGGCTAAAGCGTTCCTGGCCCTTCCTGTTCCTAAAACTTTAGTTAGTAATAATCACGCCTGTGTAGGATACGTATTCTGATGCCTTTTCTATTAAATGTACATTGTCTTAATTAATTTTTCTGCAATGGACAGAATTTTCTTAGCGACATATCGTCACACTAAACTACCACATGCCGAAAATTTGCATAAACATTGAAACTGCTGCCAACTATAAGGCTAAAGAATATAGAAACCCTCAGATATGAGTTAAAACTTATTAAGATCCATGAGAGACACAACCATGACAAAATTGTTGCACCTGCTACACAGGATATCTGAGGCAGATGAAATACCTTCAGACTTAGTAGAATATCATACACTGAAGCGCCAAAGAAACAGGTATACGCATGCGTATTCAAATACAGATATATGTAAACAGGGAGAATACAGCGCTGAGGTCGGCAACGCCTATATAAGGCAACAAGTTTCTGGCACCGTTGTTAGATCGCTTACTGTTGCTTCAATGGCACGGTATCAAGATTTAAGTTAGTTTGAAAGTGGTGTTATAGCCGGCGCACGAACTATGGGACATAGCATCTCCGAGGAAGCGATGAAGTGGGGATTTTTCCGTACAACCTTTTCATAAGTGTACACTGAATATCAGGAATCCGGTAAAACATCAAATCTCTGACATCGCTGCAGCCGGAAAAAGATCCTACAAGAACGGGACCAGTGACGACCCAAGAGAATCGTTCAACGTGACAGAGGTGCAACCCTTCTTCAGATTGCTGCAGATTTCAATGCTGGGTCATCACAAAGAGTCGACGTGCAAACTATTCAACGAAACATCATCGATATGGGATTTCGAAGCCGAAGGCCCACTCGTGTACACTTGATGACTGCATGACACTAAGCTTTATTTATTTATTTATTTATTTATTTATTGTTCCGTGGGACCAAATTAAGGAGACGTCTCCATGGTCATGGAACGAGTCAATACATGAAATTATAACACGATATTAGAAACAGATAAAATGAAATATAAAAAAACATATTCAGGTGACAAGTCGTAAATTTAAATAAAGAAAATCAACAATGTAACACTGGAATTTGCTTAATTTTTTAGCTCTTCCAGGAGCTCCTCGACAGAATAGAAGGAGTGAGCCATGAGGAAACTCTTCAGTTTAGACTTAAAAGTGTTTGGGGTACTGCTAAGATTTTTGAGTTCTTGTGGTAGCTTATTGAAAATGGATGCAGCAGAATACTGCACTCCTTTCTGCACAAGAGTCAAGGAAGTGCATTTCACATGCAGATTGGATTTCTGCCTAGTATTAACAGAGTGAAAGCTGCTAACTCTTGGGAATAGGCTAATATTGCTTACAACAAATGACATTAAAGAAAATATATACTGTGAGGGCAAAGTCAGAATTCCCAGACTATTGAATAGGGGTCGACAAGAGATTCTCGAACTTACACCACATATAGCTCGAGCAGCCCGTTTTTGAGCCAAAAATACCCTTTTTGAATCAGAAGAATTACCCCAAAAAATAATACCATACGACATAAGCGTATGGAAATATGCGAAGTAGACTACTTTTCGTGTTGAGGTGTCACTTATTTCAGATACTGTTCTAATGGTAAATAAAGCAGCATTTAGTTTCTGAACAAGATCCTGAACATGGGCTTTCCACAACAGCTTACTATCTATCCGAACTCCTAGGAACTTGAACTGTTCCGTCTCGCTTATAATATGCCCATTCTGTCTGATCAAAATATCGGTTCTTGTTGAATTGTGTGTTAGAAAGTGTAAAAACTGAGTCTTTCTGTGATTTAGCATCAAATTATTTTCCACAAGCCACGAACTTATTTCATGAACTACGCTATTTGATACTGTTTCAATATTACACACAAGATCCTTCACTATCAAGCTGGTGTCATCAGCAAACAGAAATATTTTTGAATCACCTGTAATACTAGAAGGCATATCATTTATATAAATAAGAAACAGCAGTGGCCCCAGCACCGACCCTTGGGGAACGCCCCACTTAACAGTGCCCCATTGGGACTGAACATCACTACCACTCTCAATATTGCGGAGAATTACCTTCTGCTTTCTGTTCTTAAGGTAAGAGCCGAACCAATTGTAAGCTACTCACCTTACTCCATAATGGTCCAACTTCTGCAATAACACGCCTCGCCTGGGCTCGTCAACACCGACATTGGACTGTTGATGACTGGAAACATGTTGTCTGGTAGGACGAGTCTCGTTTCAAATTGTGTCGAGCGGATGGACGTCTACGGGTATGGAGACAACCGGGTATGTCAGCAGGGGCTGTTCAAGCTGGTGGAGGCTTTGTAATAGTGTGGGGTGTGTGCAGTTGCAGAGATATGGGACCCCTGATACGTCTAGATACGGCTCTGACAGGTGACACGTACGTAAGCAACCTGTCTGATCACCACCATCCATTCATGTCCATTGTGGATTCCGACGGACTTCGGCAAATCCAGCAGGACAATGAGACATCCCACACGTCCAGAATTGTTTTAGAATGGCTTCAGGAATACTCTTCTGAGTGTAAACACTTCGCTAGGCACCAAACTCCCCAGACATGAACATTATTGAGCATATCTGGGATGCCTTGCAACGTGCTGTTCAGAAGAGATCTCCACCCTCTCCTATTCTTACGGATTTATGGACAGCCCTGCAGGATTTATGGTTTCAATTACCTCCAGCACTACTTGAGACATTAGTCGAGTCCATGCCAGGTCGTGTTCCGGCACTTCTGCGTGTTCGCGGGTGCCCTACACTATGTTAGGCAGGTGTACCATTCTCTTTGGTTCTTCAGTGTAGAAGGGCGCTGTTAAGAAATCTGTTACCGAAAGATCAGTTCAGTCAGAGATGGTTGTAAAGTACTAAGAGCAATTATCTATAGCAGAATGGAAGAGCTTGAAGAAGCCAACATTGTGAGTCCTGTAAAAATGTAAGAGCACACGAGACAATACTGAGCCTGCGACTTATCTTACAAAATACAGTGCTTGACAAACAACTGAACCACCCAAGAAAAAAGGAGCAAACGAAACGAAACTTTACAGGTTAAAAAGGTTTGTGATGTTATTCCAGTGATTAAAAAATCGAGTCACATTCATAAAGAGTTTGGAGTATCAGCCTAGTAATCGGCATGAATTTGCACTCCCTCTAGTCTGGATGCACGAACTGATTCGTTTGAACAGGATGTCGTAAAGCCTTTTATCATGTCCGAGACAAACTGGCCCACAAGCACTGTAACTGGTCCTGGAGACTGGGCCTGGGAAGACTTGTTGTCCACGCTGATCCCACACATGTTCTTCGGCTACAAATCTGGTGATATTGCTGGAGACTGGAGTACCTCTGCGTCACGTTGGCAGTTCTAGCTACTTGCAACTCTTGAAAAATGGCACCGCCATAATATCGCGTGACAGGTAATATATGACGATGCACAAAGTCTGTGACATACCGTTCTACAATCAAAGTTCCCCCAGTCGCAAGTAGTCATGACCATAAGTCACCTGAAGGTCCCCACACCATGACACAGCTACACCACTGTGGCTTTCCAAAACATTGGAAGAATGGGATTTCTCCCCGGGTCGCAGCCATAATCGCCGACAATAGTCAAAATGGTTCAAATGGCTCTGAGCACTATGGGACTTAACGTCTGAGGTCATCAGTCCCCTAGACTTAGAACTACTTAAACCTAACTAACCTAAGGACATCACACACATCCATGCCCGAGGCAGGATTCGAACCTGCGACCGTAGCAGTCGCACGGTTCCGGACTGAAGCGCCTAGAACCGCTCGGCCACCGCGGCCGGCGACAATAGTCATCCGAGGTAGTACAGAACAATGATTTATCGCTGAATACAGTGCAGTGCCAGTCGTAAGTAGTCCATGCTTCCATGTCACGGCACCGCTTCAAATGCAGCCGTTTGTTTTGTGTTGTTAACGGCAGCAAACGCATGCGTCGGTAATTACTCAGTCCGGCTCCCCTGTTGTCCGACCACTGATGCGGGGTGACACAGAATGCTGTAGTGAGGTTGTTACTTGTTCTCAGATGGCAGTCGCGTATGTGACAGGTTACGCTGTGCTAAGTGCACAATAGTGGTGGTCAGGCACGGTCGACCACAACCTCCACAATGAGTTTATCTGGCCACACCATCGAATGCAGTCCAACATCGGACCACTATCACTTCCGATTGCCCCAAAAATCTGGATACTGAACGATTCAGCCAACCGGCCAAATGCAGACCCACAATGAGGCCCTTTCAGACTCTGGCAGGTGATGATAACGCCCTCTCGCTCTCCGTGTCCTTCACAGTGTTCATTCAACATGTGATTGTTTATGCCCCTTGTATAAGATACCAGATCTGGTAACAACATTAAACTCTAATAACACTCACACACTCTGATGGCCATTCTGCTTCCCATACAGAACTGCAGCTTTAATCATTTACATACCCGTCGATGATGTGTACGTGAAGGAAGTTACATTGACATCCAATCATCAGACCATGTCTTCTGGGTGCTTCACTTTTTTTGCCAGGCAGTGTAGACTGAAGATGGG